>NC_055978.1:23849446-24084446 GCF_018492685.1 Alosa sapidissima | reverse complement strand
ATGAATGGACCTGACAATCTCACTGTTTTGCATCGACAAAATGCAAACCCTAACTCCCACAGACAATAACCACTAATGAATGCTCACAACCTCTCAGCTTGATTTAGAAGATGAATGGAGTCACAGAACCAACACACACACACACACAGACATCAAAGAGCACATGTACAGAGAAAGAGAGAGAGAGAGAGAGGGAGGATGGAAAGCTTTCTAAAGGTCATCTTAACACATCTCTGTCAGGCTGAATGGCAGAAGTGCAAGGGGGGCTGACTATGGACACGCTGTCGGTTCTTTTCATCTGGAGATACCGTGCGAATGCGGCACGTGACTAATCACATGGTTCAGAGATCACGCTGCGTTAAGAGGATTGATACTCGAGGATTTTTTCTCATTTTTATTGGTTCCTGACATACCTCTACAGCAGGTATGTCAGGAACCAATAGAAAAGACAGATTCACTGAACTTTCAGCTGGCTTGGGAACTAACTTGCTAAGGCATCACCATTTAGTATATACTGGTGGCGGAGACATATTCAGTTCATAAAGAGATCAGTAATAGACTATTACATTATTTTAAGGCCTCTTACTTGAGAAAGAGACCTAGATGCTGTGTGTGTTCAACACATTGGCTTCAAGGTCCTTCACAGAGAACGCAAGGGTAGGAGTAGGCTTCACTCAGCCTCTTTTGCTTTCAAGAGTGCTGGGCCAAACTTAGAAGTAATCAGAAAAGGCGAAAAGGGCCACACCTGGCACACATCAAATCAAATCTGTGCTACAACAAAATTCATGTATGCCAAGTGCGACCTTTTCTCTCAGGTCCTGCACAGGCTATAGATATGGCAGTGGCTTCACCTCCATTTCTCCTTTTCCTTTCTTGGTCTGCCTTTATAGGACCCAGATGATGTGTGTGGCCTCAGTAGAGATTGGCAGTCCTTAAGTCCTATTGCCTTCTCGGCGTACCTCCTCTGAGGGGTTGGTACGTTCCAGGCGTAACGCTCAGATCCCTCACAGTTGAGGTGTGTCAACCTCGACTCGAGTGTCCTTGACACACTTAGAGCCGAGTGGCAGGCAGCACCGCTTGCTAGTGCCAGTGTCACATCGCTCCTTACCTGCCTTGCCTTCGTCTCCCTCGTGACGCTCGGGCTGTCGGCCATTCGCCTCTCCCCTGATGGGTAGAGGGGGTCATTGAGAGGAAGAGGAGGGGGAGGTACTGAGGAGTTGACGCTCATTGAGTAGGGGGAGGGGTGGACAAAAATAGAAGTGGGCACACACAGCCACTCTCGCTGCTGTCTTGGTGGACTAATGAGGAGGGAGTGGGGTTGGGCAGGGGGTGGACAAGGCGGGAGTGTGAGTGTTTGTGTGTGTGTGTGTGTGTGTGGGGGGGGGGGGGTGGCATTCTCAAAGGTGAACGCGATGGCATCACTGGCCCCATCCTCCTTGCTCGTGTCCTACTTCCTGCCCTTTGGAGTCATTAAAGCATCCAGACCTGGTGAGCCAGGAGGTTTCAATTAGGTCGCCGCAAAAATATTCAGACCAACCCCCCCCCCCCCCCCCCCCCCCCATACACACACACACACACACACACACCCCTCATTATCACCACCACCACCTCACCTGCATTCATCTTTGTCAAATGCTCTCCAGGTCCCATTGCTCTTTCACATGAGCATGCCGCCCTGATGAGGATCAATAGGGAGAGCAGCGGTGACACCAGGGAGCAGAGCCGCCATGCTGACTGACTGATGTACATGTGTAATTACTTTGGTTTGAAGTAACTGGAGCGGACAAGGGGACCCGAGAATGGGGGGGGGGGGGGGGGTTGTTTTATTCTTCTCAGATATGATCACCCGTGTGAGAATGTGAGGGTGTAATCTTTGTGCAGCCTTCAACCTAGGCGTCCGACCCCAGCAGGAGGTGCGTCCACCTCCAGGGCCCCCAGAGACACGACTCGGCTCGTTCTCTTTCTCCCTCACGGTCTCATTTATGTACATATTCTAACTTTAAACCCCCACACCACCACCTCACCCTTCGGACTCTCTATGACCTACCCTACTCATCCTACTCATCCAACATGCCAACGTGCAACAGGAGCCGCATGTTGAAGCATTATTTTTTCTATTTTTTCATCAAGCTTTATTTTTTGCATGTGGTTGCAGGAACAAATCCATGACATTTCAGGTTTTCCCTCTTTGCCAACATATGTTCCAACATATGTTACTTATGAGGATATTTTCCAAGTGACACCATTTTAGATCCCAGATTAGAAGCTCATCTTATCAGCATTTATCATATACTTCAACCAGAATCAATCCATCTTTGACAGTATATGGTCACCTGCATACTGCAGTCACAACAGTGTAAATGTTGAGTTTCTACAGTCAATAAACCTCCTGCTTACACAAACTGAATGAAATACCAGGACTCACTGTCTTCAGAGAGAACTCAAAGGCCCAGCATCATTTTATGAGCTCAGAGCAATAAGTCTCCTCAGAGCAATAAGGCGATTTATTTTGTCAGCATGTTCTGTACTTGGTTGGCTGCTTCAAAGGAGCCACCAGAGGCTGGAATCTGCTCTTCCTAGATTCCATTGGCATCTTTAGCCCAACTCAAACATTCACTTAGCCAGTGAAGCAATCTGTTCACAAGCCATCGCATATCTCTGAAAGGCACCAAGTTCTGATGTGAAAAGAAATTCCCTCATTTCCTTTTTGAGTAAGCCAACTTTTGATGATAAAACCCCAAATGCACTTATACTGACAATAAAAAGGAAATAAATAACATTATCACTTCTTTCCACAGGATCCCCATCTACACCCAGAATTACTCTGTAAACAAAGGCAAAAAACTTTCCATTTGGGTTTATCACAGGATGTTTAGTACCTTCCTTTGTACAAATATGTCAACATAAACTACATTTTGCTAAGGTGTTTGAAGTGAGAAATTACCTCCATCCACCCAAACACACAAAGCTGAGCTTAAGCCGATTCCTGCAATTTGCTCTCGCTTGTGGCAGTAGAGACACACAGGCGATGTTCTTATCAGCCCTAATTAAAAAGGAGTCACATCCAGTTCCTTGGAGAGCAAAGGCACTAATCAGCCATTTGGCCCACTGCCATGAGTGTAAGGAGGAGTCACGTCTTCAAGCCAAAGTTTCAGAAATCCAAACGTGTGTGCTTGTGTGTGTAGTGAGGGGGACCTTTGCTATGTCCAATATTTTATGTGATAATCCACTTTCTGGAGGGCAAGCGTATAAACCATAATACAGAGCCTTACTTTCTGTCACTCATATTTCCATGTTATGGAAGGACCCTGGGCAAATTGTCATATCTATTATTCTTAGCACATAAGCCTGGAGGTATGAGTTGACAGGGAAGATTGCTACGAGTGAACCACAGGCCAGCCGCAATAAAGTCGGAGATGGATGTGTCAGTTGTGCTTCGCCACTGCCAAGACTGACGTTAATTCCTGCAGGAACACCAGACCGTTTAAAAAAAGAAGTTAGGACACTGGCAAATTGCAGTGACAAGAAACTGTTCTGTGTACTAAGCACACAGCCTGGACTCATTGTTTGTGTAATTTGAGTGGCTTGTCGCCCAGTTGGTCCAGCTTTTAAAAACCCTCACAGACAGATGCTACTATCTAAATGTAGCTCTGGGATAATCAACACCTCAGATCCCTCATTTCTCATGGTGACCTGCAAACCAAAAAAGCTCACCGTTACCACAGCGGCAGGGGGACTATGGCACAGCAGCACCACCAAGTGGAGAATCCTGACCGTAATATAAGTATAAGTATAGTATAAGTATATATACTTTTTTTTGATCCCGTGAGGGAAATTTGGTCTCTGCATTTATCCCAATCAGTGAATTAGTGAAACACACACAGCACACAGTGTACACACAGTGAGGTGAAGCACACACTAATTCCGGCGCAGTGAGCTGCCTGCATCAACAGCGGCACTCGGGGAGCAGTGAGGGGTTAGGTGCCTTGCTCAAGGGCACTTCAGCCCTCCGGTTACAGGTCCGAAGTGCTAACCAGTAGGCCACGGCTGCCCCAAGTATAATAGTGCAATATGCTTGCCTTTTTACTATTTTACATCATTATTGTTATAGTAGGCTATTGAATGCATAATATTTTATAATTGCTGCCTGCAAAGAACATGTTTGTTTGTCACATTCTTACAGAATTGAGGCAAGATAATGTGAAATCCCCATTCATACACCTGAGTGGCTTTTATCCTTTATCTCTCAACACATCTTTCTTTACGTATAGTTAAATGAGGGAGGACACTGTATCCGCTAGGGGCAAGATAACAACAATGGACAAAAAACCCTTAGGCCTACCTAACAGGAAAGTAAATCCCCTGATCTGTCTGCGGCTTGCTTGCCAGCCTTTCCCAGTCATGGTACTTCGCAAAGTTGCATGTCCCGTTTTTTGAATGCGGGCGACTGGCTACCCTCATCCATGCGCTCATGATAACGTGCAGCTCGGGATGAAACTAACAGTCTTTCAGCAGAAACATGCGAGAGGTTCACTCTTCCCATACTGTACGTTATAAAAGTAAATGTTTATTTCAGTCAAGCTTTAATTGGTTTACATGGCCTACAACTGAATGTAGGCTATGCAAAATGGAGAGTAACCTAATGTAGGCTATTAACTTTGATTCGCTGTGCTGCATGGGCAATAGATCGCATATCGTAAATTAGGCCTATATGAAGTATTAAAATTATTGTTTAAAATAGTCCACGTTTGAATAAATATTGAAGGGAATCAGGACAGCCAGTTCAGTAAAGCTGCCCTGTCTTTGGCAAGCACGCTACTACAGACAAAGGTGAACAACAGTCAGCCTAAGCCAGTATAGGCTACTAGCACAATCAGACCCTTACAAAAAAATGCATTACTTCAAGTGCCAAACTGTAGATTTCTGAGTATTAAAACCGCAGTTTTGGAGGAAATATTTAGCCTACAGTTGTTATGCAGGGAATGCAGTAGGCCTATTATGGACACATAAAAAAATACTCGGCTACAGCACTGTAGCCTACAATAACTGAACTGAACTGTAAGCGGATATGTACAGCAAGCATGGAGGTCTGAACCGGCAATGGATAGAGTAATATGAAGTAGATTTGCAGCATTTGCGCCGGTGTTATGGTATGATTAAAAAAAGGTTTGAACATTTTGATTTGATAGTAAATTAAGGGATTGTGTTTCCAATCTCATCGATTAAGATGATCTTCATGATAATATAGGCATCATATTTTCAGAAAAAATGTATTACTTTCCATAACCCCTCGTCGTTGGTATAGGGCTACAATAAGGTGATGCCACATAGTTTATTTTTTAATATTAGAACCCACTGATAGTTAAGTGTAGGCTAGTGAAAGGACTTCAAAGTTCGTGGAAACGTTAGCATGCCGTTTCTCGAATGATCCCGAATAAACTTGAGGCCACACCTTCCAGGATGTCTGAAATGGTGCGAAAGCAGTTTCTCCGGACAGAAACAATGCGGTGTCAACACATTGAACAGACAGTATCTTTTGTTAACATAGTGGGCGGACCTGTAAATCTAAGGATGTCTACGAATGGGTATTTAAAAATGAAACGGTCGGCTTAAGTCTAGTTTTCATACGAAATTGGTTCTTCTAACCTAAACAAACTCATGGGACATAGGGATATGAGCTATGCTGGCCGATGCTTTAACAATTTGCAGAGCAAAACAAACACATTTAACAAAGAAAAGCTGTAATTTACAAACAATGAGAACATGAGAACTTCACACTATTTAAAGGTTTAAATAGTGTGGCCTTACCCCTCCTCAAATGAGGACTCAAAAATCCATAAATATTTTGTGACTGCGTTCGCTGTGCACATAAGGTGGCCTACAAGTCATTAGCCTACAGCCTAAAAATAAACTTAATAACGGCCTCTATTTACAAATTCACAACCATCCCCCAACTGTAGCTTGGGCAACTTTGTGCGCTATGGCTCCACCCAGTGGCGCATGCCAGTCCCTGGCATAGGTCTACCTTGTATGAGAAGGCTATGCTCATTTCCACGTAGTCTGCAATAAAATGTTCAGTAGACCAACACAACCCTAGGTTGAGGTTTCAGGAAGGTGACGTCAAGACATTTCCATTAGCATTATGAGGACCTGGACAAGTTTATGCGCTCTTATATTGGAATGCGTACAGTACAGTTGGTTTTGATAGCATGACATTTTTGTGCCACAACCTGGGTCTATGATTCTGCGAGCGTGATGTTGCGGTCCAATTTACATAAACATACCAAAGTAAGAATCTCTACAATAACCACTAGCAAGTAGGCCCTAGTCGAAACAACCAGAAACAAGATCATAGCGCAATTTCTGCCAATGAAACATACCCACATTTATGTTAAGAGTTTTTATTCATCGGACACGCACACAGCCGCAACAATTCACTTTAGATGCATATCGGTATGCACCTATTGTAAGTGACGTCGTCTACAACCTGGTGGCAGGGCGTAACAGGCCTATGCAAACCACAAAGAATCCTTTGTGACATGACGCCCAGTACTATTAGGTACTAAAGTACCTTTGTGAGAGATTTTACCACTGCTTTAACACTTGGCCAAGTGATTATGCAGGTATTCACAGACCTATTTTTAGTTCACGTAAACCGCTTAAATTAGTCAGTGATGATGCCAAATGGCAAAATAACCCAAAGTCTACCATGAATGTGACAACACAATGATTCAACAAATTATATATTTTTATTTTCCATTCACACATTCAACCACATCACATATTCAAACACATTTGCAGTCACATACTCGTCCGTATAAGAGTGAAGGCCTATACTGCAGTGGTAGCCAACAACCTTTGTAAGGCTCAAGATATAACGATGGAAATGGAGGGCGAGTTACCAACATGTTGGGTCTTACGTTGCTGAGGCTCAGATTGCGCTGCTGTGAACCAGCCGAGGGTCGGCGAAGCGGGTGACCTGAAAAAGTCTCTGACAACAGTTGCAACCATAGCCAAGTCTGTACCATGTAATAAGACAGTAACTTTACACCCTTGATAAGTCTTACATCTTGAAAACACTGTTACCAAGACAGGGTTGTTAGAACATGCCACGTATACCTCACGAGAAGACTGGTTTACCTGAAGACCACGGTCGATGGTCATGGCGGAGCTCAGCTCAGGCTCCCAAGTGCGCAGCTGTAACGGTAGGGTTAAGCGGATTGCTCCCCTTACGTTTGGACAGCGTCGGTGCATCACTGAGAATAGGAAAACCCGACAATGAATCACATGGCAAAAACGTGACAGACACTTTAACAAATAAGCATGGAGGCCACAACGTTCGTTGCTCTTCAATAGACAGCAAATATACAAATTCAACTGTACATAAGATATGGGATGATACTAACATTTGCACTGTCTTTGGCCTTTTGCTCACTGTCAACGTCTGTTGGCCGAGAAGGCCTACACTTCCATGTCCCGTTCAGCTCAGACCAGTCTGTGCCTCAGATTTCGTTCCAAAACACAACATTCTCGAAATCCCTCTGTAGAAAGTCTAGAGTCCTTTCGAAAGCAGGCTGTGATGACGTGTGAACCGGAATTTGTGTTCCGTCGTCCAAATGAAAGTAACGCTCAGCAGATTGTAACGACGATGAATTCACTTGCTTTAACCTGTCGTAACACATATCTTCATATATGCGATCCATGATGTACTGTGTCGTGTTTCTCGGTGCCATTGCTCCCGAAACAGCTGTTGTCTGGGCCTTCTTCTTCAAGTCGACAGGACATGATACAGGTTTTGGGCCTACCTGCCTTTCCTTGCCACTGTTCAATTGTCCAAACTTCTTGGATAGATGAAGATTCCCCTTTTTTTCGACGAGGTAGCTGCGGGCGGTTTTTACGTTAAACCTTGCCCGAAAAACGTTCTTTTTGGATTTCAGACCCATCTCCTTTATCGAAGAGTGACGGAGCATACTTTTCTCTTCTCTCACTTCCATAACTTCTTTACACATTTCACTTAAAAAAAAAAACTGTAGTGAAAAAAAAATGTTTTTGATATCCAGTGTCGCCCTCAAATCACTTGCTCAGATCTAAAACTTAACAAAAAACATGAAATAGGAGACAAAGCTTCAAAACTGAATTGCTTCACCTCTCAGAGTCGTCCACAGCTCCAGTAGCCTAACCAACGTGTTACAAACGTTGCAAGTCATCGACAAATGTATCAACACTGGCGGAAGTACGTCACGAACGAGAATAGAAACAACCAATAGTATGTTTACACCATGGAACATAAGCGTTAAGCATGCGCATTATAGTTTGAGAGAGCAGACTTGTTCGGACTTGTTATTAAGGCAATAGCAAGTTGTTGTTGTTTTTTTTTTTTAAATACACAAAACAGACATTGTTCTGCTCATAGTCAAATTGTCCTACTATGTATTTGTAAGTAGACATAGGCTACAATAAATAAGCAATCACTAAGTAGGCTAGCTCTCAGAAAACATATTACACATATATTATGTAATTTAATAGTCTTATCTTGTCTCACATCTACCTAGAACAGTGCAATACTTTCAGTAGGCCTAGACCTACTTTTAACCCAAAGGAAAAATATTGTCACAAAAAAATTGTCTCAAGAGAAATAAATCAGCTCTCACCTATTTCTCCTGAGACCCTTAGAGAAATTTAAGGCAGCAAAACAGCCCCCAAGGTAAGTTCAACTTAAGATCTCAGATGCTATTTTTTTTCCGTCTTTTCTCATCTCACTTTATTAAACTGAAATTTCATTTCAAAATAGTTTAATTAGATAGAGCCCATACAATGTCTAGAAAGACTCACATTACCACAACATCATTAAAACTGTAGAAATTGGGAAAATGAACCTCTATCCTATGACCTCAAAAGTTAGGTAAGATATCCTAGTAGCAATAATTATGTGTAGGACATTTCACCCCCACAGCTGGTATCAGTTCACTGTCCTATCCTTTGTCTTTGAGACATTTCAGTGTAAATGGCCCAACTGTTCAGGACAGTCAGCAGCTTTACGACATCAGCCTTTCATCCACTGCTTTGAACCTAGACACTGCACCCAACACCCCCCTCTGACCTTTACAATTTGTCATCAATTATACTCAATTTAAATGTTAGAGTGCTTTCTCTATAAGCACATCTAAGTCACTTTGTCTTAAAAAGTATTGAGAGATTGCTGAGTGTGGAGTAACACGCTCTGTAAATTCACAATTTCGTCGCGGTTTTTTTTTTTTTTTTCGAAATTGTGAATTTCCAGAGCGTGTTACTCCACACTCAGCAATCGACTCCTACGGACTTTCCCCTGAAGATGGCAGCAAAGATGGCAACATTTCCGGAAAGGTACTGGCTTGATGAAATTCATTCTGGACTCTCTATCCGACCACATAAAGACCTCGGGATACTTCGGTTTGGCTTTAGGGACCCTCTACTCACTACCACGTAAGTGTAATGTTGTTTGGAACTGTAGAAGAGGTATAAAAATAGCGTTTTGTAGCGGCAAAATGACATGTCCGTGTCACTTCCACGCTAACGAGCTTTGACTAAAAACGGTAACATCGAACTTTCTCAAAACACATCCGAATAACATGATTTGGATGTCAACTCAACGTATGTACTCCCAATCATCCGTAAATTGATCTAAAGTGCATTTTACTCCTAATAATAATTCCTATAAAACTTGTTGTCCTATTTAATTGGTATGTGCTGGTAAGTAAATCAGAACACAGCGTTATCTCATACTGTGTTTTGCAACACACAACATGTGTTAAAGTATTATATCATCTAAGATTCAGGTTTATTGAGCAGAATCGTTTCTTGTTTTTGAAGCTACTAGAATCAGAATCGGCTTTATTGGCCAGGTTTGCACAAACATTACATTATTACATTACATTACATTTGGCTGACGCTTTTTTAACCAAAGCGACTAACAACATGGTAAACAGTAAGTTTTAGAACAATTCTCACAATTTTAGGACAGTTTAAAAAAAAAACACATTAGTACAGTAAGAATAAGTGCGTCGGTGAGTGCTGTATTTTAACAGTTACTTGTCAGTTTAACGGCTGGTGAGTGCTAGGATCAGTAAGACTTGTTGTAAGTGTTGCTATGAGAGTAGATGTTCTCTAAAGAGCTGGGTCTTCAGGAGTTTTTTGAAAGTGGAAAAGGATGTCCCTGCCCTTGTAGGAACTGGCAGTGTGTTCCACCAACGAGGAACAACAGATGAGAAAAGTTTGGATTGGCTTGAGCGTACCGGTGGTAGAGCTAGACGTCGTTCGTCAGAGGAGCAAGGAAACAAGCAAGGAATTTGACTCAGGTTAATCTTTGCTCTCAAAGTACAACACTCACTTAACATATAAGAATAAAACATAAAAAACAAAGAATTAACAGAACAGTAAAAATAGGATGAAGGGCAGTAGAATATGTATAATACAGTATGTACATTTGCACATCAAAATCAGTGAACTGTTTCACAGTAAACTCTACATTGAACTGTTGGTTGAATGAGACCCATAAGCTTGGCGTTCACAGTACAAAGTGCAGTTCATTTTATGTAGATTTATACTTTACTAGGGTCCAAAATCTGTGATCACCAATATCAAAAACATCCACTAGGTGACAGCAATGGAATATCTGTATGTTTTTGTTTTTTTTAACCACTACTTTAGCTTGATTCTGCAGCCTGATGAGTTGTGCTGGCTGTCTGAAACAGGGAGGCTGTCTGAAAGAGAGTGCAACAATCAAAGAGAAGAAGACCAACACTGTACATGACAAAGCTTTCAAACATCATGCCCCATCAAAATGTTCTCCTTTATAAATCTAGTCACACGCGTCATATGTGTACTACTGCTGGAACGGCAACTTCCTCCATCCTCAGATTCAGATTGGCCATAATAGTACTGATGGAGTAGTAATTCATACCTTAGGTCTCCTCTGCAGTGTAGCTTGAACGTTATCCCTCATTCTGTAAGTGGCTTTGGATAAAAGTGTCTTAATGAATAAATGTAAATGCACATGTGATATGACCACACATATTGAGTTATTTGTTGTCTCTCTCTTTCTCTCTCTCTCTCTCTCTCTCTCTTCCTCCACCATTATCTCTTTCTCTGTCTGCATGTAGCCTGGAGATGATTCATTTTCATTTTGTCATCAGCTGCATATTTGGCATGCATGTCCAGCCCGGAGTGTCTGGATTTGTTTTTACCCTATGACCCCGTGTGGTATCGTACTGTGCCACAACTCCCTTGTGCTTCCCTTAGGGTGATGTAACAAAAGAACTTGGTCTGCATGACAATGAATCAATGTACTGAAGGTGCAATGCTGCCTCATGCCATATCAATTAGCCTCCTGTCACAAAGTAGGCTACATTGTGTGCAACGTATATAATGCTCATGGTGCATGTTGTTTTTATTAAGGCTTCATGTGAAAAAACATTCCTGGTGACATGGAAGGTTTATTGATGTAGTGTTATTTTCAGCAGTTGTCTATTCTATTGCATTTGTATTGCATCCCACATCCTGCTGTGTAATGTGAAATAGGTTAGGTTGTTGATCGGCCACTTTGGAAGCCCCTACATATAGCACAAGGAATTTAACACCATTCTTGTGTATGTCTGAACCGAATCCATGTTTATTAATCCTCTTACTGGTGTTCTTTTGAAAATGTGATGAATATGAAAATGTTGAAAATGTCTTACTTTAAATCTGTAAGTTACAACACCTTACATAATGTCTCCTTCCCTGCTGAGCTCACAAGAATAGAACAGGCATATTAACACTCCCACAGACTGATTGATGACACTGCAGTATTCTAGCTGCAGTTAAAGGCCTTTGGATTGTTTTGCCTATTACTTTCTTGTCCAACTATCCTTTTGTCTGCATTTCTTGCCTTACATTTGGGTTGTCGGGCTGAAGTTTAGTATCTTCTGTGACTGATAGCTGTGATCTGTTTTCTTAATACCACTATCATATATCATTTCTCGCAACTGTATCGATGTAACAATGTTCATGTAACATAAACCTTAAACTCTATCTTTAAACCTTCTGCTGTGTCTCATTGGCCTAATGCTTATTTGAATCTGCAGATCTTTACCTCAATAATTAGGCTATTTAAATGAAGACATCAAGGACATTTCCAGTTGTCACCTATCATCATGCTGCACACTGTTTGTTCCCTCCAAGCTGTCTGTTTCATAACCAGCATAGAGAGAAAAAATGTGGCCGGTTGAGGCGTTCCATTAAACCCAGTTATGAGGGGCATTTTCCATCCCCTCGGGCCTCTGCCTTCTTCAGCATCACAAATCACTGCTCCTTATCTGCTCACAGAGCTGTGTACATTTTTCTGTATGCAGTGAGTCGTATCTACAGCAATCTTAAAGACCAAAAAAGTGAGGTTTAGAAGCCAAAAGGCTTTGGTAGATGTAGAAAAAAGATGTTTTTAAATGTTATTCCTTCCTATGTGAACATTGTCAACATCTTTTGTGACTAACCCTATTTCAAAACATGTTATATTGCATGTGACTTATGCAATGTTTCGTAACAGGGTAGGCAATGCATGGCTGTCTCAATGCCTTCCGAATATTTCCTTGAATGGTCATTGCAATCATATGAAATATATTTCCTCATGTCACAGACCATGAATGATGGGGTGTGACTACTAGTTTTCATCATGGCTCATTGCTTTACAAAACATCTAACATTTACAAAACATCTAACATCAGAGCAGCAGCAGTAGAAGCTGATGATTGGCCATTCCATCACAGTGTTGCATAAACGTAAACATGAGAGAGTGTGTGTTCGGTAACTATCGATGGGTCGCAAACATTAACATTCAATGGTCATTTACACAAAAAAATGGATTGAATATAGGAAGGCTGCAAATGGTTTCAAGATTTACCAGTTATTCCTGCAGCGCACAAAGAAATTAGGGGAAGAGATCTTGCGTTTGAGCCAGACAGATCAGAGTGAAATGTTATCCTGCTGGTAGAATCCAAGTGCTTACAGGAAAAAGTGGCCCAGAAGTAAATCAGAGCTTCTTACATCCTGCCTCCGTTGGACCTCCTGACGTCCCGTGAGCCTGAGCAGGCATGGAAGCTTCAGTCTCTCAGGATCTTGCCAGATAAATCCACAGTCCCACCTTTCCCCCCACAAATCCCACGCAGGCAGCCCAACACTGCCTTTTACACGACTAGAGTCTGGAACAGAGAGCCCACTGATCAGCACTTAATAAATTTTGCATACAGCTGACCGTGAGGATTTCCAAGGATTTATGGTCGTAAGAGGTCCTAAAACAACCACCAGTAATTAACTCAGCATGCGATTTTTCATTTATTACTAGGGCTAGGTTATTCCACATAATACTCCAAGTGTCTTATATGGTCATTCATCAGAAAAATGGGGCAAAATATGATTTAGATAGAGTTTAGGTAAACTACATGAGCTGATGACAGCTGTGACGCTGCCAATTCCAGCCCAACACAGTTCACTGTATTTAGCTTGATTCTTAAGGAACAGAAAAAGACATGGCAAAATGCTCCTGCATGCTGTCTGTTCCGAATCTCTACAATACTGTTCCTGAGGTAAATATTGGGACATGAATACATTTAATTATGTCCTAAATTAACTCATCAATCATGTTGTTGATAACAGTACAAGCAAACTAAGCGCTTGCCTTGCTGTGGAAGCAGAGGAAATTGGGAGTGTGAAACTAACTGGGTGTGAGCACAGTCCATTATCCACCTATCCATTAGGAAAGATGAATATCATTGCAAAGCATTGCAGGCAATGTCAAAAGATGTCCATGATAAATGTTTAAACTATAGCTTGCCAAAACTATGCACTTATCAAGCAACCACATGAGGTGTATAGTGTGTTCGTGAGGACAAGTGCTTGTAAGGACCAGCCTCCATTTCATTATTTAGAAGAACATTCTGTGCAACAAATTCTTAATGTATTACGTGGAATGAGATTGGCATAACATACAACTAGGACTTGACCTGGTGAATACCACAAAGGATTTGGGCAGATTGAGTGCTATCATTTGGAAACATGCATTTCTTTTCAGAGCCCAGACCCAGTTTCCATTTCTGAAACAAAAGCTGTTGAATCATCACTGTGGCCAAATAGTAGGCTACAGTATGTGCCCCAGAAACTCACATAGAGATCCACATGACAGCTCTGCAAATTGTATCAGCTATGCCTGCCTGGATATGATTTGGTGGCAGCCACTGTGATGCGACCTTACCAAGAACAAAGGGAATCAAATTAATGGGTGGAAGAGTGCCGAATCTGAGTCCCTGACCTACTGTAGGGCTGTCGCATATTGTTTTGGTGTATTGGTGTATATTGGTTTTGTGATAATTGTGATGATTAAAACATGAAAATATGAATATTGTGAAAAATAATTCACACACGATAATATCAGTCCGACCATTTATTCGCTGTTTTGTCCCTGTACAGGAGTCAGTAGCAGCCTTCTCCAATGCACCCTGTTACTGCCCTGATCCAGTGGCAACAACTTCTCCTGAAGCATTTGATGCATGCATTTGGAAAACCTGTTAGTCAGTCAAGAATGAAAGCCTGGAAAAACAAACTGTTCTTCTGCTGCCAATCAATTTCTCACCCAGTACATCACATAATAATCAGTAGATTTCAGGCCTCTGGGGTTAGATGGAGTGACATGAGCATCACCAACAAGTTAGCAACACATTATGTGTCCAGTGAATTCATATAGTGCACATTATGTTGCGTAAGCTGATGTTACTATATGACATTACTAAGCCACATGGAAATTGATAGCTGGTGACAAAAGCCCTTGGGGCACATTTCTGTGTTAAAGTTCAGTACATTCCCTTGTGCAGAGCCTTTGAAATGAATCAGCACAGACATTAAACCAAGCAGATTGGCATTAATGCACAAGGCTGAGGTAAAACAACATGGCATGTTGTTTCAGAAAATCCATCTGCTTTTGGGCACACAAGATATACTTCATTGATGCCTTATGTGTTAGCATATTTGCAATTCTTTTCCAGTGAAACGTGTCTGAAGAGATCATTGGCAATTACGTGGTGATTTCCCCTCTCCCATCCACCAGCGAGTACCAAAAATCAAGAAAGAAAGGGAAATATTAAGGGTTGAAAAACTGTGATTCTAATTGCGTAGTTCTAGTAAAAAAAAAAATCCTGTCTGATTTTGTCAAGCGACTTATTCTCAGATGGCCACCATCTCTGTGGAAGATACAGATATGACATTCTTCAGGTCTTACCTAGCATACGTAAGATTGTGGCATTTAAGGTTGCTGATGCAGGAAAATTAGAAACAGAACTAGGTGAAGAAGAGGGTCATATGACACGAGTTAGCACTGTCAGTGCTTATCTTATCTTTACCCTGCTGTGAATAAGCCCCCATGCAATTGGTGGTTTTTGTTACATTTTGGAATAGATTTTTCTAAGCGATATCTTAGGGAGGATGATTCTCTGTCAATGTTTGGGCCATAATACCTATTAAAACCCTTAAGGGAGATGCATTTGTCATTAATAAAAGAGAGGATGTCTACAATAAACATGAAACAGAGCGAGGCTGTGGACTACAAGCATGAATCAGAACTTATCTACTGTGCAACATAATCTTTTCTGCAAGTTATTCATCTCACAGCCATGACAAGGGCACCACATACATCACATTCAAACATACAGTTCACTAAAAACAGTGAATACAGAACTGCACTGGGTAGTCACTGCTGCCATGACCCAATTTCTGTATCAGTTATTATATGTTGCTCAAAATGGAAAAGTCTTGTTAAGGTCATATGTACACAATGGATGCTGGATACATTTTGTCTGGCGAGTATAGATGTTGTTTACAGATGATTCTTCCAACCTTCCTCACTATAAATTCAAGGTCACACAAGTAAAACCTCCGTTTGACATAGGCTGTTAAAAAGAGTGTCCATGAAGTGCCTGCAACAACATAGTTTACAAATGCGCCACAACAACTAAAGTCTTTTTCAGACATGCACTGGGCTCCTGACATGATGGGTGAACACAATGTCCGAATTATTTTACTTCACCTGCAATGATAATCACCTGGGTCTGACACCACTAGCCCCAGTACTACTAAGTCCGGGAGTCACACAGGTGAGTGCATACATAAAAGGTTAAAGCACAGGTAGATTTGCACCTAGTGAGGAGGCATGGCGAAGGTGTTCCATGCAAAACTGATGGTGTTCCCCTAGCTTAATTGACTTAAACCACATGGAGTATTTACTGCAGGTATGAACAACTCCCACCCGTGCAATGTCCAGTTGTGAGGTTCATGTCTGAACACTCAACTGGATTTGAGATCCGGATGTGATTGCACAGACATTGTCCGGAAGTCATGTATGAAAACAGCTTAAGTGAGATTTTAGGGACTTTGCTTTGCGTCATGCCCTACAACGCCCCTTAGCTGTTCTGAAATCACAGTAACCTACAACCTCCTTGGACTTATTACACACCTCTAACAGAGATGCACGTCTGATGTCATTGACTGATGAGTCACTTCTCCCACGCTCTCCTCCAACTGCCACACAGCTTCCGCCATATTTAGCATTCTCTAAATCTCCGCCTTTAGTTTTACATTTCATGTCACTACCAGTTGTATATTCTTTATATTGTGATCCCACACTGCTGTATGTAGTTCCTTGAGGGTTTTGGCCCCTGCATCCCCTTTTGTTCTGGTTCTTGCTCTCGTGTGGAGACTCTAATTAACCCCTTTCTCTGTTTGCTCAGATGTTTGGTTCTGTTTCTGTTTTCTTCTTCTTCTTCTTCTTCTTCTTTTCCAGGTTTCCTCCTGTCTCACTCAAATTAGTTATATTTAGTGGTGCTCTAGGAACACTCTGTATCCGAAACACTGGGCCACTTCCATTCCAAACACTTCCAGAATCGTGTACATTCTGAGAAAGGTGGCCATCAATCAGAGTTGACCTACATCCATTGCCTGCGGTGGCTTCATCCATCTTTGGCAGATTCAGCTCTGAGCCCCAAAAATCAGCCTCCATCTAAGGAAAGTTTCAGCACCACAGCTAACATGAGTGTTCTGAAACAAACTTTCCCAGCAGCCAACAGAGTGAGAAATACTCAGGACTTTGGTGACTGAATGTTATGGCTATAACTGAAATATCAAACATTATTAGGCACAATTTATGGCCATCTGTCTTTATTTATTCCTTTTTCAAAGTTGGACTCTCTCCAGCAAAGCAATTTGAGCATTGGTCATTTTCTTATTTACAGTTTATGCAGGCAGCTAACATCTATTTTATTTCATTATATTTTGTGTTATTTTCTCAGCCCTTCTAGTTTGGAGAATAGTGGGAAACATCATGGATTTATTTGTACTGGTCTTTTGCATTCTTTTTCCACACTTGGCTTCACTTTGATTGTTCAGCAGCACGTATACTTTTAAATTGTGCATTGTTGTACTTACGTATTACGATGATATTTGAGTTACAGCCAGAGGTGGAAAAAGTACTAAAATATTGTACTCAAGTAAAAGTACCAATACTTTGATGAAATATTGTACAAGTTAAATTACCCATCTGAAAATGTACTCAAGTAAAAGTAAAAAGTAGTTAATTTAAAATTTACTTTAAGTAAAAGTTACTTAGTTACTTTTTTTGGGGGGGTAAAAACAATCGGTTTTACCCAGCTCTAGTGGCTGCAGCCAGCAGCTAAAGTAGCAAGGCAGCTACCACGCTACATTCTGGGGGCATGTTCGTGAGCCCCCATGTTCATGCCCCCCAGAGTGTAACGCTGCAGCTGCCTGGCTACCTTAGCTGCTGGCTGCCGAAGATCTACAGTATGTGAAAAATCGCCAGAGTTCTCCTTTAAGTTTGAGCAACAGTTGATTTTCAAAATTAGTTGTGCTCATCCTTGCTCACTTTGCAGTGAACAGTAATCCAGCACAACTGAAAAGCTGCTCACAGGCATCTGAGGCAGGCAGGCCCATGTTGAGTTTCAGAGAGAAACTCTATTTGTAAAGGAGTTCAGCAGATCCAAGGGCCTCGGACTGTGGGAAAACTGGGACTGATTACAGGGCCCCAATGGAGGAGAAGGCCCTTGAAAAGTCAGGAGTATATCTTATTTTACCTGGATACTTTAATTTCCAAATTAAATGTCAAAATGAATGTCAGACGAAATGTAAAGTTTGACTGACTAAATTTTGTATACAAAAAAATAGTGAAGACTGTATAAGGCAGGGGTGTCAAACATCAGGCCCGCCAGAAGGTTTCATACCCCAGATGTTTTTGGTAGGAAGGGAAAATAAGAAAAAAAAAAAAGAAATTCACATCCAGTTGTCTTCAACAATGTGTTATGAGCAATATTTCTATGATATGACAAATTGATTAAACCTAGCACTACAAACCATCCTCAGCAAGGAATTAGCAAAAAAAACTAATATAGAAGTAGGGCATTTCAAGAGAGAAAGAGCAGTATATGACAGCATTATTGTCTACTTGTTTGATCATAAGTGATATAATCAAACAACACTCTGATAACCATGCAGAAAAATGATAATGACCATGACAATGACAGCCCCCCATGAGGTTTCATTTCAACCCACTACCTAATATGAGTTTGATAAGGTCTAAGGTCACTCTCACTCTCCCTTGCTAAAGTGCAAAATGGTTTGGTCCGCCTGCACAACGATTGATAAGGGATCTCATTTTGTTTACATAGTTGAGCATCGCTAGTAGTGGACAGCTAATTGTTGTGCTGCTGGTCTTTCTCCAAGGAAACCAAGTCGGATTACCAAAAAACAAAGGCAAAAACGAGAAAAAGAGAGATGAAAATGAGGGGAAACAGATGCTAATAAACTTTTTTCCATCTGAGGTAGCCTATCTCGTGATCCAATTCCATCTCCATCTCTCTCAGAAAGACTTGGTGCCAGCTTGATTCATGCCCTATGCTACATGCTGATCATTCGAGTGGTTCCAGGCGCAATTTCCCCCCTTCCTTTCGTTAGTCTTAACTTTTTTTTTTTTTACTCAGTAACGCATGGGATTTGTATGGAAGCCCGTTTGCGCCACATACAAAAAAAATCTGATCTATGATATCTCATTATTGTGAGATGCTATCTCGTTATTCTGACATAGTATCTCGTTATTGTGAGATAGTATCTCGTTATTCTGACATAGTATCTCACAATAATGAGATACTATCTCACAATAACGAGATACTATCTCAGAATAATGAGATACTGTAGTGAACTGAGCCTAGCTGGTTCATGACTGAACTCCCATAATGCTGTGCAGTGTATGTGTGTGTGTGTAATGTTGATGTTGGTTTTAGTATGAGTAGTTGCGTTTACCTTGTCATGTATGTGTTAGCTGGTAGTAGACGTGCAACACAACGTCAACCTAGCCTACATTTGAATGATTTTGTGACATCGCAGGAACAGTACAGGGGTTTTTAACATCATTACCCCATTGTGACTATATGAAATGTATATACAGTTTCCGTGAAGTCTACACATTATGCGCGTTAGCAAACCTACACTAGCCTACCCCATGCAGCAGGAGCAGGCTAACATTAGCTCTGGAGTTTGTTCGAGGCGCCTTAACTACTGATTAAGGAAACCAACGAAAAATGCTGATAAACATCACCAAATGCCATTAGTTTCTGAACATTACGTGTTGGTAAACATCACGGTTCTGACAACACTCTCAATACAGTGGTTCTTACTTTAAGAATTCACAATAACGAGATAGTATCTCATTGAGATACTATGTCAGAATAATGAGATAGTATGTCAGAATAATGAGATACTATCTCACAATAACGAGATACTATCTCACAATAATGAGATACTATGTCACAATAACGAGATAGTATCTCACAATAATGAGATATCATAGATCAGATTTTTTTTGTATGTGGCGCAAACGGGCTTCCATAGATTTGTGATGTAGCGAAGTACAATACTTCACTCAAAATGTAATCAAGTAAAAATAAAAGTACTAATTTGAAAAACTACTTAAAAATACAAAATACACAAAAAAAACTACTCAATACAGTAAAATGAGTAAATGTATTTCGTTACTTTCCACCTCTGGTTACAGCCAGGCCCGGAGTGGGTAATCGGGAGAATCGGGAGAATTCCCGGTGGGCCGCTTCACTTTTGGGCCGGTCGAGGGAAAAATATTGGCATTTGTCACGTTAATCTATCTTCTCTTAAAGTTGGCTACACACGTTCGCATTCTATGCCTAACACCGCAGCCTCTGCATGGGTTGTTCTCCCCTCCCAAGAAGAGTTAATTGGTTGGGTCCATATAGCCCGTCTTTCCTAAAAAGTTTTCTCAGCCGGGCCGGCCCTACCGTAGTGATAAGCGTCAGGGAGGATGGATAGTATAAAGATGCCATGAGGGACTGAAAAGGCCAGGTAAAAAATACGAAAAGTATTGGAGGGAAATGCCAAATGTGCCATGCTTCCAATTTTTTTTGAAGAGGACAGACATAAGTGGCAACTGGTAAAGAGAGATAGCCATGATTATAATGGCGTAATTGGGCTAATAACATGGACGTTGTCAACCTATTCGCAAGTAACATATTACATTAATTAAAATATTAGCATTTTGGTATCATCCAATATGGCTATTCATAGACTTTGCAAATATTATGCAAATAATACTCAAAAAAAACTCAAGCTTGATCTGTGTATGCAGTAGCCTATAGGCCTAAAAACAAAAGTAGCCTGCGCAGCATATCAGCCAGTCCCCTGCTGAAAATGATGAGCCCGAAATTAACTATGACTATAGGGACAAGTAGAAAGGATAATAGAGTTAACCATATGAATTAAAGTTATTTTATGGAAGAAAGAACAGTAGGCTATGACAGCAGTAGGCTACATGATCAACCTATATGGCTTGTTTGCTCAGAAGTGGATGTAGTAAAGGAGCAAATCACCAAACAACATGATAGCTGACCCATGCAGAAAAAAACATATAAACAATACAGTAGTTCAATATGCCTCTTAGTGGAATTGTGGGATACATTTCAAATGCTTTGTTTCTTCCTTCCTATTTTTGTTAACTCATCAACCTATCCTTGTGGAATAGTGGAATATTAGCCTATAATAAAAACTACAGGATAGTAAGAGCTGAAATTTTGCTTTATTTATCCAATTTCCACCACCACTAAAAAAGTGGGCCGGTCTTGGGCCTGAAACTCCCGGGCTGAAAAGTGGCCCCACTCCGGCCCTGGTTACAGCTACAGTGTGTAGCTCCCAATGGTGAGGTTTCCGAATTGCAACCCGTTGAATAGTACTCCATTTTCGAGCATGTGGAAAAAAATACGGTAGCTGTTAAGGGACATAAAAAGGGGTGAAATGTCAAGTGGCAAATAAACTAAAGGCCTTCTGTATAGACAGTGTTTTGATTGGTCCTTTCTGAGCTACTGTGGCAAGTGAGCCTTCTCATGCAGGGGACTCTTGTATTCTAAGCTATGACTACTCATATTGGCAAATTATACACTAATGAAAACACAATATTTTGAATACAATATTCAGTTTGGAAGTTTTAACAAAGAAAAAAATCTAGACAATGTGACACCTGGAGGAACTTCCACATAGACAAAATAACAGCTGAATAAATAACATTCCCACAATCTACATTTTTTGAATTAGAGGTACAGCATTAGAAGAGTTAATTTCATATCATTCCCCTGCATGTGAAAAAATGTGATGCCCAAGTGTGCAGAATCGCAACACTGTATCATTGTTTATGTGTGTCTGTCTACGACATCTCTGGCGTGTGTCTTTGCCTCATGTCACCTGCTAACGTAAACACTGGCCCACCACCCATGGAGCCATGAGCCTGCTGACCTTTCAGACAAGGGCAGCGGTGACGTGAGTCTGTCATGAACCACACACTGTGAGACCACCATCAAGCAGCTTCAGGAAGATCAAATACAGTTCTCGGTGGCCCATTTTAGGCCCATATCTACAAGTCACAGCCCACACAAAACAAAATCTCAGATGAGAGCCATGTCTCTTTTTATTTACTTAGAGAGGAATATTGTGTATGGAAGATATAGAACTGGGTCAGGAGAAAATAGGCTACATTAAGGACTCTGTTTAGGTTTATATTAGAGTATTTGTAATAAGATTTTTTGGGGGCTATTCATGCCCTATAATCAGGCACTTGTGTTTAGCCCTTTCTACATAGCCAGTGTTACCATAGAAACTACTAGATACCATAGACTTGTGCAGCCCATGAATTATTTCACTTTACTGTTTGACATTTTGATTTCTTTCACATGGAGTCACAGTGATATTAAACTTGTCCTAAGGGCAAAATATAAATATGGCTTTGTGTGGCTCAGGAGCATTTAAGAGATTTAATACTTTGGAAAAATTAGGCTCAGTATCCATGGAAATGTGGTAGAAACGTTTAATCCCTGTTGGAGGGAGAATGGGAGAGGAGAACGAGAGAGATGCAACACGTGCTGGTGTGAGATCTATGCATGGGGCATTAAGGCTGTGGAAACCAGGCCTTGGTGAGTATACGGTGAGGGGAGCAGGGGAACGGTTGGGAGTCTTGTTTGGACTGGCGGCTTGATAAATCGGCCCGAAAAGAAGGTCTCGCTGGCAGCCACAGATGGGCTTTTTGAGGGATCGCTGGTGGGATGCAGAGTCAGCTGGGGGAGAAGATGACTGCCCATCTCCATGCGGCCCTGCTCTGTGTTTCAACCTCGGATTGTGAAGTCGCGCTAACCCCGTCTCTGTTGGTATAACCTTTACTGGGGATTCACATGAAAGGAGAACCATGTAAGTGGGCCAGCCTCCCCATGCTGTTGCAATAAAACACAACTAGGGCAATTGGAGGAGACAACATATGCCTACATTACTGGTGGCCTTTGTGTAAATGAAAAAGATGCATACTGAGTCGTACCTGACTGACTAAACAGATGCCAGGTCATATGTTGTTATTTCGATTTTGTTCTCAACAGTTGTTGCCATTGTAAATTGCTTATTATTTTTTATGAATATTGCTTTATGCTTAAGTAATTTCATGTCTGCATAGGTTAGGGTACTTGTTTAGATTGAGGACCGAATATAAAAGGATATCTCAGTTGGGCAATTTGTCTTCTTAGCTCGTCTAGCCCAAACACTTACAAATGGTGCCAGGATAAATCTTTTTTGTTGTTGTTGAATTAATGCTCTTCCATATCAACTTGTCAGTTTTAAGTGCCCAGTCTTAAGAAGAGAGTGGGGTAACCTTAGATAACCACAAACACTTGTCTAGAAACAAATTACAGACTACATGCAATGATGTCAAATGGAGTTCAAGGGGTGAGACAAAGTGCTATTTTAAGGTAATATATGGTATGTCTTCAGATGGAAAACAAGCTGTGCGATACGTCTAAGTAGTTTCACCTCAACACCAGTCCACAGTTCGAACACAAACTAGGTCACTCTTTACTTATCAAGGTATGCTCTTATTGTCTGTGGTTTGACAGTGAGTCATTTTGTCTTACAACAACAAACCAAAACACCACTTTACATATAATTATAGATTAAGAAATTGCTTGCAAGGAGCTCATTCATGTTTTTGACAAACTCAATTTTACATTTCTCTGTAGTAATAAATAAAGTATTACAATGAAGTAAAACATTAATATGTTTTGGAGGAACAGTTGTAATGTGTCATTATCAGTGGTAGTTTTAAGGCTTGGCCAGACTTTAAAACATCCAACTACTCGGCCGTTGGGTTATTATCTGGCTCATAAATAGCACACCTCATTTTCATCTTCAGAGATAAAAATCAAGCACTTTCCCCCCGGAACACTCAAAACTGCAGCCAGAGGACCAAAATCAAAGCCTGACATTTTAGCTAGATGGATTTGAGTGTTTTCAAGTGGAGCCATGTGGCAAAACTAAGGCTCTCTGTGAAAAGCGACCTGGTGCTGTTGTTATTGCCCTGGCTCTTCCCTCTCCACTGCTGATAATTATGCAGTGCATAGCAGCTTGAGAGCTTTATTCATAAGCCATGACAAATATTATAATCATTAGTTGCAAAATGTCACCCTGCTGGAGAGTCATTGTGTCCATTGTGAGACTCCAGACACAAACATAAAAGCAGAAACAAACACTCTCACACAAACATGTGCAAATTTGACGTAGATCAGACTGACAATCCCGTTGGCTGAAACTACTGTACAACACAAAGGACACGGCGCAGGCAAGGTGGCAAAGTAAGTGGGCCCTCACCAACTTACTCTCAGAGGTGTCTGTCTGAGCTGTGTGAGATTCCAGATTGAGTTGCTTCCTAACCATCATTGGTTTATTGACTTTCGGCGAAATGCTTGCATAAAGTGAGGTGCTATGTAAGACTTACAGGACACTTGGGAGATCAAAGTCAAAGTCAGCTTTATTGTCAATTTCTTCACATGTTCCAGACATACAAAGAGATCGAAATTACGTTTCTCTCTATCCCACGGTGAAGACAAGACATATTTTACCAATTTAAGTCCACAGACAAACATAACATTCAAGTAAACAAAAAAGTAAGTAAATAAGAGGGCACATATAATAATGAAAAAAAATAAGAGCAGCAAAATTTGGTTTAAATTGTGCATAGACAGTCAATAAAATACTAGTGCAAAGTCAGGCCAATAAAAGGCTTGGGTAGTTCTGTTTGACCTAAGTAAGAAAGAAAGTGACATAGTGGTGCAAGTTATGTAAGAGCAGCAGATGTGTTGTGTTTTCAGGACAACAACAAGTTGTAAAGTGTACAAGTGTGCAAGTGTGCAAGTGGAGTAGTGCACGCGGCCATTGTGGGTCCAATGTCCAGGATGTTATGTAGCTGAGGGTGGAGGGGGGAGAGGAGGGAGAGAGTTCAGCATCCTTACAGCTTGGTGTATGAAGCTGTTGGTGAGTCTGGTAGTGCGGGAGCGCAGGCTTCTGTACCTCTTCCCAGAGGGCAGTAGATCGAACAGATTGTGAGCGGGGTGACTTGCATCACTCACAATTTTGGTCGCCTTGCGGGTGAGGTGGGTGGTGTAAATGTCCTTCAGGGAGGGGAGTGAAGCACCAATAATCCTTCCAGCTGTGTTCACTATGCGCTGCAGGGCTTTCCTGTTGTATTCAGTGCAGCTTCCGCCCCACACAGCGATACAGCTGGAGAGGATGCTCTCAATGGTGCCTCGGTAGAATGTGGTCATGATGGCTGGTGGAGCACTTGCTCGCCTGAGTTTCCGCAGGAAGTACAGGCGGCGCTGAGCTCTCTTCGCCAGTGATGCAGTGTTGGTGGTCCAGGAGAGGTCTTCGCTGATGTGCACCCCCAGGAATTTGGTGCTGCTCGCTCTCTCCACCACAGCACCGTCGATGGTCAGTGGCAGGTGTTGGGTGTGACCTCTCCGGAAGTCAACAACAATCTCTTTGGTCTTGCTGACGTTCAGCAGGAGGTTGTTGTCCCTGCACCACGTGGTCAGATGGTCGACCTCCAACCTGTATTGGGTCTCGTCGCCCTTGGTGATGAGACCCACCAGAGTTGTGTCGTCAGCAAATTTCACTATGTGATTGTTGCTGTAGGTTGCAGTGCAGTCATGCGTCAGCAGGGTGAAGAGCAGCGGACTGAGCACGCAGCCTTGGGGGGCCCCTGTGCTCAGTGTGATGCTGCTTGAGGTATTGTTGCCAACACGTACTACTTGGGGCCTCTGACAGAGGAAGTCCAGTAGCCAGTTGCAGAGGTAGGTACTGAGTCCCAGTTTGTCCAGTTTGCAGATGAGTTGTTGTGGTATTATGGTGTTGAATGCAGAACTGAAGTCTATAAACAGCAATCTCACATATGAGTCTCTTTTTTCCAGGTGGGTGAGGGCTGGGTGGAGGGCAGAGCAGATTGCATCCTCTGTAGACCGCTTGGCTCGGTATGCAAACTGGAAGGGGTCCAGGGTGGGGGGGAGAATGGCTTTGATATGTGACATGACAAGCCGCTCAAAGCACTTCATGATGATGGGTGTCAGTGCCACAGGGCGGTAGTCATTGAAGCAGGATGGAGCAGTTTTCTTCGGCACAGGTATGATGGTGGCAGCTTTGAAACATGATGGGACGATGGCTTGCTTCAGGGAAGTGTTAAAGATGTCTGTGAAGACATCCTTAAGCTCCCCTGCGCAGTCCTTCAGCGCACGACCTGGGATGTTGTCTGGACCTGTTGCCTTACGGGTGTTGATAGCAGCAAGTGTCCTCTTCACGCTGTCGGCAGAGAGGCACAGGGGCTGCTCATGTAGAGGGGGATGGGTCTTCTGTGGGCAGGTGCTGTTTTGTGCTTCAAAGCGAGCAAAGAAGCGGTTCAGGTTGTTGAGCAGAGGGATGTTGCTCTCACAGCTCTGTGGCGCGGGCTTGTAGTCCGTGAGGGCCTGAATGCCCTGCCATAGGCTTTGTGCGTGAGATTGTTTGCAAAACAAATTAGCACGGAGACTCACAGGTTTTATACCTTGCTATTTGGAAGCAGCCAATACAGACAGCGATGTGATTGCAGCTTGAGAGCTTGCAGAAGGAAGGTCTTCAATTCGTCCTTTGTGGAATGCTTTCATTATGCCATGGCTATAAAGATTGATTTATTTAATATACTCCTCCACTGTAGCACTGGATGTACAACTATATTTTACATTTCAGACGTCTCACCATGATTGTGCTACTGTAAACTGTGGTTTTAAAAAGCACACAATTCAAACTAGTTGTATTAAAAGATTTGTGCTTACAAAATGTCTCCCTTTACTATGTGTCTCCAAAAATTTGTTGACATTACATCATAAATATTTATGCAAGTGGCATGATATGAAATACACTTGTATCGGGGTCAGTCCTGAGAATATGGCCTATGTGCACGGTAACGTAGATGGCTACTTTATTTATATTCATCGATTTTTGGCCATAATACACACCATTTATGGCATATTGTGTGGTTGCTATGAGAGACACAGCCCTGGAGAATCAGCCAGGGGGGAGACAAAGGAGCTTGTTCTGTGCTCTGTTGCCTGTCTAAACAAGGACAAAGCTGCTTCCTTGATTATCTTTAACAACGCAAATGTTATTCTTTAATTTTCAACAGGACAAAAAATATTCCATCAGCACACATCACTTTTTAAATTAATTATTGTTAGGTTTTGGTTCTCAATGTATGTCTGTGTGTGTGTGTGTGTGTGTGTGTTTGCGTGTTCACAAGAGAGAGAGAGAATGTATAAAATGTTATTCTTTCATTTTCAACAGGACAAAAAAATCCAGTGCCACAAATATTTTTTTTGGGAAGGTTTTGATTCTCAATATGTGTGTGTGTGTGTGTGAGAGAGAGAGAGAGAGAGTGGGTGAGAGAGAGAGAATGCCTGGGTGTGAGTATGAGTGCTCCACACATTTGTTTATCTTAAATATGTCTGCCCCCATTTCTCCTGGTTACAGTACTGCTTGCTCTGACGGAAGTGTGTCTTGTGTCTCAGTCCCATTGCTTAAAAAACCCTCAGTAGGTCAGACTGTCCTCCAAACATGGTCATAAACTAAAGAGAAGCACACATTTGCACAGGCAATCTAGCATGTCCATGGACCCTGTAATAAAGACATAGAGTACCAGCCTCAGTACCCTGATTCGATTCATTTCACGGGCAATATCCAAAGAAAATTAGATGTTATAATCAATTTCTCCCTCACACAGAAGACAGGACTAACCTGTCTCTTTTGAGGTCTTTTTTCTATACAGTCAACTCCACTTCATCACCGCAAATGTTATGACCAGAAAACCTTTCAAGCTTACTTCAGAAACAAATAAAGACCACAAGGTAAAGCAAAACAGGTAAGTGAGCTTCAAAAGATACATTGCAGACTTAATTGGATGCCCTCAGTGACCACTCCATTAATCTTAGAATATGTCTCGCTGCAGCTAGACAGTATCTTTGATCACTTTCTTTAGGCTTTTGGTTTAAAGAAACTTCAAATAAAAAAGCTTTGCAGCAATGAAAAGGGTTAGCAGCAGAGATGCCATAATTGAATCTGTGTCATTTAGTTCTATAGATGCATAGGTTTTTCACAGTTTTTCTACCTAAAGAATTCTATAACTTTATCTAAATAGCTACCGGCTATTTTCTATGGACTACCTAACAAGACTACCAATAAACAAGTAGTTGTCATAGACATTCTCTGACTTACAAATGTCAACACACTTTCTTTTTTATTTAAATTTAGTGTATTCTCTTGTCTTTCCAATGTTGAAAAATGACTAGAGGATTTAGCCTCTGTGTGACTTTATTTTCATACCATAGTGAAAAAAAGAAAGTCATGAACTACTTCAAGTTCACAGACACTCTGATTAACTTAAATAAATTGAAATTAGATAGGAAAATGCTTCTGTTAGGTTTTGTTTATAAGATTTTTCAGGGGTGCCAATAATTTTGAGCAACTCAAAATAAATATTAAAAAAAATATATATATATTTCTTTATGAGATTTTCCCTTTTCTTAAAATAAATTTGCTTCCATTCAAGGCTGGATTTTTCATTTTTTTTTTCATTGTGAGATTTATACCAGTTTTTAGGCAATTTTAGCAGAGGTGCCAATAATTATGGATGGTACTGTACAGTATTATTGACTGGTTTTACCCATTCAACTCAAATAGTCCAATAGCATATTTTCTACAGGCAGCATTTAAGATATCAACAGGCTATCCATAGGCCATTGTTGCTTTGATGCATTAGTGCTTTGATCACATCTTTTCATCTGTGGATAAAGGTTTCTCAATATTTTGCATCAATTATGATTTATGCTGAACACACTGCAGTATAGGTTTTTGAACATTCTAAGTTCCGCAACAATTGAAGGTTCTAAAATTCTATGTTGAATTCAATGATCCCAGATATTCTTTAGAACGTTCATTTCTTAACATTCCCGTCACACCGGTGTGACGGTACTCCTTTAAGGGTTAAAGGTGTATGTAATGCATAAGGGGCATAGGGGCAGCCGTGGCCTACTGGTTAGAGCTTCGGACTTAATTGGAGGGTTGCCGGTTCGAAACCCCGACCAGTAGTGCCCTTGAGCAAGGCACCTAACCCCTCACTGCTCCCCGAGCGCCGCTGTTGTTGCAGGCAGCTCACTGCGCCGGGATTAGTGTGTGCTTCACCTCATTGTGTGATTACTGTGTGTTTCACTAATTCACAGATTGAGATAAATGCAGAGACCAAATTTCCCTCACGGAGTATAAAGAGTATATATACATACATACACACATACATACATACATACATAATGCATAACAGTGTTTTAAAGATAAAGTGGCAATTGTGTGTGTCTTTAAATTTGATATCTTGCAGTGGTATTGGCCTGATTTCCCAGTGAATGCACGCCTGTCTGATCAAGTGGCTCATCCCTTGCCATATTTTATTTCCCCAACACTTATCCTTCGCAGCTGAGTTTGTTTTGTTCTAAAACAGTGCTGAGCCTCTTCTAATAGCAGCCACAACACCTTGTTTGAAGTAATCCTCTCTACCGGAGAAAGATTTAATTTGGGAACATCCAGTATCATCTGATGTTGCGAAGCAAATGAACAGTTCTCACGTGCTGACCTCCGCGTCGGTGGATGAGAAGAACGAGAGTAGTCTGTCTGTCTGCGTTCTTTATCAGTCCAGTCCTTTGCTCTTAGCACAGTAGCCCAGAGAGTGATTAGGTTTATTGATTGCAAATGATGTGGTAAATCTGAGCCCTCCCCTGACCCACATAAAAAAAAAAATGTTTGAACTTGCATGTATCTGATTTAACCTCACCAGACTGGAGGAAAAAACAACCCATGTGAGCTGGAGCCTTTGTTTCAGCTTTGGAACGACTTGACCGCTTGGGGTACAGGGATCTTCTGTGCCAGCACTGCATGGGAGATTAAAGAGTTTGTTAATTCACGAGACATAAAACACATACAATCTCAATAAAGATGGCAAGAGATCCCATACAACTGAGTGATATTCTGGGGAAACAGCTGCAGTCTAATTGACACTCAGTCTACCTCTGCACTGCTCTTAAATTCCAACTGATTGTTCATAAGTCAAGTTCACATATTCAGGTGCAACAGAGAAATAAACTGTACCACATGTGCCTCTAACGTCTTGATTAATACTGCAGGCAATGGGGAATTAAAGAAATGCACACAGAGTCTGTCTACCACTGCACATATGGAGCCAGGTGGAAGGAAAAGGAGCAAACGATTTAGGGGAAAAAGAGAAAGAGTGAAAAAGAGATGGTGTGATTCACATCACCTGCATAAGAGAAGTGGAGAGGGCAGGCCACCAGCACTTGATGTGGAGGAAAAGAAGATTTACATTCAATTCTCTCCCGATTGTTTTTCAAAGGCAATTAAAAGCTGATTAATCCAGCTCAACTGGCCCAAGTTATGGGGTATTTATATCTGTGAGAATGGACTATCTGTAGAGCTTATGTAACTGACAGAAGGAAGTGTACGTTTATAGCCTCAAGCCAAACAGACAGGATTTATGTTAATGTACTCCATGAATTATCCTCAAGATGGAGGCTCTGCCAGAGTGGTGTTCACTAAATTAACAAAATGTAATATTAGTGACAAGCCTGTGACAACTGGAAATCATTTCATTCAAACAGCCAACAAGCATACTGTATATGGCTGTCTGGGAAAGCTACAGTACTTAATTCAAATAACGAGTATATCATAGAGCCTTGCCCAGGACTGCCTTATCTCATATCTTAAATGTGGCATGGGAACAACAGCTCTCCTCTCATCAGTAAGGGGTCTTTTACCTTAAAGGGCGAGGAGAAACACATGTGTACTGTTTTGTTTTTGATGTAATTTTGCAACAACACACACAAAAAAAGGTTTCCCGGCATACAATTATACTGCCCTCCAAAAATAGACAACTATAATGGCAATAGGAGACTGCAATAAGTGGTGGTGATCAGACTGCATAATGACCTGGATGAAGATCATTCAGTGCATCAAGCTGTATGCATGCCTCTGATATGCATGCAAGAAACAACACTGGCCCAGATACAATCAGTTTACATCTGCACTTATTTTGCATCTACGAGCTTAATTTTGACAGGCAAGGCTTGTTCCTGATGGTAGTGTGCCTCTGCACTTAGCATGGACTCCAAAGGGCTTCCTCTTAGCCTCCACTGATAAAACATGAAGGTGGGAGATCTTTACAGGAGTGTAAATCCAATTTTGAATCAGGCATCATGTTAGAAATTACATAAACATGATATCTCACTGCAAATGACAAGTCAGACAGAGGTAATACACATGCTTGGTTCTGGAGTCGAATAGTTGACTATTTTATCAATAGCCTACATGAACAAATGGTGTATGTCACATTTGAAGTGAAACAGCTCACCTGTAGATAAAATTAGAAATGCACGAGAGGGCAAGCTGAGGCAAAGCACTCAAAAACATTGGGCGTCCAAAACCAAAGCACGGCCACATCGTCACAGTGACGACATTGGTCAGCAAGCTTCTTTCAGTTCAAAAGCCCTCCCTCAGAAAAGCGGACCACTCTTTCTCGCAGAGCAGAAAAAGCGCAGCAGAAGCAGCACGGGAATGTACCGAGGTAGAGTTTTATTGTCATCATCAGCTCGCGTTCCTTTTACCATTGGACAGATTCGGAAAATGAGGACTTGAGTTAGGCTACCTCGAGAAACCGCGTCCTTTATATTTCAATAAGTGGATAATACGGCGAAAGCTGCGAAGATGAATGACATTAAAGTTGCTGTTCTAGGGAGCGAAGCGGCCGGGAAATCAGGTAGCCTGTTATTGCCTGTACTGTTTTTGTGATTAATTGTCACCTATCAAACACGATACATTGTTAATTGTGTTAAATATAACTTTGTAACCAAAATCAAAACTCATTTTCTCAACAGCTCTCATTGTCAGATTTCTGACTAAGCGATTTATTGGCGAATATGCATCGGCATCAGGTGAGTTGATAATCATAATTCGTCTGATACCTACATGCTCCTGCTTTGAGATACAGGCTAGTAAGCCCTCTCCCCCTTTAGCGCACACCCTGTGGTAGCCTAGTTAATTCCTGTTTGTCCCTTCACATAACCCTAAATTATGTAACCACTGGAATTGATGTTATTGGTGCAACACAATCAGAATTTTCCCTTGGAAAATTACTACAAAATTCGAGAGAGAATAATTGGGATGGAGTAGGCCTAATTCCTTGCAGCTGAGTGTTGACAACCGTGATGCTGAGCTGAAACTGTAGAATATGAAGATGATGCGCAGACAATCATTTTAATTCCCTTCCAATTCAAAGTTTCCTGGTCTGGTTTAAGGCATAGAAATTCCAGTTAACATAGGCCTAGTGACTTTTCTGTGGTATAAAATGTGTCAGGTTCTCTGCTGATAAGCATTTCAGATGTGACCACCAAATACTGGAGAGACAGTGGACATGTATATTAACGAGATTTGCACAATACCTAATATCTTCTGGCCAACTCAAATCTTCCCTATTTATTTCAGAGTGCATTTATAGAAAACGCTTATCCATTGATGGAAGACAGCAGAATCTGGAGCTATACGACCCTTGTTCTCAGGTATGTGCAGAACTGACTGATATTTAGCAGTATTTACAAGGTTCTTATGGTTTTCGTGTACATCACATGCAGAGAACTCCCCCTGCTTACACGGTCTGTTTCTCAAGTGGTCGAATGGCCAAAGCTGAAAGTATGTGTAATTTGTCTCACTTAGTGTACTTAGCCCGCCTGGCTGCCTCTCGGCCTGACATTATATAATCAAAAGTGTAGACCTAGTGAACGTGTAGACCCAGTGACTGCATTCTCTCACTTATAAGTATAGACTTCATGAACTTGCACTACATGCCATTTCTATGCATAGGAAAAATGTGAAGGTTACATGTAAAACCAGCTGCTTACAGTGGCGAAGACCTCCTGACTAAGACATTACAGAAATGTTATCAATACAATACCACTGTCATGATTTGACTAAGTCCTGTCATCTGTTTTCAATTGCCTTTGTGTCTCCAGCCTAGTGAAGGAAAGTCCACTCTCAGCGAGCAGATTCACTGGGCAGATGGTTTCGTCGTGGTCTACGACATCAGTGACCGCTCGTCTTTCCTTACAGCCAAAGCTATCCTGCACCTAATCAGGGAGCTTAACTTCGGAGCCACCAAAAGGTAGGCAGCCCAACATGTGCTCAATCCTCACTGTCCACCCACCCACCGCCACTAGCACGCAGTGTGCTGTGGTGAGCAGCAGAGGCTATTTCTGATGTGTCATTTACAGTTTTGTTGCGACGTGCTGACATGTGGGTGTTCTCTTCAGTCTGGTCAACACGATTCACATCAAGCCTTTTGTTTACATGTTCAACAGAATGTGTGCACTGTGGGTGGTGTGAATGGGCGCCCACATTCGTCATTGGCCATCTGAAGACTGTGTATTTTCATGCATTAGGATTTGACATTGAGAGTCTGAAATTGGAATCAATAGATCAAAGAATTTCCCTGTGCACCTACATTTTTCTTGGGTATAATTTACTGGTTCATGGAGAGGATCAAGGATGTAGAGATGTAGAAGGTGCAGAAGGACAAGGAAAGCTAAATAAATGAAGTCCTTAAATAATTAGATAGTAATAATAATTACTACCTCACTCTTGAGCCATTTGATTTTCACACTTACTGTTCTCAGACACATTAAGTAAATAAGGAAACTGTTTGGAACAATAATATAAGCTATTCACATTCCTATCAACCCACACATTTATGAATACATCCACTCTTAGACCAGTGTTGCAGGTAATGATAAAGGCATGAAGCTAAGCCTGTCCTTGTCTATGCTATCTGTAGGGACGCGGACGCTGTGGTCTTTCTGGTGGGAAATAAGCAGGACTTGTGCCACGTACGCGAGGTGAGCAGGGAGGAGGGCCAGCAGCTGGCGGGTGAGACCCACTGCCAGTTCTACGAGCTGTCCGCCGCCGAACACTGCCAAGAGGTGGCGCTCATGTTCTCCAAGATGGTGCGCAACGCTAGCCAGCACAGCAAGGCCAAGGAGCGACGGAGGCGCCCCAGCGGCTCCAAGTCCATGGCCAAGCTCATCAACAACGTGTTTGGAAAGCGCCGGAAATCTGTATGAGAAGTGGAGAGCTGGTAGGGGACAGGGACCTACGCGACCCGCACCTACACAGTTGTTAAACCGATGCCGTGATTAGTTATTTGAAAAGTCACATTGGCTGTTTCAGAACAGATGGACATATAGCACCATGGACTATTTGTTTCTTATGTCTGAAGCCTAGTAACACAGGCTCTATTACAGGAATACATATAATCTAATCTATATTGAATGCTGTACAAAAGGCCTTTTCATAGACCTCGTAAGAAAAGCATTTCTTTAGCAAAACATTCCATATTTGTTGTTCCAGAAAAAAAATGGCACAAAGAATGTGATTTACCTTACCAGCAGTAAGAGGAAGTCTGAGATCCTTTACAGTGAAAAGGCATTCCTTCCCAAATGGAGATTAAGGAGTTATATAATCTTGAGTAAACAATTACTTTGATTGCACTTAAAGGGACCGTTAATGTGCTATGCATTACATTACAAAAAGCTGAACATTCTCAGTGGTGAAGGTATGTGTTAGACTCGCACGGTATGTGATTGCAGAGGTAGGTTAGTGGAAAGGGCAGTGGGCTGCATTTAGAGAGCACATTAGCCAGCACACTCTCCCTCCGTCCACACTGTTGCATAAGCATGGCAGGCACTTCCGATTTATCCCCCTCTTCAATTTTCCACTGTTCCTCAACCGTTCAAGTGTGAAATAAGGACCAGGATGCTTAAATGGCCACATGCTTCCAAAAGCATCTGTATGTAAACCCAAGTGAAGCATTTTCAATCAAAAGAACAAGAAAAACCCCTCTTGTCCTATTGTCTCTGAAATAACTTCAGTGGTTTCCTGTAAGCACAAGTAGGGTTATTGAAAAGGTATTGCCGTTTGTGTAGCACAGTGCTCTATGTGTTGGCTTAATAATGTGCTGTCATTAAACCAGTGGAAAAATCCACGAGTCTGAATGAAATAATTGCTTCTGTAGTCATGTAATCTAGTGCCATGCCCATGTATCACATTGTTTGTTATGTAACTTAAGTGATGCCCTTGGGCCATGGCCGTAGTGATTGTTATTTCTAAATGGAAAACACTTGTTGTGGAACCGGTGTAGACGTGCTTTGTGTAGTGACATGTAACTATGGTTTTTGTGTTGATAGTGTGGTTTTAGTGTTGATACCTGTGCTTTCAAGGGTGGCCAAAGTATGAACACTCAGATCAATAAAGAGCATGTTATGCGATCACATTGGTTTGGGATGAAGACTGGTGAAAGATCATTCAAGGCCAAATGCGTGTGCTGAAGAACACTAATAATTTTGTTTTGGTAGATTGTCTTATTTTGTCCTATTTGTATGAGCATATCTAAGACAGTTTCTTCAAGAATGCAAAATAAAGGTTATTGTTTAAAAACAAAAAAAATGTGAGTTGTAGTTCCTTCAAAGCTAGCCATCAAAATGTCTAATAGTAAGACAGAGGGTCAGCTATGTTTAATATTATATTCCCTTGAGGAACATAACAATAAATCAGGGGACTAAGAACCAGGGAGACCATCGAGTCTTCACTTTAGCACAACAGTTCATTTTAATCACAATCACAATAAAGGCAGTATGTATGAAAGGCGTACTCATGTGGAGACCCCCTCATCTGTACTACATTCTCAGAGATGAGTCAAGAAGTACAGTCAGACCATGGGCAGGCCAAGAAAAGGGTGGGGTGGCGTTGGCAGGTCCTCTGATGCTGTGGCATGAGATGCAGAGGGAGATAAGGCCGTCTCGCTGCATAGGGGTTTTGTCAGCATTCTCCACCTGAGAGATAGCACAACTGGTAAATAGAGCTCCTTAAAGTTCTTGGAACAGGTACACAGAGCTTTCAATAATCCTCAAAGCTTTATGGTTTTATTTAGTCTGGAATTCAAAGGATTTTGTAGTGTCAGTTTAAACACCTTTGTCACACGTGTTTTGTCTATAAGCTCTTTTAAGTTTAAATGCTTTTGTGTTGGATAAATGTGTCAAGTTTCTCACGGGGGAACTTTGTGTTCTGAGAAAGCACTATATTTCATACGTTTCCATCTCTTTCTTAGGGAGGAGTACATTGCCCTGTCAACTGCAGAATTTATAGATGAACATATTTTGTTCTTAGGAGTGTTTTTAAACTGAACTGATACTAGCCTACTGGGAAAGAATACAATCCATGACCTCTTATGGGAAAAGAACTTCAAAATAAATAAAATAAACAAAATTCAGGATCCGCAATGCCATCATAGAGTATTGTATGACAGGCCTTCACGTGCAGTGATTACACACAGTGGTCTTACAGTAACTAATCTGAAAAAACCTTGGTAGCTTAAAACCATGGGCTTTTAGTAGACACCAGGCAGTTTTTCACACCCAGGGCTAGTCATCGGATGCCCATAAAGCCTTCACTAATCCAAACCGTATGAGCAATATTGTTTACCACCATCTCCGTGGTGTCATGTCAAAAACATTAGAGAGAAAAACAAGAGGAGGGAGACAGGTTAATCTGTTGGTGACAAAGAGAGAGATTAGAAAGAAAACCAAAAGAGAGATTCAGAAGTCCAGCGCAGGCGAGAAAATAATACGATTAGAGATTGAGCCAATGTAGAAATAGAGGGAAACAAATCAATAGAGAGGCAGTATGCAAGATGAAAAGCAGCAAGAAAAGAAAATGATGAATAGCAACAGAAAAGTACAATTGGAGAAAAAAATAGGGGAAAGAAAACAAGTGTGTGTGTGTAGGGGGGGGCTGAGGCAGTATTAAACCCAGGCGAGATCACTTTAGCCCTCCCTGGCAATGTTACCACTTGTGCCATCGCTCTGCTAGGGCACAGTCTGCACACTCACTCTCTCTCTCTTACACGTGTAGAAAACAACATTCAGAGCATGACATGTTTACATTGCGCTTCAGAGTAATGTCTTTTATCAGGCACCACAGGGCTGGCAGATACTGGTAGGCCAGGTGCGATGAGGATGTAGTGTTGAAAAATCGGCCCTTTTGATTTAGACTCCCAGCCTGTGATAACTAGTTGTTTTTGATCTAAGGTGTGAAATGGATGGTGAAGGCAGCGCTCATTCACACGCCAGATTGAAATATTGGCTTTCACCTGAGTTTTATGTTTAGTTTTCATGGCGTAAAGCTGGCTTTTGAGTTTGTTTTCATCCTCTTTGCTATGAAGTTGGATTATTCAGAGTGCTGCTGACATCTATTTACTATGTTATGCTGACTGTGCTTTGAAGATTATCACAGAACAAGCGCTAACTGAGGTTCACTGTTCTGTTCTTTTTCAAGACCAGCAAATTAATTGTCGCAGTAGTTATGCAATCCTGTCACAGACCTACAAATTTGGCATTGCATGAGACATGGGACACGATGTGATGGAAGTACGACAAACATTTAATGACATTGAATCATCTGTATGCAGAGAGGCTCCACTAATTTAGCTCAATAACTCAATTTTACATAGATGTAAATGAGATCTTATTAAAATTCTGTGGAAACTCTCATGATAACAACACACCCATAACAGGGAGAAAGGCTAGATGTTATGGCTTACGGTTGGTGCAGGGCTTGAAAAACACAGAGTAACACAAACCTTCACCATGCTGATCTTCTGACTCATTTTGTGTAGGTAATTCTCCTGGAGCCATGACACTTACGCTATGTCAGTTTAGGGAGAAGCGTCGAAGGTGCCTCACACCGAGGACCATAATACCCCTAGCTGGATTTATAATGAGGTCAGGGGGCTAGGCCTGCAGTGAGTGGCTGGAATCCCTTTGAAGTCACCCTGCGGCGTGAGTGTCTTTGCATATGGGCCTGATTAGGAGAGAGCTAAGGGGGCTGCTCGGCCCTAACCGCCTACTGCTCGAGTCTTTTGTTATGATGGTGATGTTATCATTCATCTTCACGGTACGTAGCGTAGCGCTAAATCTGTCCCATCCATTATAGATCCTTCATGTTTAGCAGTGCTAGCAAGAAGCGGGCTATGAATGACAGACCCATTTTTTATCACCCTTCTTGCGGGCTATTGTACAGTATTTTATCAGCCCATAAATCTTATGAGGAAATCTTAAAACTTATGAGGATGTACATGTTTCAGTGGTTAATCTAGCACAATCATTTACCCACATATTTCAAAATCTCATGAAAGATGGAGAGGAAGATTATTTTATTCCTTGTCAAAGTTACAGTGTAGGCCTAGGAATGTAACACATCCAAACAGCTAATGGACTCATGGCGTCAGTGGGCTCAAGAGTACCACTGAGATCAACACATCACACAGGAACGTGACAAGAACTTGATTAGAGTGGATTGGCTCAACATGAGGTTATACGGCAGTAATGACCCCCTCTGGGTTCCATGGTAGTTATGGGATGATGACATCATCACCCGACCTGGTTCCAAAATTATCTATCTGCCATTTCAAGTTTTTTTAGGCAACATGTACCCATTGACACGCATTTTACCTTGAAAGGGCATAAAGAACGGCTCTTAACTTTATATCCAGAAGTGAGCGCAGGAAGCATCCTATACTTTCCAAGTATTATAATTTTAGAGTTTAGAGGTGCGATCGTACACGATTTCAAGCCCATACAATTTTTTGTCACATTCAGCAAACATCTCCTCGTGATCTGCTAGCTGCCCATCCCGTGAGTATGCGGTGAAAAAAAACTCTCTCTTGGCAGCCCAGACTCCGAAAAGTGGAAACAAACAAAGTGGGGGCAGCCTGTCCCCAAAACAAAAACATAACACTGTGTGGAGTATTTCTGGGAATACTGAAGGGTGGGGTGAGCTACCTCTCCTTTGTGATTGTGCTTTGTACTTGTGTTTGGTCCTTGGTTAAAATATAATGTACGTTGTTTTGGACAAAAGCATCTGCTAAGACAATTAAACATAAACATAAACAAATGTGACGTTGTATGCAATAGCTTACCCCACCTTTAAGAGTAATTCTGAAAACGTCTATTGAATTTGGAAACGTATGCAGTTCATTCATTCATTCATTATTTACGAGGTATTGCATAATGAGATGCATGGCTAGAAGACAAATAAATTCAAGTTTCACATAATTATGTAAGAGAACATCTGATAGAATATAAAAGTGGACGGTGGACGAAAATGCAGACACATCAAAATCATCATCACCGTCAACAACAACATCCAGGTGAATATTCTTACACTATGTTCCTGGGACCACCTAACCATCTGCTAGCCGAATTCACCATCCCCACCTCCCTCCCTGGTGAAAAGCGTGCCACCTGTACGCTCTTTTGCCCTTGGCATGCCCCACTAACGGGAACCAGCCCCCTGATGAGAGAGATAACAGCACTGCCATTTATACCCGCCTTGCTCTGCACAGACCCAGCATACCAGCCCAGATAGGCTTCAGGTATTTCTCGAGGCGATAAGGGCCCTGTTGGGCCGTGACACGCTCCGTTTGTCCTCTCATTCCCTTGCATTACAGCATGGATAGCTCGGCTCAGGAATGCCGGGAATGTGTCGAGTGGTGCGACGGAAAAGAGGAGCATGGCATAGCAAAGAGGGTGGAGCACGGCTCCGAGAAAAAGGAACACCCAGAAATCCACAGCTGAAAACTACAGCAGGCCTAAATGGGGCCACCAACAGCCATTCTCAAAGGTCCTTTGAGGCATAGAGAGATATGATGCTGTTAGAAATGCAGAGGGATATCAGCCAAGAGTGTGTGTCTACTCAGGGCTCTGTGTGCAGAATCGACCTCAATAACCTCAACAGCACCTCAGGTATTGAGCATTTAATCCTCCACATCAGCAATGCCTGTGGGGGGTTGGTTCCACTCTTAAACTAAGACCTAAACATCCTTGTCTAATGTATCCACTGATCGGCCGCATTGTTTGGCCTCTCTACCTTTCTCTCCCCTTTCAGCCCACAGAATTGCTGTCATTGGGTCGAGGTTAAGAGTCAATAAGGCACTGACAACATGCTGTCCCGTGTCAAATCCATTCCTCGTCATAGGTGAACCAATGAGGTTAGGGGTGTCTCCCCAGCTGCTCAGTGTCATGCTAAATGCAATCCATTACGCTGAGATGTGGCGGCTCAGGAGGGCACTCAAGCTTAACCTAATTTCCTACGCCTCTGGAAAAGTTCATTTGTGGATGGATGGACGGATGGATAAACTTCCCCGAGTGAGCAGTCCTGCTGGGGGTTTACTGAAGTATATCACATGATTACAAAATATGTCACAATCACCTAAACTTTCCAGACATGTCCCCTGAATGTGACATCCCACCATACTGGCTGCTTCGTTATTTTCCAGTAAGTCACCAGCCAGTAATCACTGCATGTTGTCCAGAGGAGCATGAGCATGTAATAAGCTCTCTTAGGGACCACAATGTCTCAGTTTTTAGGAGGCTAATTGTAAGCAGCTACCCTGTTCCAGGGGTAGCCCCATATTACCTATAACCACCGAGCCACTCTCCCTCAGTTGAGTATCTAGGTATATGTCTGTTTGCTTTTAAGATTAAAGACTCAGACCCTGTCACTGAGAAATCTATCTCACCTAAGAGAATTGGGCCAGCCAGTGTGGAGTCAACCTGACCTCACCGATCCTAGCTGTTAGTTATTGAAAAGCAATAGTGACTTTTCTGGTGTGGGGGCCCATTATAAACCATCTCTTGGGTTTCAAACCACCGGTGGATCAGGTTTCAGTGAAGGGAGAATGGGATAGCGAGTGCTGTAATCAAACCCAGGTTATGTAAGGGGTGTGAGGGACAGACGTATCCATTTCTGTTTCTGCCGCCAGAAGAGATAAAGTTTACTTTTCGTGAGAGACTGCAAGCAGAGCTCCATTCTTCCCAGTTTCCTTAATGTTAAGATTATGACTCCCGAAGAAAAATATTTAGCTCTTTTTTTTTCACATTTTGTCCCTGATTGAGCAAACACAGAGACACGGAAGTCCTGAACTGGGTATGGAACAGATTCTCTAATATTGATTTCTCCCGAGATAATCAGCCCAGGGCTTTATGCTCACGAGGGCATTCCACCATTAGGTCACATTACTGGTTGGCTAATACCCAAAGGACAGTCTGTGATCTCCCAGACTGAGTTCCCCATTTGCAGTTACATAAATCAGAAATGGCTATGGGCACCAAATGAAGCACATACTGATTGGGATCTTAGGACTTTCGTCCCCTTTCAGTCTGGCATGGGCACCTCGCAGTCTAGAGCCAGCAGTTCCTCAAGGCTCAGCCGACAGCCCCCCTCACAATGTGACAGGGTCTCAGCAGTTACATAACCATCCAGCGGTGTTGAACAGCTTCTCAAAATGGTGGCTTTTGCCAGAATAATCAAACAGTGACTTTTTTGGGGGGTAGGGGGAGTATGTTTTGGGAGAGCCAATAGTTCCAGATTCTAATTTCACACAAGGCTCACTTACACTGAAATATTTGGAACATGATTAAACTCAAGTGCCTTGATGTGGGAGCGATTTTTGTACTGATGTTCATGGGATGAGATGCGATTTTACACTGGAGCACAAAACATTGTGGTTTATCAATGCTTCAAGTGACAATCAGCATACGTACCAATACTTCACACTTTCCTGTACAATTATTACAACTTCCAGTTTTCGGTAAAGATCCTAGCACTATTTAAGCTCATTTATAACTACAGAAACATAAACTGAATTGTAGTCAAACTGACACAAATCTGTTGTTCTACTTTCCAAGATGCTTGCATAATCCAGTGGGAACTGTAGAACATTGTGTGTGTGTGTGTGTGTGTGTGTGTGTGTGTGTGTGTGTGTGTGTGTGTGTGTGTGTGTGTGTGTGTGTGTGTGCGTGTGTGAGCGTGAGTGTGTTTGTGTGGTTAGCTGTCATCATCATAGGTTTGGCACTACAGCCTAAGTGATCTGCTGGCACTGAATGGACTTAATGTCACCTATGGTGACAAATTGCTCTTTACTTTCCCACTTCTCTCTGTTTACATATCAAACATTCACTCATAAAGTGATTAATAAATCTGAGTAAAAGGTTCACATAGAGTTGTATGGATGTGATATCAAATGGTATCAGGTAAGATGTCATCTAATGGATTTGAGGACTTTTGAGGACAGTTTCAAAGTGTTTCAAAGCGATTAACCCTTGTTATACATTCCTATAATTAAAACACACACATGAGCAAGCATATTATGCTGAATAATGATTAACATAATTCTGTATCCTTCATTTAAGCTATTGAAAAGGTAATTCACATGAAATTGCAATGATCGCAAATTAGATAACTTAATTGAAAACCACCTTCCCTTTCAATGCTAGTAACACTTACTTTATACAACTCTGTTTCCAAAAAAGTTGAGATGATGTGTAAAATGTAAAGAAGTAAGGTAAATCCATATTTAGTTGCAAAAAGGATACAGACAACAAACTGACTTTGTGACTATTTCCTGAAAAAAAAAAAGTTCATTTTGAATTTGGTGCCAACGTTTTGACATCTCAAAAAAGTCGGGACGGGAGCAACAGTGAGGCAGGGTCTCTAAAGATGCAAAGGTATTCATCACTGTGTGAAAACCTGTTTGAGCAAATAATGCAGCAGTATAAGAACAATACTCCTCAACTTGAAATTGCAAATTGGGGGATTTCATCATCTAATGCACAATATCATTAAAGTATTCAAAAAGTCCAAAGATATAACTTCTAAAAAGTGTTCACTTGTAACCGAACAAGAACAGAGAGATGTCACCAACCACACAGGCCACACGTTTTCCCCCCTTCCTGTTCCTTCTAGATGCCTAGTGGCTAGAGGGTGTTGCATCTGCATTTGCAGCCGTTTCACACCGTTTTGCAGAGTTAATGTTTCCATGATGTTTTTATGTGGTAGAGTCTGAGTGTGACAAACTATTTCTTAGTTCAAACATTTTGAATTTTATTTTGAATTTTGATTAATACAAATGGTGGAAACATCCCTTCCGTCCTTACCATAAATTACGCCCATGTTTGAGGTCATATACCCCCCCATCCCAAAAAACAATACAATTTCTGTTTCAACAAGTGTTGTCTTTGCACTATTCTCAATCAATTATAGGGTTTACGTGATTTGAAAATCATATCATTCTGATTTTATTTTGACTTTACACTGCGTCCCAAAAGAGTCTGATGAAGTTAGACGTCACCATAATAGCCAGAAGCAGCCAAACAGCCATGAGCATTTTTATTAACTTGTCTGATTCAACATTATTTCAAGGGACACTTCTTAGCTTAGTTTAGTTCCGTTCATGTGAAAATTCTGTGATAAAATGACTGATCAGTGCCCTACACATCCCCTGACAAAATACATCACATTGCTTCATAGTCCAGTCTAAACTCATGGTGACATAAAAAAGCATACAGTGCCGTAAATGTAATGTACAATCAGTTCCTCTCCACCCAAAACTGCCAGGACCAATCAGTATCTTTCCCAGTATCCAACCTGAATTCTACAATGCAGTCACTGTTCCCTCTCCCTCCATGTCTACTCCCAATCCAAATTAAGTCATCACTGATAAACACAACCTACAAAACAACTTAAAATACTTGCTCTCTTTGTTAAACAAGTTGAATATTTGACACAGTAGATGCTGTAATCATGGCTTCACTTGAAGAGGCCACCACCTTAGACAGTGTAAAAACTCAAGACTTTAGTTTCGAGGGATATGAAAAGATCTCAAATTACAAATGCCTTCTAAGTAGTCGTCACTCAAAATCATTATCAAACTGAACTTGCTTGCACTTCAAAGCGTGCACCACAGCTCAACAGACACTTTAAATAAATTTCAACTGTGGAAAAGTGCAATAGTTTAAATTCATCCTGAGCGCTGTTGTTTTATTTCCTTCACCGCTAGATTACTTCATCAAAACAGATTTCCAAGCATTTCCTAAGATGGCAGAGTGCCAGTGTTGATCTGTTTGCCAAGGTGGGTGATGGATGAGACAAAAGAACACCTCTGATGTGTGTGTGTGTGTGTGTGTGTGTGTGTGTGTGTTTTAAGAATGGCATAAGAGATAGATATGTTAGCAGCCCAAACAGATCCGCTCTCTGGAAGAGAGGGGATGCTATGCTTTCATGCTATGCTCCTCTCTGCTGTCAAGCCCAGGCTTTCACTGCTGGAACACCTGTGATAGGTGTGGGTAGCCCTCACAATCGTGGCAAGCTTAACATTTAATTTCAACCTTTCGTATATGACCTACCCTCACAAAATGAAATAGTCTTCAGTTTACAACATGGGCTTTGATCAGCAGCATTGTCTTGCTGTACCAGAAGTGTTTTTATTTCATTTGAAGTGTTATGTCAACTGGTATAAAGTTTGACTATTGATGGTCACCGGACCATGACTCTCCTGTGTCATATAAATGGCTAATACTCAGGTTCAGTGCATATCTGCATGTACGGGCAGCCGTGGCCCACTGGTTAGCACTCTGGACTTGTAACCGGAGGGTTGCTGGTTCGAGCCCCGACCAGTGGGCCGCGGCTGAAGTGGCCTTGAGCAAGGCACCTAACCCCTCACTGCTCCCCGAGTGCCGCCGTTGTAGCAGGCAGCTCACTGCGCCGGGATTAGTGTGTGCTTCACCTCACTGTGTGTTCACTGTGTGCTGTTTGTGTTTCACTAATTCACCGATTGGGTTAAATGCAGAGACCAAATTTCCCTCACGGGATTAAAAGTATATATACTATCTATACCCTTGCTAGCTTTGATATCACTGGTCATGAGTGTATGTATTTCTACTCCCTTTAGTCTGTGACTGCTCCATCTTTTACCTCACTGTGTTTAGTTTGTGTGGGCTTTTAGTTTTAGATGTCCTCTCCTTAATCCTTTATTCTCTTATAGAAAAGTGTTTCTATCACTTCAAGCTCAAAGTCAAAATTAATGTTGTATCAAATTTACAATATGAATGTTGATATTGGCATAATAGAGTTTATTCCCAAATCTACTTGTGCTTCACTTTTCTTGAAAGTGTAGGCCTACAGGACAAACCCCTTAAAAAAAAAACTGCACTACTTTTCTTGACAAAATTGCAATTTTCTGAGTATCAAAACTGTAGGAAGTATCAAAACTGTAGAAAGTATTTGCAGTTATTATGCAGGAAATGCAATATTTTGGACATGAAAAAATGCATTGCACTATGTACTTCCCTTTACTGCAGAAATGCAATATTTTGGACAATAAAATATTACTGTACTGCACTGTATAACTGCAGTTAATTTAATGTACTGCAATATATTATCTACACCTTCATCCATCTTCAGAGACACTGAAATACTGGTAATCAGTCTTAGAGTGTGGTCCACAGTGGAGTAGTTATCCAATGGTATATGCACATGGACAACAAATTTGCTTACAATGTATGTGCATACATCTTGATTCTGATGCTATCTCTGTTTGACACACAATATACAATAATAATTATTTGCACACAAGGTGAGGTACACTAGTAACTAACAGCTTTTTATATGGTATAGGGCAACCTACATAACATGACTGCTTCGGAACAGTCAGTGATCTACAGCCATTACCATTTCCGTTCCACATGAGAGATAGTAGGCTATGATGAGTTTCAAAATAGAAACATTCCTTTTAAGTTAAGTTAAGAGGGGGTACTGAAATGTTGAGGAAAAACTGGTTGTGTGATTCACTGTCTATTGTCACCACTCACCACACCCATGTCACTGTCCACACTGATTGTGTATGTGACTCCTACACGATTAAGCTTACCTAGTCACCATTAAACCACAGGTCTAGATTACCCAGAATTCCCCACTAGGGTGTATTCAACTGAATGAATGGAGTAGGAGACTGTGTACAAAAATAAAACACTTTTATTTTTAGACGTAGTTTGTCATGGTATAAAAGCTGGATGAATAGATAGATGTACTCTAATCAATACTGTTGTAGTATTTAAGCCGTATTCAGTATGGGGTACCCACTACAAAACAAATGCAAACCATTGAAATCATAATCTTCAAGCAAATATTTCAACCCCCAAATAGGGCACACACACAGTAATCATGGCAAGGATGAAAAAGAAAACAAAGAAAAGAATAAGCCTCACCACCAAAATATAAAGAAAACAAACACAACTTGGAGGTGGTTTCACACACAAAGTACGCACATACGTAAATAGGCCTAATGCCACAGCTCCAGTATGACCGCTGCTACTCTAGCTTAAGACACCAAGCAAACTACCCGTGTGGATAAGCTATTAATATGGCTGCACGCTACCAGTATGAATGGGCTATCAATAGGTTTGGATCAAGTACGCTACCAGTATGAATGAGCTAGCTTTAAATCAAACACGCTACCAGTATGAATGGACTAGGGTTGGATCACCAACAGCTATCAGTGTGGGTGGGCTATCAATAGGACTGCAAGCTACCAATGTGGATGGACTATCAATAGGTTTAGATCAAATAAGATACCAGTATGGATGTACTATCGATATGAGCTAGGATACCTATACAAACGAGCTACCACTATATCGTCGGTTTAGGTAAGGCATCACAATACATGATAGGCTACACAATCAATGGTGGTGGGAAAAACAGTGGCTACAGGTCGTTCCTGAAAGTCACAAACAAAACCATCAGTTTCCTGTCCACTACATGGTTTACATGATATATAGGTTACACAGTCAATACACAACAGTTATACATTCCCCTTATTAAAATGTACCACAGCTTTAATTAATTTACCTCTTTAAAATCCCCCGCAACTGCACGCATTTAGTCGGCTGACCTCTTGCTCGGAACCAACAAATCCAAGCGAACTACGGTTTAAAATACATACAAAATCATTCGTTGGTAAAACACTGTTACAAACAAGGCAATGAAAAATATTTTACTACCTGCAGATAATGTTGCACAAAAGCCCAGGGGAGCAAACGGGCAGGATGACTGCAGTGTACCGCTCTGTTAAATCACCGCCGGCCAAAAATCCACACGCAAAAACAGTGCCCTCACCACTGTGTTTGCCGCGCCATTCAATTTTAACAAAGGGCCTGCAACCCGGTAGCTATCTACCTGCTACAACAGGTCACGTGAATGACACGTCAGGTGAATGAATCAGGTGACCCCCTAGCCTTACCCCACTCCTACCCGTCACATATTCCCCCTACTTTGAAAGGCGACCGTCCCGGTGCCGGAGATCCTATCCTTTCTAGTCCCAAGGCCTGAAATAGCAATTTGGGGTGGGGTTGACTGAGCAAATGGCATTCTGCTGGCCCTCCAAATGTTGAGTTGCTGACTGTGGCAATCGGAAGGGGTTGGAGTGTTGGCCAGCTCTTGTTCGTGTGGGACGTCTTACTTGGTCTTCCGCTGAGGGCGTACCTGGCTCATCTTCAGGAGACGGTTGGCTTGTGTCATGAATCACTACCACTGGGGTTTGTCTGTCCTCTTGGGCACCATCCGCTTGGGGGCTGGGGAAAGATGCTGGTGGTCCATCCACAGTTTCCTCCTGATCACCATCACCAGACTGACGGATTTCAGGCTGGTTAGTGAGAGTCCAGAACCAAACATCATGCTCATCCTCTTCATTACCTCCAGGATTTCCCTGTTTAGCTGTCAAAACCTGTGACGGAACATCCACTGGGGTGTCCACTGGCTGCTTATCCTGGCTGGGTAGAACCTTTAACTCAGAGCGATGGACATTCATATCTGGGCCCAGGCCGTCTTCGGGTGTGATGTGGTACACTAAGCCCTTACCGTCACGGCACTTTACCACTTTGTACACTCTGGAGTCCCAGCGATCTTGAATTTTATGCCGACCAAGTGGATGGCTCTTACGGTACACCCTAGTGTCCACTGGGAGGTGAGGTGTAGGCACATTGTGATGTTCTCGGGTAGCGGCTGCGGCCTCAAGACGTTTTTTGGCGTCAGCATACACTTCTGCCAAGTATTCCTTGTGGGTAGTGACCCAGTCGGCTGAAGCAAAAGTGCTTGGATCTTCCGTTGGTAGCCCCAGTAAGAAGTCCACAGGAAGTTGAGGTTTTTGCCCAAACATGAGCTCATAGGGGGAGTGGCCTGTTGACTGATGAACTGCGGTGTTGTATGCAAACAACAAGTGTGGGAGTGCATGGGGCCATCTTTTCTTCTTTTCCGGGGGCAGAGTACGCAGGAGATCATGGAGTGTACGATTGAAACGTTCACATTGCCCATTTCCTTCCGGGTGATATGGAGTTGTCCTGCTCTTATCTATCCCATACAGCTTGCAAAGACGCTTCAGCAGGTCTCCCTCAAAAGCACGGCCTTGATCAGAGTGAATTCTTTTTGGTACCCCAAAGGAATAGAACCACTTTTCAGTCAGAATTTTTGCCACTGTGTCCGCCCGTTGATTAGCTGTTGGATAGGCTTGGGTGAATTTGGAGAAGACGTCGGTGACAACAAGGACGTTCTCATGTCCATCACTGGCCCTCTCCATAACTGTGAAGTCAATGGCAATAACTTCCAGTGGTCTAGCAGCCAACAAGTGGCCAGAGTATGTGCGGACTGTGGGGACAACTCCCTTGGCTAGAGTACACCGTTCACATTCTCTGCACCACTTTTCAATGTCATGGCGCATTTTGGGCCAATAACACCTTTGCCGGACCAGCTCGGTCGTTCTTTCTACGCCCTGGTGGCCATGGTTGTCATGCAAACTGGTTAATACTTCTTGGTGCAAGACTTTGGGCAGTAATAACTGTAGACTCACATCCCGTGCTGGTGGTGTTTGGATTTCACGATACAGGATGCCGTTTTGGTCTCTGATCCGGCGCCACTGCCGAGTGAGCTCCAAGACCATCGCTGACTCCTGAGTTCTTTCTTGTCTATTTGGTGGGCGGGCCCTCCTCCAGTAAACCAAAAAGGCCCTGATGATTGGGTCTTTTGCCTGGAGAGCACGTAGGTCTGCTTGTGAGCGGATGGGAGCTGCATCTACTATGGAGACCATGGCTACCGGCCTCTGTGCTGATATAACCATGGTCTGGGTCAGCTCTGGTGGGACGGTGATGCCAGAAGTTACAGCTGTGATGGACTGAGAGGGTGGTGGCTCATTATCACTAGTCTGACGTGACAGGGCATCAGCGTTGCGGTTTGCTGCCCCAGGGCGGTATTTCAGTTCAAAGTCAAAGACAGCCAGCTGAGAGGCCCACCTCTGTTCTACAGCTGCCAACTTTGCTGTCTGCAGATGGCTCAACGGGTTATTGTCAGTGTAAACTATGAATTTGGCCCCAAGCAGATATTCACGGAAACGCTCGGTCACTGCCCACTTTAGAGCCAAGAACTCAAGTTTCATCGAGCTATAATTTGACATATTCTTTTCAGTTGGTCGCAAAGTCCTACTTGCAAAAGCAATTGGTCTTCTCTTCCCGTCCACCTCTTGAGACAAAACAGCACCCAGACCCTGATGGCTGGCGTCAATTTCTAAGATAAATGGCTGTGAAAAGTCTGCATACTTCAGTATGGGGGCGCTAACAAGTTCCTGCTTTAACCTCTGAAATGATTGTTCACATTGGTCATCCCAGTGGTCTCCCAGCTTGGCCTTAGCAGCACTACCCTTCTCCCCTTTCCCCTGGACTTCAGCTACTAGCTTGTGTAGTGGACCAGCATGTTGCGCAAATCCTGCGACAAACCGGCGATAGTATGAGGCAAAGCCCAGGAATGAGCGGAGGTCAGTGAGGGAGGTGGGGCGCTTCCACTGCAGTACGGTCTGGATTTTATCTGGATCAGTCGCAACTCCACTAGACGATATTACATGGCCCAAGTATTGTACCTTTTCTTTGAAAAAGTGACATTTGCCCAGTTTAAGCTTTAGGTTGTGCTCTTTGAGTCTCCCCAAGACTAAGTCTAACCTCTGTAAATGCTGTTGGAAAGAGGACGAAAAGATGACTATATCGTCCAAATACAGTAGCAAGGAGTTGAAACTTTGGTCACCAAAAATACGCTCCATTAAACGCTGGAACGTACCAGGGGCGTTGCATAGCCCAAAGGGCATACGGTTAAACTCGAAGAGTCCAAAGGGTGTACAAAAGGCAGTCTTTTCTTTGTCCTTTTCGGCCATGGGCACTTGGTTATACCCAGATGCCAAGTCAAGAGTGGAAAACAATGTGGCCCCTGTAAGTGCATCCAAGGATTCCTCTATCCTTGGAAGAGGGTAAGCATCCCTCCGGGTCTTGGCATTGAGTTGCCTGTAGTCTACACAAAGGCGGATTGTTCCATCTTTCTTTTGGACCACTACAATTGGGGAGGCATATGGGCTACAACTAGGTCGGGCAATGCCTTTCTCCACTAGCTCTTGGACATGAGCCTTGACTTGGGCAAACTGTGATGGTGGCAGTCGGCGGTAACGCTGTCGCACTGGGGCTGTGTCCAACACCGGTATCTCATGCTGGACCAATGATGTACAACCTAAGGTACCATCATGTTCACTGAACACACCCTGGTACATCTCTAGTAATCCCCTAGCTTCCTGTTGTTCAAAAGGCGATAGGTTTGGCCACTGTAACGCAGCCAAATCCATAGGATCAGTGGTGCTGACTTCCACTGTTTGAATGATGGCTACCTGATCCTCATCAGTGTTATAGTGGGATGCAGGGTCTACTATGTGGAGGGTTCCCAATGCTGTGCGAGGGTGGAGCCACTGGTCTTCCTTCCCGACATTAACTACTGGTATGTTAACTTTGCCCCGCATGATAGGCAGTAAAGCAGAGGAAATAAGAAGATTCGATGGCAGTCTACCCTCCCCATAGGGCAATGGTTCCAGGAAGCAAGATGTAATGGGGCCTAGACTCAGCGAACAAGTAGCCTGCACAAACTGGAGGCACCCAGCTGGGATACGGAGGGCAGGGCCTGGTTGTACTATGGCCTTACCAATACACCCAGTGCTACAGATATGCTCCAGGCGTTGGCATACTGATAGAGCTTGTGTCCATCCTTTACCTGCAGTCTGGACGGGAGGGGAGTGGAACAGATCCTGCCCATGCTCATTGAAGAGCTCTTGGTAACAGCGGCTGATGGCATTCATTCCAAGTAGGCCTGGCACAAACTTTCGCTGTTGGCTAGTGGTGTGATCCAGGGCGTCTTTAATGACTAATACTCCAATCTTTGGGAGCACCTTGCCCAGAATCTCCAGGTCAAGCTCAATGTAGCCCAAATAGGGGATAGCCAACCCATTAGCTGCTTTAAGCTGTAACCAATCACATGGCTGCATGTTTTCGTTAGTCTGTGGCTGTATATATTGGCAGAAGAAACTTTCTGTGACTGTTGTTACCATGGATCCAGTGTCAAGAAGGCAGCGTGTAATTACGCCACCAACGTGGATGTCAATAACTGGACAGTTTCCAATAAGACGTGCAGTAGTGAATGCAGTGCTGTTCTCTTCTGAGCCCAACAAACCCCCTCCTGGTGCCGAGCTCCCAACACCGGAGGGCGCTAGTTTTCCGGCTGCATTACGCTGTTGGTGGTTATCACAGCCTGACCTCCACTAGATAAGTCACCCCGAGTGGCAGCCCCCTGTCCCCCTGGAGTAATGGCTCTACACATTCTAGCTATGTGGCCCGGCTTGTTACAACGCAAACAGATGGGTTTCCCATCTGCCTGGAATCGGTATGGCCTAGGCTGAGAAGCTGCTAGCCTAGGGGTAGAACTGGGGGCGGTGTGTGGCCGTCCTAACTGAGATAAAATAGCATCCAGCTGGGCCTGCTGCTTCTGGAGGCACTCTTTGAGCTCATTGAACTCAGAAGATGGACTGGCTGTGACTGCATGGGTGTCGGCCTCATAGGCATTGCAAGAATAAGCACGGGCTCTAGGTGTAGTATGTGCACGTCTACTAAGCCAATCTAGAGCTTCACTCCGTATGTCTCTGAAAGTTAAACTCCGATTAGCTGAAATTTTATCTAGCAATTCCCCTTGAAGTTTATCATCACGAATGCCTTCAACAAACTGATCTCGAAGAACACGATCAGAATGTTCTAAATTGTCATCCCTGTCCTTAATGTGCTCCATTAACTCCATTAAAACATGGGAATATTCCCTGACAGATTCATTTTCAAATTGGCGGCGGTGATAGAACTGGCGGTACAAAGCATTAAGAGACTTAGAGCAGCGGAAATTATTTTTCAAGATCTCAAAAATTCTCTGCGGATCATTCCGTTCAGTTATCGGGCTAAATTTTATCTCCCGCTTAGCTTCCCCATCCAACAAATCATACAAAAACAGAGCCTGTTCGAGTTTAGCCATAGGGCGGGCTACTAATGACCTGCTTGCTTCCTCAACCCAATCCTCTACAGACATATTATCAACAGACATTTTCCCCGAAAATCTTGGACATTTTCTTTCTCGAGGCACACATACCAGACGCTCAACAGGGGATGAACTGGGCAGAGGATTGGAAGGGCCCTGGTTAGAGTCTCTGAGCCGCTGGTTATCAGCTTGGAGCTGTTTCACCATCTCCGCCAACGTCTTTACTTGATCCTCCAAACTCTCCACTGTCGACATGTTGCCTGTGAAGCAGTCTAATCGAGACTGGATGAGCGATGTGCCTTCCTGATGGTAACCACTGTTTTTCCCACCTAAGTAATGCCTTTGAAATAACCACCTCCACAAAAGAAAACAATACTAAAGAAAAATAATGAGCAGAAAACAGAAAAAAAAGAAAATACCCGATACTTTTATACACAGCCTGCAACCCTGCTCGCAGCGCCAAAATGTGACTCCTACACGATTAAGCTTACCTAGTCACCATTAAACCACAGGTCTAGATTACCCAGAATTCCCCACTAGGGTGTATTCAACTGAATGAATGGAGTAGGAGACTGTGTACAAAAATAAAACACTTTTATTTTTAGACGTAGTTTGTCATGGTATAAAAGCTGGATGAATAGATAGATGTACTCTAATCAATACTGTTGTAGTATTTAAGCCGTATTCAGTATGGGGTACCCACTACAAAACAAATGCAAACCATTGAAATCATAATCTTCAAGCAAATATTTCAACCCCCAAATAGGGCACACACACAGTAATCATGGCAAGGATGAAAAAGAAAACAAAGAAAAGAATAAGCCTCACCACCAAAATATAAAGAAAACAAACACAACTTGGAGGTGGTTTCACACACAAAGTACGCACATACGTAAATAGGCCTAATGCCACAGCTCCAGTATGACCGCTGCTACTCTAGCTTAAGACACCAAGCAAACTACCCGTGTGGATAAGCTATTAATATGGCTGCACGCTACCAGTATGAATGGGCTATCAATAGGTTTGGATCAAGTACGCTACCAGTATGAATGGACTAGGGTTGGATCACCGACAGCTATCAGTGTGGGTGGGCTATCAATAGGACTGCAAGCTACCAATGTGGATGGACTATCAATAGGTTTAGATCAAATAAGATACCAGTATGGATGTACTATCGATATGAGCTAGGATACCTATACAAACGAGCTACCACTATATCGTCGGTTTAGGTAAGGCATCACAATACATGATAGGCTACACAATCAATGGTGGTGGGAAAAACAGTGGCTACAGGTCGTTCCTGAAAGTCACAAACAAAACCATCAGTTTCCTGTCCACTACATGGTTTACATGATATATAGGTTACACAGTCAATACACAACAGTTATACATTCCCCTTATTAAAATGTACCACAGCTTTAATTAATTTACCTCTTTAAAATCCCCCGCAACTGCACGCATTTAGTCGGCTGACCTCTTGCTCGGAACCAACAAATCCAAGCGAACTACGGTTTAAAATACATACAAAATCATTCGTTGGTAAAACACTGTTACAAACAAGGCAATGAAAAATATTTTACTACCTGCAGATAATGTTGCACAAAAGCCCAGGGGAGCAAACGGGCAGGATGACTGCAGTGTACCGCTCTGTTAAATCACCGCCGGCCAAAAATCCACACGCAAAAACAGTGCCCTCACCACTGTGTTTGCCGCGCCATTCAATTTTAACAAAGGGCCTGCAACCCGGTAGCTATCTACCTGCTACAACAGGTCACGTGAATGACACGTCAGGTGAATGAATCAGGTGACCCCCTAGCCTTACCCCACTCCTACCCGTCACATGTAGATCACTGTCATCCCCACCCAACAGAAATTATTCAAACCAATAAATCTGAAATGGAGTACTTGTTTATGTGGATTACCCCCTACACAAATACACAAACAATCTGTTGTTGACATTTTAATTTGAATGTTGTTACAGTTAAACAATTAGATGACAAATACATGCAAGATAACTGATATGAGAGTTGAAAGTGTAACATTTGTTGTACTAACTGTATGTCAATTGTGTACAAAGATCTATAGAAAATAGTAATCATAAAAATCATACAAATGAGGCGATCAATTGGGTTTGCTTGAAATACTACAACAGGTTAGTCCTTCAATTGCCAAATATTTTACTGTACAGCATAGCATTATCATATATATATATATATTTACAACAGTGACTCCATCTCCCAATACAAATTTACCATAAACTCAACAAGACAGACATGGGAGCTCAAGCTAACTAAGATTTCTCATTGTGATATGCAAAAACCTTTTTGTGGAAATTCATTGTGACACTTCTGGCACTAACTTGTCCCATAATGTGTCCCAGAATGCCTCCTGTTGGGCCAGGTCTTGAGGCCACTCTATGTAAGTCCTGGTTTTGACGAGTCGGGCCAGCCTGTGGTGGGCAGAGAGCAGGTTAGAAGGGATCTTCTCAAGAAACACCAGGATCAGCACATCCCTGTGCTCCACCTGCAGCCGGTAGGTGCCCAGCCGCATCTCCAGGGAGCACCAGTTGCTCCGCAGGTAGTGGCGGCTGACCAGGCAGAGGGTGCGGCGGCTTCTGTACAGACTGTCAGTTATATTCTCCACAATATCCTTCCCCAGTTGGAAATCCTTCTTGGGTAGGCAAAGCTTGAGGAATGGGGGTCCCCTATGCTTCAGGCTGGGCAGGAGCCTGTCCACAACCCAGCTCTCATCCTTATCACTGTGAGACACAAAGACATCATAAGGGTAGTAGTGCCCTCTGGTGGTGCTGCACAGATGGTACATGAGCACGGTCAGGATTAAGAGCAACAGGAAACCTGTGGTGGAGAGGAAGAGCTGAGACCCAACCTCCAGCCTGCAGTGGGTCAGACCGTACCGCTCTAAGTCCTGGAGCCTGTCCCCATTAAGGCACTGCAGTGCCCTTTGCTGCTTTGAGGCAAAGAACACCCCTATTGGGCTCTCCTGCTTTGCCCAGCTATTGAACCAGGAGTTTTCACAGTTGCAGAACAACCGTGGTTCAAAGAAGACAACAGATCTTAGGCTGTGCAAGGGCTCGAAGAAGTGCTTGGATAGAGTGGTCTCAGATGAAATAAAAAGGAACACATATTTCAGAGACCTCATGTCCACACTGATGACCCTGTCGAAGGAAACTACTAAACAATTAAAGAGATCCAGACTCTGAAGTTTCATCAAGCCATGAAACATGACACTGAAATCAGGTTGATTGTAGAAATCCACATTAATCAGTTTAAGTCTTTTTAAATGCACAAGTTTGTTCAAGTCGGAAAGATCTTGAGTGCTGGTAGTGGTCCAGTGGGCGAATTTCAGATGTGCCACAGAGGTGAAGTGCTGAAGGCCAAAAGTGAGGTCAGGCGCACACAAGAAGTGATTAGCAGAGATATCAAGTCTGACGACAGATTTCAGAAAGCGTGTCTCACAACCCCATAAAACAATCTTCTCGCTGGACAGTGAGAGACTCAGGCCCACGTCTGGGGTGCTGTTATCAGCAATGACCAAAGTCATAGGGTGCATAGATTCGATGGTGAGTTCAGACAGGTTGCGAGGGAAGTCCCCAAAGATGAGACTCAGGTTGAGAACTTGCATTTCAAAGAGCTCAGTGTTGGGAAGCTTCAGATTCCCAAGGTGGAGAACCCTAAGAGAGGGCAAATGGGCAAAGGATTCTGCTTCTAAGTCCTTTAAGAGATTATTGTCGAGGATCAAAGTCTCCAAATTCTGAAGTCCCTTCAAAGTGTTCCTTTGAATTTTAAATATTTTGCTCAGAGTCATACTTTTCAACTGCCTAAGTTTTGCAAAAGCAAAGTCTTCAATGGTTTGAATTCTCCATGAAGAGAGTATTAATTCAAGTAAATTTTCCAGACCCGAGAAACATGTCGCGTTTATTACTGAAATGTTTGCTTGCAGTGTTAAGCTACGAAGCCCTGACAGTCCATTAAAGGCATCATTTTCAATTGTTATATAACTCGGATTGCTCATATCTAGGATAGTGGAATTATTTAAGATGTTCTCAGTTTTAATGTGGCGTACTTCAGACAAAGGAGTTGCATAAATGTACAGATGCTGCAAATTGCTAAGTCCTTCAAATGTAGATTTCTCGATCTGTGTGAACTTTCCCTTCAACCCCAGGTTTTCCAGGTGACTTAGACAAGCTAATTGTTTGGCTCTGAGTATCAGGTACCGTTGAGTCCAATACGTAAAATGCTTCAGCTGCGTCAAAGGAACATGTCCTGTACAAAGAGTCATCAGAGATTCGTCAACAAGAGGGGTGCGTTCACCGTATAAATTGATGTTGAAGACCACATTCTGAACATTTTTTAAAGTGGACATGAAACTGAGATTGAGGTTAATCAAATCCTCTCCTTCAAGTGTAAGTTTTTCCAGCTTATAACATTTTTCCCATGAAGACGGAGAGTACTCTTGTAATGTATTGAAATGCAAATTAATAATGGTGACAGACAGTGCCGATACAACTTCACAAATAGTTTGTATGTTCATCTCTGTCAAGTGTAAATTCATCTGTTGAATTTGCTGGATCCCAGAGTGCAAGAGTTGAGCATGGAGCACATCGTTCATTGGCATGCTTAATAATGATACCTTCACTATGCTTAATAATGATACCTTCACTATGCTTAATAATGATACCTTCACTATGCTTAATAATGATACCTTCACTATGTGTTTAAAAACACTTCTTTCTATTCTCTTGACATGTGGAAATGAAAACATCACATTTCTCAGAGATGGAAACTGGCTTGGGCCATAGGAGCAATTTGGAGTTGATAAGGTCTCCACATCCATTTCAATACTTTAGTATTCAAGGGAGGCTGAAAAATATGACACTTTACAGAGCAGCTCTGAGAAGTTGTTATCACCTTTAACATCAAACTTTTTTATCTGACTCAGTCCATCAAAAACATCTGCTGCCATTTCTGATAGAGCATAGTTTCCGAGTTTCAGTTCCTCCAGATTGTACAGATCATGAAATACCTTAGATGGTACCGACGGATTGCAGCGTTCTGTGCAGGTCATGGAGAGTAGGTGCAGGTTGGTCAGTCCCTTGAAGGCCTCTGGGAGGATTGCAGACAGACAGCCGGTGATATACAGTCTACCGAGACTGTGGAATTTGGTGAAGGTTGCTGGCTGAAGAGATGATCCATGGCTAACCAAACACAGAATTTCAATGTCCACCATGATAGCAGACAGTTCCAGCTTGATGTCAGTGACATCCCTGCAGATAGCTGTGGCATTGCTGAGTGGGCAGTATCCGAAGAATTTAATTTCAGATTCTTTGTATGAAATATCGTCATACAACAGCAGGCATTTTTGCGACACCCAGGTCCTGGTGCAAAACACTTGCGCAGACACAAGCAAAAAAATGTGAAGAAGAGGCATCCTCACCGAGATTCTAAAGTTGGTCTCAACCAGGAGGACTCAAAGGTCTTCTGAAGACACTGCGACTGAATGCTACTCTACGGGATGTTCAAGTATGGCTGGTTTTAATGTGCCCTGTGCTTATCATATTGAAGCATTGTTTTCCTAAAGGCCCATTTACATCAAAGATTCACGACGAGACCAAGTGCAACATTGGGGTTACCAGACGTCCTCTTTTCCCCAGATATGTCCTCTTTTCCCCAGATATGTCCTCTTGTCCCCAGATATGTCCTCTTTTTGAGACCTAAAAACTGTGTCTGGCTGGAGTTTCAAAATCACCCAGGATTTTGTTCTGCCTTAGCAGGGGCGACTTATTAAATATGATGATATAATAAAGCATGCCTCTGTAGCCTACAATAAGCGGTTCCTGAGTAATCTTGTTTTGACATTGCAATGCATTTCTGGGCGTCTCTATCTTTGGACCGAAATTATAACATATTCTAAAGTAGACTATTTACAGTGAGTCAGTATACTGTATACATTGTTGTAAATTGCTTAGGCATATAGAGCATCCCACTATCATGGTTCTAATATTGCCAGATTTCCATGTACACAGATATGAATATATATTTCTACTGGCATTCTAGTCACATAAAGGCAAAATTATGAAGAAGGAAAAATAATGAGACACAAATAATTATTTGGACATAATGCATGCGAGTGCCAAAAGCAAAACCAACCGCACTAAAACACATGACCAAACAAACAGCTAAGAGAGTAATTTGAAACAATGGGAGGACAAGTAATGCTAACCTGTTGAGCAAGCGGACTGGTGAACTACTGGAAGCAACAGCTGTATTTATTTTCCCTTATTACACGGCAATGTACAGTCAAATCTAATTTGTTGGTTATTCAAATTACCAACCAAACAAAGCAAACCTAATAAACGTAAACACGACTAAATATTGCTAGAAAGAGCCTACTGTAGGGTAAATATTATTACATATTGTTATGAGATTATGACATATTGTGACATAGGTCATTCTTACTTATATTGATGATGTGATTCTCAAACTAACTGCACACAAACATTTATGAAGTGCAAGCTAACAACAAATCTGAAGATTACATTACATTTTAATTTTAAAAAAAACTTTTCGGTAACACTTTATGATAAGGGTACATGATTTATAATGAATTCATGCATGAATTAATTCATGATTTATGCATTACTTCATTCCTTTATATCTTATGAATCATTAGGAATTGAGATGAGTTCATAGTCTCTCATTCATGACCTCATGCATAAACAACACATCAACTAAGACATTGGGTACGATGGGTACATCATTATGATTTATGATTTCTTAAGCCTGATCAACATAATTACATGAATTTAAGGTTAATTGCTCATGAGTTCATCATGCCTGTGGCCCCTCAACTAAAGTGTTGAATAATTACATGTGTTAAGAGAACTGCAAAGTTGTGTTCAAATCACAGTTATGACCACATTTTTGGCAGAAAATCATGCTTAATAAATCATAACTCATAATGACGTGCCCGCCGTACCATAGGTGATGTGCTGTTCATGTATAAGGTCACTAATGACAGACTATGAACTCATGTGAATTCCTGATGATTCATGAGATATTAAGCAATTAAATAATAATACAAAAATAATTAATTAATGCACGAATTCATGATAATTCATGTACCCTTACCGTAAAGTGTTACCAACTTTTCGAATAGTGGTCCCAGGCTATATTTACACATTATCATAAAATTATCGATTGTACCCTGTTTTCTGTAAATTAATTTGCTTAATTAATTACGTAGCAGGGGTATGTTTTGATTCGTCAAGCAAAACAAATATCAGTAAATATGTTAATAAACATAAATATACTTTATGTACACTACTTTGTGCTACATTACGGTTGTATTAAAATAGTGTAAGGATTACAAAATTGTACATGGTAACTCATTGCACCCTGTCTGGCAATAGTTTTTTCCACAGTCTTTCCCAGAATGCCTCCTGTTGGGCCAGGTCTTGAGGCCACTCTATGTAAGTCCTGGTTTTGACGAGTCGGGCCAGCCTGTGGTGGGCAGAGAGCAGGTTTGAAGGGATCTTCTCCAGAAACACCAGGATCAGCACATCCCTGCGCTCCACCTGCAGCCGGTAGGTGCCCAGCCGCATCTCCAGGGAGCACCAGTTGCTCCGCAGGTAGTGACGGCTGACCAGGCATAATTTGCATAATTAGCATAATAAGATAATTAAAGCGTGAATAGAGTAACATTTTCAAATTATAGCTATCACCATGAAACTTTCTCAGTTGATTACTTATGATGAGAAACAAATGCATTGCATGTTTTTTCTATTTTAATGTTTGAATATGCAAATGAGGCCCTAAATAGCCTAGACTTATCTTTAGCGTCCCATCTTCCAAAAATCGGTGAAGTTTTATTTATTAATCTCTAAAGTAATGAGTCAAAATCACAAACAACTTCAGGCGGCGCTCTTGTCCACCATCTAGCCTGGCCCAGCTAGATGGTGTTCTCCCCCCGGTGCTCGTGGTTCAGTCCAACAACATGCGCAAAAAAAAGAAAATTAGAAAATTGACGCATCATTTAAATTTTTAACTTCTGAACAGAAAATCGTAATTGTGCTCAATTGAAAATCAAAATAAGCATCAATAACCCATTTACTGTGCCGTCCTAAAGAATGGATAACAGATTTTTAAGCCTATTTTTTTATTTTTTCTTGTGAATTCTGCAAATAGAACACAGCACTGCAAAGTTTTGTTGGCCCTCTAATGTATTTGACTTTGACATCCCTGGTTTAGGAGGACCATTTTTGTATGTTGATCTCAAGGGGCCATGTCAACCCATTCCATAACCACTCATTTCATGTATAGCGCCACCTAGTTAAACACAAAAAAGTAAAAATGAGGTGTTGTAATTGCAGGTATATGTGACCTAACATAGTCAAAACTGCACGAAATTGGAAGCGTAGGATCATTATGACACCCTCTGTATGCACGCCAAGTTTCGTGGAATTCCGTTCATGGGGGGCCACACAATAAATTAATTTATGTTACTATACACCAACTGGCCTGTAGGTGGCCGGAGACAGTTTTCTGTGAATATCTCGAGAACCGTAGGGCCTAGGAGGTCCACCTTTTTTTATGTATGTTGGTCTTAAGGGGCCATGTCAACCCATCCCATTACCACTTATTTCAGGTATAGCTCCACCTAGTTAAAAATTAAAAGCAAAAAATTAGGTGTTTTCATCACAATATCTCTGGCTGACATGGTCAAAACTGCACGAAATTAAAAGTGTAGGATCATTATGACACCCTCTGAATGCATGCCAAGTGTTGTGTACTTTCGTTCATGGGGGGCCATACAATAAAATAATTTATATGTACATTTAGTGAGTACGGTGCCAACAAGGATTCCCGGGACACTGAAAGACTGGGATACACAAAACTTGGTGGGCATGTAACCCATATGGATAGCATGGATTTCGTTTTGATCTGTAGCCCCCCCGCTGGATTGGACCCCCCGAAAGGAGGGTAGGGCAGACACAGTTCTCTGTGAATATCTTGAGAACTGTAGGGCCTAGGATGACCAATTTTTTCCGTATGTTTGCCTCCAGGGGTTAACCCATTTCATGTGCACACATGTGCACAAACAGATACACACGCACACACATACATTCACAGTAATCATACGTATGACACATACTCACACAATAGACATATGTACGCATGCATGCACAGGCACATACGCAGGCACACACACACACACACACACAAACACACATAACATAAACATGTACATGCACACAGTTCAAGAATTTCTCAGAATTATGAACAGGCAAGATGGAGGTGGGGTTGTATAAAATGAATTTTACATGTGAAATCTATGAACTAATCATGTTTTGGTACTTGTTGTCTAGCAGATACCAGTGAGAATTGAGTGTGGATAATGCAATTTAGTGAGACAGTTAGAATCATATAGGCCTTTCAGCGTGATTTATTTTTGTGGAAAAAATGTGCTGGACTGGGCGGCGGTCATATTTTGTACCGCTCTGCGGTACATCTAGTTTTATCATGTCTCAATTAAATTTGATCCAAAATGCCCCCCTCCCCCTCTTCCACTTTTGGTGTTACCCTGACTTCTGGCTGAAGTGTAGCTGCAGCACCATAAGTAGATGCAACATATTGGGTACTGAAATATTCACAAGAATTCATAGAAATTGAATCTTCATGTTGTATTATCCAATATTAGTTGTACAGATGTATAGTTTATCTTATGCACACTCATTGAACCAACAAAGTAAATGCAAAAAAAGAGACTTTTTTGTAATTATTCCATATTTTGTGTAGTCAGTCTATATCAGAACACCTGACATACAGTCTAAATAGTCAACAAGAAACCTCAAAGTGTTACCTTTCATTTGAGACCAGTATTATGCTTCTACACAAAGGGGTTCATGTGCAGTAAGCATTTGAGTGTCAGTATGCATTTTGGATAACAAAAAGTCCTATGGGGAGTTTCCATAGGCATTTTACAAAACGCATGAGCATACCTTGGCAAATAATGGTCTAAAGCACTCATATTTTCATTCTATATTGATCTACTTTTGCACACAGCCTCACAAGACCTGGTGCTAGGGCTCAGTTGTGTTTCTAAGGGATACCAAGTGACCCAGAGGGCTGAAATGTGGTCAGTTCAGAGATGCTTGTAATCTGGCAGAAAGAAAAAAATATATTCTAGCCTCTGTAACTCTGTGTGAGTACATCGCACAGTTATTTTGACTGTTTCGTGAGAAAACTACAGGTTCTCAGCTTTCTAAAGAGGTCCAACATTTGATGATAGGCCCCATAAGAGGTGGGAACAATGCCCTTGTAAATAGGCACAGTGCAATTTCAGGCAAAAACTTGAAATTTGTATTGAGATCTATGTGGATAATTATATTTTGCACATTGTCAATGCTAAGAAATAGCATGCTTTTTGACGTGCTAGCTAGCTCCGCGGATCTCTATTGTAGGCCATTTTCATTGCTAGTGCAAAACTCCACCAATTAACGTACAGTAGGCCTAATTCTGCTCTCAAATTAAAGTGTGAACTTGTATCAATTGTAAATAGAGCCTAGGTCATTTTTACTAAGCAGTATTCCTTTAAGTCTGTGTGTCACAGCAGTGTGAAGCAGGAGTCTATCTTAACATTAAATCCATGTACACCTTAGTGTGCAGTCTGTACACTAAACTGATTTGGAAATTAGATGGTGGTAGTGTAGTTGTTAAGGAGCTTAGTGTGCAGTAGCCTGAAATTTGTGGGTTTGATTCACGGCTTCCACTGTTGTGCCCTTGAGGACTAAACCCCTAGTTTCTCCGGGAACGATGTAATCCCTTGTTGACATAGGCTATGTAGGTGACCATGATTTCTTCAACATTCTAATGTTGTTCCAACAGCTCTTTAACCAATCACTGCCATGAGATCAACAACCAACGGGATATTATTTTGTTTGCTGGGTTGCTACTGCCAAATACTGTAGCCTGATGAGCCAGACCCACATCAAGATGTAGGGTCTGGGAACTCACCATTGGCAGCAGGGATGGATTACTGCACGAGCCTACTGGGCCCAGGCCCAGGGGCCCAAGGGGTCAGGGGGCCCTGAAGCCCAAGCCATTGCATGGAATCATTGCCTCAATATCAACAAATCAGGATGTAGGCTATGAATCTGATTGAATTTAGTATTGGCCATCCCCAAAATGCACCAGAATACAGGAAATCACATCAAACAAATAAAAAAAATTCTGGGGGAGGACCACCCCCTCCCACATATGCAACAATTAGTGGGGGGCCCTTAATACATCTGGGCCCAGGGGTACGTAGTACGTCTAGATTTCTACCAAACATTTTTGGTTCACCTGGCAGGCTAACTTGAGCTTTCACTTCCTTTTGTTGCAAGCCTCCTGAACTGTCATCTCCAACGTGAGGTTGTATGTAGTTACTTGGCTGTGTTAAGACAAGTTTAGCTGTATTACCTGGTCCAATATTGCTAACAGTTAAGTGGATTTTGGGATAAATACAGGCCAGATAGTGCTTTGCATTACCCTTTTATTTGAAGAATACTGTATTTTCTTTCTTTCATATCTTGTAAATAGTCAACTAAGAATCTACCAGAAATAAACCCTCTTTCGTATTTGTTGTGCTGTGTGTATTTCACCCAGCCACACAGCCTATGCATTGATAAACAAAATATGAAACAGCCCCTGAAAATAATCACATTAGGATATTGTCAAAAGTGAAAGCTGAAAATTGAGTGATACATTTCCACAGTGAATAATGTTTTTTTTTAAGCATAATAGACCAATAGGCTATTTGAAAAGCAGGCTAATTCTGCATAATATAAAGCCACTTTAAATAATGATAAACTGAAAATGGCTTACAAGAGCAAGTGTTCTTGCTGCTGCATCTTGGTGTTCCATTGATCACTGCACTGAACAATGGGAGCGGAGGGAGTTATTGCTTTCATCTGTGTTGCTTTCGCCCTGCTGTCCTGATGATATCAATGCATCATAACTTCATAGTGGCCAATTAAATTGTTTTTGCAAACGCTTCTGTGTGAATATTGATTTAAATAGAAAGTTGAACAGGCCAAGAAACAAAGAATAGATCAAATGAAACACTTTTACCATCATATTATACGAGGCTGGTAAAAAAAAACAGTATTAGTGAAATATTCAAGTTTTGACTTAGCATAATAAATATCTGATATGATGTAGAGCATGCATTAGCAGTGCCCACAGTTATGGTGCAATTTTACCAGTTCAATGATCAATGACTTATATTTTGAAATATTTTTAAAACATAGTGTAGCTCACAGAAATACACTGTTAACCAGGCGTGTTGTGACAGAGAACCAAAGCCAGCAATTAACCGTGGCTCTGAATTGAATGTGGGCCCCTTTGAACAGCTGAGTACATTAGTCCACAGAAACAACAGTGAGAAACCCATTGATCTCTCGTTCTAATATGATTTCATGCAGGAGATTAGTGACGTGTCCAGAAACCTCATATGGGGAATTGCAAGGCTACAGTATGTAAAACACAATGACCAGACAACTCAACCGAAGGCACAGGTGATGAGGGGAGGAGAAGAAAGCAAACCAGTGATGGCTGAGAATCTCTTATGTCAACTGCAGTAAAAATGGCAACGGTTTCATTTGTCCCTGTACACTGCAGATAAATAGGCTGTCAATTCAGCTGGTTAAGGCCAATACCCACTGGCACTGTCTGACGCCAAAGTTTAGAACTCCATTACTTTTAACAGAGCAAAGCCCATTGGCGCCTACTGACACGCGTCAACACCAAAGTTAGAAAATTGGGTTATACTTTACTTGAAGGTATCTACATAAGAGTGACATGACACTGTTATGAACATGTCATAAACTTTTATGATATAACACTTCTGTCACTTGCTTCTGTCAAGTGTCATTCGGATTTTGTCATAACAAGTTAGGGTTAGGGTTAAGGTTAGGATTAGGGTTATGGTTAGGATTATGGTTAGAGGTTATGGTTAGGGGTCATGTGTCATGTGTTCATGACAGTGTCACGTCACTCTTATGTCGATACTGTCAAGTAAAGTGTTGCCCATTATTTATCTCCAGCTGTTCCTTCATTCACTTCACACTTCTTTTTCTGTCCATGACATGCAAACAATTTTTTGCCAGTCACTACATTAAGTGTACGCCTCTGCACTTTGTTCTGTACTTGGATGGACTCCATTTATAGATGTGTAAACACGGGGTAGGATTAGCAGGCCATGCTCAGACTTTTTGTGTGGGACCACTAGGGTTATGGGATAAACACAGTATGCTCAGCTTTAAATGATGAGTGGAGTTTGGTAGGAAAATAGTAGCCTAAGTAAAGCTAAATTACCACTAGAGGTCAGCAACACCATGCAGACTATCTCAGATGACCAATCATTGGCACAATATACTGTAACAATTGAATATTTAATAAACCTTAAAAGTGCTTATACATTCATTGATATGCATTATGGTTTCTTATGACAATAATAAACAGTAATGCCATTTAACAATAAAGCAATTTAATACACATTAAAACTATTATGATACAGCACAAACCAGTTTTGCAGTATTTGCAGTTACAGATACAGTTAAGGTACCATCTTTTGTGTGTAAAATGCCATGGTCAGTCACAGCTACACTGGTTTTAAGCCATCTTAGGTAAAGTATTTACAGTTGACAAAAAATATTTGGTGCACTTGGAGCACCTGTGCTTGTTTAACTTGCCGCAATTCTGCTGTCACAGGCTCAGAGGGCATTCCAAAAGCTCAGCCCAGCTGTTGAGTGCTAGAGATGGACAGGACTCCACTGGCATGTTGTTCTGCCCGAGGCATGCTGACCATACAGCTCCAGAGACCTCCTCACCTGAGTGAGAGGTCTTGTCTGACCGCTTGCTCCAGGTCCAGCAGGGCCTCGGCCCACATGTCTCTCTGGTAGCCTGCTGGCGTGTGCGTGAGCTTCTGCACTGCGTAGACCATGGTCAGCACGGTGCGTTCGAAATCCTCCCGACGGAGAGGGCCGCTGCGATGCTTCAGCTCAGCGATCAGGCGCCGGATCTCTGACAGCTTCCTGGGAAGCACGTCCTTGCAGATGACCTCAAGCGTCTGGACTCGACGCAGAGAGGCCAGCTCCTTATCCACCTCACTGAAGAAACCCTCCTCCTCCTCCAGGTGAAGACCAGATATCAGGATCTAAAGAGGAGTGTCAAAGGTCAACACAGAGTAATGATTTCATATTTTTTCTGAATTGATATAAAGCACCATGTAAGTAAAATAGATTTGAACCCCAACGACCCAAGTGAAGGTATCTAGAAAGTGTAAATACTGTAGCAGTATCTCTCTTAGCAAGTGTAATTAATAATAAAAACGATAATATAAGAGTTTTTTTTTTTTCATTTTTCCAATTACTCAGTGACCAGATAGCTGATCTAAGAAGACATGAGTTAGTACGTTTGATCATTCCTCTGACATATTCGAGGATAGGTCTATTGTGTATGAAACACTTCATAATCAAACGATGTAATGGTCATATTTTGTAAACATCACTTACAAAAACGTTATTACTTTGAAAACATATATCAATTCATAATGACATGTAGGCTGCTCAATTTTATATAATTGTTTTATACGTCAGTCCAGTTTTTCTACTTGGGCATGTCCTTCTTTGCTCACCTAAACTTCTTAATTTTGATGTTTAAAAGCTTGTCATTGGATGTGTGTCTTCTTTTTTTGGAAGGCAGGATGTTTTGCTGCTTCCTCTTGTGCACTTTAGCTCAAAACAGATGATTGACTGGCAAGAATGAAAGAGGTCTGGAGACCATCGTCTGTTGTTCTACTTTGTCTGTTTGATCACCCCACAACTCGGTGTTCTCCCATCCATCACAAGAAACACAACAGACGTTGAAATCACAAAGTGTCATCATCGTAAGCCACAAAGCATTCTTGTGGTTACGGAGCTGCTAGGGATTTAGTGAATTCCTTTAGAAACCAAAGGAGACACAGAGAGAGATGGTGAAGTCGGTTGATGAATGTTTGAGAAAAGAAAATGTTTCACGAAGTGAAACTGCAACCCTGAAGTCCTGTTCCTAGCACTTTGCATCTCCAAGCACTTTGCATCTGTATTCTATACAGTTTTGGTTAGCAACAGAGGCGCATGGCTAGTCACCATGTCAACAGCCTCCAACCAGTTTAAACACCTAGAGGGTTGAACATTTTAAATGCTTGAAATTCTGAATGTTTTGACATTGCTGTGTAATTATTCTCCTAAATTAGGGTTTCTTAATGGGGCCGGTACCGCCCCCCAGGGGGCGTTTTGACAGTGTTGGAGGGCATTGTGAACAAGATAGCAGAGAGGGGCGCTCAGGTACAAATGGGGGGCGTTAATCAAAGTTATACATCACAACTTTTAAGCTTATGACAGAAACAGACGCATCGGGCACGCATTTTCACATCAAAATCTGCCATGAGTTGTTATTGTGGAAAATCGATTAGTCTTCATGCAGGAGTGAGAAAGAGAGAAAGTGAGAAACATAGTGAGAGAAAATGACAGGCAAATCATAGTGATGGGCCTCTCTTTGTGCTATTTTTGCAGATCTACCTATCAGTTGTTTGTTAGGGCGGGCTTTATAGTCTCTCTTTCATTACACAAAATAGGGCCTACGCATAGCCTGCCAAAGCAATATAATTGATGAACGATTCAGGGCTCCAAAAATGAAAATGTAGGCTCATAATCATACAGCACATGCTAAAGTGGATCTCTGCCTATAAGTAAGTAAGTAAGTATATACTCTTTTGATCCCGTGAGGGAAATTTGGTCTCTGCATTTATCCCAATCCGTGAATTAGTGAAACACACTCAGCACACACTAATCCCGGCGCAGTGAGCTGCCTGCAACAACAGCGGCGCTCGGGGAGCAGTGAGGGGTTAGGTGCCTTGCTCAAGGGCACTTCAGCCGTGCCTACTGGTCGGGGTTTGAACCGGCAACCCTCCGGTTACAAGTCCGAAGCGCAAACCAATAGGCCACGGCTGCCCCTACAGGCCACGGTTGCATGCTCGCTATAGGCTACTCTACTTCTGCCCTCACAGGTAAATGAAAGCTTGATGCTTGATGAGCGTTGTCACTCGCATATTCACATTCCCCAGCTGGCTTTTTTGAATTCTTTTGTGAAAATGACACATAGGCCTGTGCTCTGGATACATTTGTGAATTTACCTCGGTATAACAGCCTAGCCTACTGATGCCTTGGAAAGTTATTGCTTGTTTACCAGTTATTTCAGTTGACATTATATTTTCCATGACGTGTCGCTGTTTTTCCGTATTAATATTTTCCCGTAAAATATCCCGTATTTTAATACTCTCATAACATTATTCCTAATTTCCTACCACCGGACCTGCTACTCCCTTGATTAAAACAAACACATTAAAAGGCAACATACTGTAGCCTCCTGATATGTTGCCTAATCTTATTCAAAATATCAACAGAAAACAGAAAGGCCTTTCCTACACCAGAATACATCACTCATATATAATACAGTTACATACAGCTCATAAGCTTCCAACATTCTGACAATCATAGAGATTCGAGGGGCAAGACAATCATGATGTGGTCAGGGGGCGTTTGTTCAAAAAAGGTTAAGAACCACTGTCCTAAATGAATGTAGAGGGAAGAGGGGAAAGGATAAGAAAGCTTCAACAGCCATGTGCAGTGCTGCTTTGGAAAGACCTCAGGTACTGAGACTACACTCTTAAAACGAATGTGTTGTCCCTATCTGGACACGGATGTGTTAAAACAACACAAGTTATGTTGTTTTCAACACATATTGTGTAACAGATAAAAAAAAGGAAACAACACAAACTGTGTTGTCCATATCTGGAAACAGATACAGTATGTTAAAAACAATGCAAGTTGTGTTGTTTTCAACACATTCGTTTTAAGAGTGTACACAAGAGTGGTGTACTCACAGGTCAATTTGAATCAGTTAATAAGAAAGAATGAAGCACAACAAATATGTGTATTTGAGTATTGATGGTAACTCTGCATATCCTTATATATGCCATATATGACAAAAGGTTACATATTTTCATCTTTTATTTCTATGAAAAAGTGTTAAAAATGTGTTATTCTAGTTGTGTTTACAACAGAAACTTTGCTCACCTCGTACAGCAAGTTGATGTCCTTTACAGACTTCTGGAAGGTGGGGTTGATGAAAGCTGGCGTCCCTCTCTTCACTCTGTATGCAGATGGGTAGAGGGCTGAGAAGTAGGGAGGGAGAGGAGAAATGCAGGTGAAAAAAAAACACATAATGCACAAGGGGTCTGAAAAAAGTCTAATTCATCACCTACCTCAGACTCTAACTCTAAATTATAGCCTGCCACGGGGCACCAGGAATATGGATGATTCATACGGCTGGCTCGCCGGATGACCCCGTGTGCAACACCGGTGAAATCACCTCTAATTGGTAAAGGAGTCCGCATTGCACCACGCAGGCCCCAGGTTTTGGTGGCTCGCCTGTGTGCAGAATAGGCAACTGCTGCCACCATCGTCTCTGCATTAGCAGATCACGACATGAAATTGTGCTGTTTTTGGCTGGTTCGGAAACAGTAACAGGATGTAGCTATACAGAAGGACACCCTATAGACAACACCTACAGAAGAGAACCCTTCCAGAGGTTATGGCCACACTTTCAATGGTTTCCAGGGTGGGTGTGAGTTGTGATGGAGGCAGATGGGGGGTTAGGGGGCAAAATTTCAAAGTGTCCAGACATATGCACCACAGGTTGGCCATCTGTGATGAGTTGTCGGCCCCTAGTCATATCCTGAGCATGTGACTGGTGAAGCATGTGAAAGCCCTAGTCTTTTACATAGAGTGCTAAACAGAAAAACACATATGCCGCGCCTGGGAACTGCAATAGTGAGGTATGAGATGATTTAAACTCCCTCGACTGAACCTCTGAACCTTTATAGTACATATGCCAATGCAGGTGGAGCAAACATTGAGAATGTGAGACAAGTTTGGTGACAGATCACTGGAATTTCATCACAAACATGTGGCTTGTTGTCAATCATGGCTTTCACAAGACCAGTTGTTCACTGTGTGGCAAATTATTCAAGAGCTCCATGGTGTCTTCTGTGTGTTCCACTAAATCATCTCAGACCTCTGAATCACAAAGACACAAACACACTTACACAAACACAAAAATCAACTCACAAGTTCACTCAACCCCAAATAACCGGACATGCCAAAAATGCTCGCTTGAGGAAGGGACAAACAAACACTTTATCATTCGGACAGGGTCTGGACCAGGGTCTGCCAGCACAGTTCAGTTAAGGAACACAGCGTAACTCAAAATGGCTCCAACTAAACGCCATGGAGAAGAGGAGGGATGTTATGAAATGAAATACTCCCTAAAATGGCAAACAACTATGAAGAACTACTGTTCTACCATCTGGTCGTACCCTTGTTAACTGCTTTTTTTTGCTAACATCAACAGACAAATTAGCTTTTACACAGATTATAATCTCACCTCACTGACCTGGTCAATGCACTGAATTTATAAGTAAGTAAAAAAGTAAGTAAACATGTATCTCTATAGTGCATTTTCTTGCACAAAATGACACTGAAAGTGTAAGTACTGTATAACATAGGCCTGAGTTAAATCCCCCAGATTTTCAATCCATTATGAAACAGTCTGACGAAAACAACATTCCTCACAATTAATGATTCAAATATGTTTGTTCTGAAAACATATAGTTCCTCATTGGCTAGATATGTTGCTTTTGATCTTGATGCCGATTCAGTGTGGCAAACACCATAGATGGCCAATTTGACTTGTGTCTTGTCATCATAGACCCTTTTACTCAACTACTCTTGTTCATCCTAAAGTGACATATCGCAGGACTTTACGTTCATAATATACCAATAGAGTGCCAATTTCTATCTCAAATTCATTTTGATGGTACATGGTGATGTAAATAAGAAATCAATAGGCCTACGCCTGGCATTCAGAAACCAGCAGAAAAATATATAAACTTTTAAAGCATACCACCAAAATATATTACAGTACTGGTGATATGCCAAACACAATGCCAGTTGTACTTCTGGAGGCAGTTGTCGGACTGGTCTTGCTGTTAGGTTTACTAGTTTTAGACATGTCAAATCTCTATGTGTAATCTCTGCAGGGTGATAGTATGTACATAACAGTTAGACTATGTAGTTTGTACACTGGACAGAGTAAATGCATAAATCTGCACATAAAACATATGTATATATTTTCTCTACTTTTTTATCTACTTTCTCTGTAAGTCATGCAGACTATTAGTCACTGAAATGTTAAATATCTCATTCTTAAACATAACCTAGCCTACAACACACCATCTGTGCAGAGAGCATCTGCATACGTGGTCTAGGGAAACACCTAAAATAGACCCAAATCGCGAAATAGGCAACAAATCCGATCACATTCCTAAGAGACCGCAAGCAGTTTTCTCGGGGCCCATGAGTTCATGTATCCAAAACAACTTAACGATGCTCATTTGCAGCCTCGCACATGCCAGATTGCACGGGCAGGTGTTTGATGTTAGGGTGTTTTGGCGCTCATTCGGGCCGCTCACTCCGAGAGTGACGGCTGAGGCTTAATTAACAGACGACATGCCCATCCATCACATTTTTACAGGCGTCACACTCAAAACAGGCAGCAGCACCCTCCATTCAACGGAGCATACTACACCAACTGGTATGCGTCAAAAGTATGCTTATCACTGAGGTAAGTATACGACTGTTTGGGAGGTCCTCTGGAGGAAACTTGTCTGAGATTTTGGCCAGAATAACTTTACATATCTTAAAGCTAATTACAGCACTTGGCTAAGGCCCACTAACTCTTATGTGTTTAGATGGGCATTTTTTTACTTTTAAGAAATATCATTACTTGGCAACTCCCTACATATCGAGAGCCCTTCCGTGTCCTTCCTAAAGAAGGTCCTTGCCTTTAAATGGAAAAAAAATGTATTATTCTGGATTAAGCAGGATGAAATGAGTATCCATTTGCTAAAGGAATGGCTCTTGATGTTTTTGGCCCAAACAGGACTTACGTCCCCAGGGATGAATCGTTCCCTGAGTTACTGCGAGCTATTAGGCATGTGGTATTTAGCATTTCGATCCACTTGAGAATGTTTTTTTCCTATGTAAATCTCAGTGTTTGTCAGAATGTTAATATTTACACCACAACGACACAGTTTTAACTTCTGCTAAAGTCATGACGGTCAAACCACTTTACACAAGTTCACTTGGAAGCCTGTGAAGGCTGTTATGAGTAGACTGACTGCTTTCCAAGGCATTAGAATGGCATATCATCTGTGAGCTACAGTTATTATAACCAATAACAGATAGAAGCACCCTTTAAAACTTCCAAAGGCTAACAGGGACATGATTGTGCCTAATTAGTTAAAACAGCAGTTCACGGGAAACTCTTTTTCATAAATTGTTTAGAATTATGACTCAGATCTATGTGCTTCCAACAAGTCTGCCGAGAATTGTTTTTACAGGAGATGTTGAGGATTCCTGGATGGTGTGTCTTCTTACTAATCTGTAGCTGTCCCCGCTGAACACACCCAAACAGTGTACAAATCAAATCAACCAATACTGTTTAGCTAATGTACCATAGATATATCACAACAAGCATTCTGAATAATTTTCATAATCATTAAGAATAGCTTTGATAATAACTTCATGTTTTTTCACACACCAGGGTTGTGGTCAGGTGTGGATTCTAGGACAGCATTATCAACAACAGGTGTCTTACCTTTGCTCCAGTGCGAAGCAGTGGTCAAGTAGAGATTGCAGTAAAAGACAGAGATGACCAGAAGCCTGACAGGTAGCACCCTGCCCAGCCTGGTCCCCTCCATTCCTCTCTCTCTCCTTGCCTTACTGAGCTCTGGGTTCTGGTTCAGCTTTACAAAGCACTTATGAGGGCCAAAGGTGCTGAACAGCAGCGGCGTGTCAAGCCCTCCAGGAAGACTACAGACAACTTACAGACTCCACCAACTCAGCAATCTTCTGGCCTTTCTCATTCTGTTTCTCTCTCTTCCTCCCTCTCTCTCTCTCTCTCTCTGATACAAACATGCTCACACACACACACACACGCCTCCTCATGCGTGTGTGTGGAGTTGTGTCTCTGGCTGGTGTCTCGGCTTTCATCTGGAAGTCATTAGGACCCAGGGAGCCGCTCCTCCCGTCCTGGCAGCCCACAGCCGCATCAGCTGCCTCAGAGCCCCTGGCCAGCACTTCAGAAAAAAACAGGTTCTTGAACATGATCACATCTCATTTTAGACATTTGGTCCATGTTTTTATTTATTTATTATTCTTTTTTTTTATTATTATTTGAGGGGGGGGCGGGGGGGGGGGGGGGGGGAGGGGTTGGGACTCTTGGCATGATTACTTGTGTGGTATTATTAGAGTCAATGGGATTGTTGGTAGGCCTATGTCATTTTTTGCCGTATTTGCCACCAGTGTTCTGTTATGGACAAAATATTCCATTGACGTACTGAATTGAAAAAGTCTTAAACATGCTATGCTTCATTGCTTATGTATTTTCCTCTCCTTAGATTCATGATGGCCTTTCTCTCTGAACGTATACCAGCATTCAGCGCTTTCAGCTCTCTGCCAGGGAATATACTGTCTGCTGTGCTGCTGCCATGTTGTGAAGGAATTCTCTCAGCGCTTTGCTTGGCTTGGCATGCACACATAGGCAGCAGACGCGAGCAACTGGAAGAAAATGGAAATAGATTTGGAGTCACATGAGCCTATTCATCAAGCTTTTGTGTTTTCAGAGAGCTTTTAGATCTCCTCGTCTGTCAGCCTTTTCTCCTGAAAGGCGAACGGTCCCAAGATTTTCAGTCCTACAGCCAAGACTACCATTTTTAAATCATTGCCCTCCCTCCAGTCAAAGGCAAAGGAATAATACAAATCTCGTGAGTACACTGGACGTGGAGCAGATGGCTGGATCAACGTGTGTCCAGCTGCATGAGTAATGATACATACCTCTGTCACTAATACCTCATCAGGTAAATTCAGATGTAAGCCATTTCAAGTAACGGCATATAAGAGTTTACCAAACTTTTACAGACTCCCTAATCCATTCTATTTATTTTGCTAATTGATTTCTGTACTCCCATATATAGGACCACAAATCCATTTGAAACCATGGGTGCCTTGACAGGTCTACTTTGAAACATACAAAGTGAGTTAAGAGCTTTGTGAGAATATATTTATGACATCTTTCAACATTAATCTTTCACCCCTAATACGTTATTGTGTGAGCAATGCAATGAATAGAAGGGAACAGATGGAGCACAGTGTTGGGGTATGGGTGTGCAGAAGAGACACTCCCACCAAATTCCTCAGCGTTTATCTCCTAGCGAGCAGCATTTCAATAGAAAACAGTCTCACCCCAAAATCCTGGCCATTTCCTCCGCAATCATCCGGTCTGCATGGATCCTGACCAACTTTAAGCCAATGACTGTGTTGAAATGTTGACACAAGCAGTTTGAATTATTAAAGCTGTAACTCTTGGAATGATTAAGGCTGACAGGCTGCACAGACGGGAACTCTATTGGTTTCTTACTGGGCTACCATATACCAGATCTGCATTTCCAAGGTCTGCAATGATGATGTCAAATGCTTAGCATAACTGAAATGATCGTTGTACATTGTTGACTAGATCCAAGAAGGGCCTGTAGAGGAGTGAGTCTATACTCACCAAAAGAGGGCAGTGTAAGTACATCTGTGTCTAGTTCTCTCACTGCATGTTCATTGACATACTGTCTGCAGGTAGCAACCCCAGTGGCAGTGGAGGGAAAATGGACCTGAAAGTTGATGATACATACCTGGTTTTTATTACAAAATAACCTCGAGAGCCTCAGTTGGCTTCAGTTCCTATCCAGATGGTACCCCTTGAAGACCCTTTTACTCTAATTGCATATGATGCTTGGATGTAGATGGAGTGTAAAATTGCTGGTATTGATACTCTGAATGAGAGCTATCAAAAGAATTGTTAATGACATAGGCCTCCTATCTAAGTCTATTGATCGTAAGATGAATTGAAGCAGGGAGGCCTCATTATTTGGATAATGTTTGATGTGGTACAGATACCATAAACCACACAGAAATAAGGGCAGAATGAAGCAAGAGAGGCTCATGTTTTCATTATTCATGTGGGTCTGATATTTTATAATTGCGGTGTTAACTCACCCCTGCGTGCCCCTGTCTGCTTGGTGTTCTAAGAGAGATTAAAGCAAATGAGAAAGAGAAAAAAGACTTTGTATTATCTCCTGCTCAGCTCTTATTTCTGAATTATTTGTATCTAGGGAGTGTCATTGTTATGACTTGAAGTTTATAAAGATTAAAGCTTTGAGTTACAAGCTGGAGTTACAACTCCAGTCCAAGTCCTGGTTCCTCAAGTTTCACAAGGTTATGTTAATAAGCATCCAGACCACTAATGTCTAGCTGTGATCTGTTATTAGCAGTGTATGTGTGTTCAGCACAACACATTTATGCCCTCTAATCGGAGAGACAACTTGGACTCTGTAGTGGACTTCCAATTGACATCTCTGACAGCGAATGGAAACCACCCACCGAGTTGGAGGAATGGCACAAGCTGAGCGTATCAGACACGCTCTGCAGTTTAGCGAAAACTCTCTGCTTTCTTTTGTCACGAATTTCCGTTCCATGGTTATACGGTGCATACTTCACGCGACCCCGAATGGGAAGGAGGGAACAAATGTCTGCTGGCTCTCTCTCCTCTTGTTATTTCTGGACAGTGGGAACTTCGGCTTTGTCAGCCAAAAGCTTTATGTTGCTAAGGCTTCAGGCCATTGCAAGCCCAAAAAGGCAAAATGACTAACTATTCAGGGAAAAGAACATTAGAGAAAATTAGTCTTAACAGGTAGTAACAGGTAGTGATTGCTCAAGGGCACTTCAGCTGTGCCTACTGGTCCGAACCGGCAACCCTCCGGTTACAAGTCCGAAGCGCTAACCGGTAGGCCACGGCTGTCCCACATTAGCTTTTTAATGCTTGGTCTGATGGTGTTGCGGTGTTAATATATTGGCTAAGGATTGGGGCTGGCATGCAGTAGCCAGGAAGGTTGTGGGTTCAATTCCTGGCTGCCCCCATTGGGCCCCTTGAGCAATGCACTTCACCCAGAATTGCTCTGGAGAGACTGGCCCGTGCAAATACACTAGAACAATAGCTGCTACAACACAGGTGACAGAAATCGGATATTCACGAGCTGGCTGAAAAGCCTTCCAGGAAGTGGCATATAGGCAATTGACATAGTCGCTATGGATAAAAGCATCAGCCAAATGTACTCTAAGCGATGTCACACGTTTTTTAGGCTAAACATTTTTTGTCACATACAGCAAACATCTCCTCACTATCCGCTAACTGCCTGTCCCCTGAACACACTGTAAAAAAACGCAGTCTCTGTAGACAACAAAATGGCAACAAAAACAAACCCGTGCAACTTGCACCACAACATAACAAATAGTGTTCCAGCCAATAACCGACGAGATGCGCATTTAAGAGGGTTTCAATCAAAGTTCTTAGCGCTCTATAAGCTTTGGTTTGAATTGCATGGGAGGGAGGGGAAAGAAAGTAGCGAGCTAGCTCTCTGTTTTGTTTGAACGTCAACAGAAGTGATGTTGCTTAACATCGCTTATAGCACCTTTAATAATATGCAAGTATGTGATGCTGCAATTTCCTGCAAGTGCAGGAAGGATAAGTTCCATCCTCTTTTTGACGTTAAATCAACATCAATTACTTTTTGTGTGGATGTTGTGTGACAGTTGGTAGTGTAGTTATGACCATACTGTATGATGGCTCTTGCAAACAGGGGATCTGTCCCTCTTTCTTCCAGTATTTTCCAGCATATTCATCTCTAATCTCTCCAGATAGATTATCATATATAAGCATATACATTACGATGTTCTTACAATTAAATTATTCTTGTAGAGGAAGTTGTATGAGATAATATCACCACATCACAACTGCTGTTGAACCTGTCTACTTACACAAGTACTTCTTCAGAAAGCACACAGGTGCTGTGCAGAGTGTACCATACCCTACCGTACCAGTCAGTGGGAAAAGGTCAATTGTCATTCGTTTTTTGTTTTGTCTGGTTAGTGATTGAAGGGCCCAGTAGGGGAGTGGAGGGTTGGAGGGCCCAGTAGGGGAGTGGAGGGTTGGAGGGCCAGTAGGGGAGTGGAGGGTTGGAGTGGAGGGTTGGAGGGCCAGTAGGGGAGTGGAGGGTTGGAGGGCCCAGTAGGGGAGTGGAGGGTTGGAGGGCAGTTGCGCTTGATGAGTAATGGAGGATGAGAGCTAATTTTCTGGAGACAATCAAGAGGCACAGGAACCAAGTCACAACACACTTATCAATTACCAGCTTAGATGCCCATCTTCATCAATAATGAAAAGTCTGTGTGTGTGTGTGTGTGTGTGTGTGTGAGAGAGAGAGAGAGAGAGAGAGAGAGAGAGAGAGAGAGAGAGAAAGAACAAATGCTGCTCCTGACTGCTTCTTTCCATCCCATTTGATTTTGTAAGTTTGCCAAGATGGTGAAAATCTTCCCCACACCATTAGTGCTATTTAGTAAAAAAAAATGCTTTAACAATATTTGTTCATCACTCACTTAGAACCCAATAAAAAGGTAATGGGAATGTAAAATTGAGAAAATAACATTGTATCTGAAAATCTGGTCATCGAGTTTTGTGTAATAGAGCTTTTTTCTGGGTGATCAGAACATTGTGATGTGTGTGATTGCTTAGCCATTGTTGCGCTAATCACTAGTTGCGATTAGGTCATTTTGATTAGCATCTTTTGCAATTTTCAATATCATAGGCCTAATCATTGAAATATTTCAGCAGCTGTGCTAAAAAAAAGAACCTGGTTAAACAATGGCCTGTTATTTCAGAGACTGTTTGGAAACGCATGGTTTTAAGATGCAGCGTCAATTCGTTACTGACAAATAGAGACTTTAAAAAACGGATAACCCCATCATTGTATCCTAAATATGTCTGAGTTTATTTTCTAAGCTTATGTCAGTGAACTAGCGTTGCTTCTCCTCACAGTATGCTGCTTGAAGCAGTCAGCTATCAACACACATGTCGAGTCGACCAATCACAGTCCTTGTGGTCTGTGTCGCCTTGACGCTAGGTTAGAATTTTTTGGAGGTGTGCATCGAGCGACTGTGGTGGGCTCAAGGGCTCAACATGCTTCTGCATCAACTCCACGGCGTAGCTACGCCGCCACTCTTATGGCGTCGTGACCATTTTATGGTTCTGCGTCGGGTCGCTTTGCATCGCGGTGCATTTCACCGCCATAACGCTTGGTGTCGGCTGTGTCTGCGTCGCTCACCACTGAAATAGACTGACCAAAATGGTACTCAGAATGGCAAACCCCGTAGACTGTCGTACCAAAATATTAATCTTTTTTGTTTGGCCTTTTCTTGTCTTGCTTTGATTTTGTACAAAGTATCGAGAAATAGACAGTGAAATCCATTGACCTAGTTACTGTAACCAGCAAATAAGTCAGTTATTTGCGAGATGTCTGCCAGCCAGTTTAAGTTATGGTAGCAATAAGCAAACTTTAGCACAACTGCCCACAAAGTACTGCTTGCTGGCAAAGTGCTAATTTCAAAATGTTACTGACATATAGACACAAGTTTTACTAACGGATAACCCCGTCATTGTAACCAAAATATGTCTGAGTTTATTTGCAAAGCTTATGTCAGTGAACTAGCATGTTGCTAACTCCCCACAGTAGGCTGCTTGAACACCGACTATCAACACACAGGACGAGTTGACCAATCACAGTCCTTGCGGTCTGCGTCGCCTCGACGCAAAGTTACAATTTTTTGGAGGTGCAGGTCGAGCTACAGCAGAGGGGTTGGAGAGCGGTTCACGGCGACGCAGAGAGGTCAGCAGGGGTACGCCGTCGATTCGACGCAGAAGCATAAAATAGGCTTCAGAGGGGTTATGCAGCGACGCAGAGGAGTCTGCCAGGGTGCGCCATTGATTCGATGCAGAAGCATAAATCAGCCTTTACACACTCTCACCCTTAACAGTTTTTTGACTTTAACATAACATTTCCAAAATAATTTTGATGGCACATAACCTCATGACGAGCGGCACTTTTGCCATTAGCCATGTTAACATGGACAGTTTTTTTGGTAATTCCGATTTTTGGTAATTCCGAAAAAAAATTGTGCCATCTGTTTACATGGGGTACGTTCTATTCCTATCAGGTACACTCAAGCACTTTAGAATCTTTCATTGGAACAGCCGTTTGATTGGTTGCCTACTTTTCCTTGAGGTGATACAGCAGGCAATCCGATTGACTGTACACAAGGCTGTTCAATCAGAATAGGAACGCACAACACCTTTTCATTACAATTAAAATTCTGATCAGATAGGCCCCAGCTGTGGCACAACTGGCTGGGGCACCTGCACCGTAAGCGGGCTACCCGGGTCCGATTCCTGCCCCGTGGTCCTTTACGGATCACACCCCGACTCTCTGTGGTATTTTTACGGCAATGCAGATGACGGTAGGCATATTGTGGAATAACGGTTATTTAGTTAGTAATACCGTTATTTAACTGGACCAGCACCGTAATATTTTCACGTTATTATGCTGTTGTTGAGGATTACGGTAGAGACACTGCAGAATAATAGTACAATGCTGGTAACTGTAGCTGCCAGTAGTTTATCGTCATTATCGTCTTCTTGCGTGCAATGCATAATTGACTGCTTTCTCAATTGGCATCGATCTGTCCCCTTGGTGGTGTTATAAGTTTGGCACTCAATTTTTTTTTTAGGGGCAGCCGTGGCCTACTGGTTAGCGCTTCGGACATGTAACCGGAGGGTTGCCGGTTCAAATCCCGACAAGTAGGAACGGCTGAAGTGCCCTTGACAAGGCACCTAACCCCTCACTGCTCCCCGAGCGCCGCTGTAGCAGGCAGCTCACTGCGTCGGGATTACTGTGTGCTTCACCTCACTGTGTGTTTCACTAATTCACGGATATGGATAAATGCAGAGACCAAATTTCCCTCACAGGATCAAAAGAGGATATATACTTACTTACATACTTACTTACTTATAAAAAATATATAACTTCAAGAAAAACAAGATCACTCACAATAGTGAACATCCAAAACTGAGCTGCTTCAATTTTTTGACCTCTCCTGTCAGCAGATCGCCCTGTCAGCCGTGAGCTTGCAGGCAGACTGGGGTTAAGCGCTCAGCTGAGCGCTGAGCATCTCCAGTAGCACAGGTGAGTGAAGTGAAGCAGCAGAGCGAGGCACTCAAGGGGGTCTTGAGGTGGTGGCTGGGGGATCTTCACCAGCCGTCACCCTCCAGCCGAGCGCATAGACACATCAAAGTGAGTGCATCTTCAGACTCCAGGTGCATAATGGCAGAAGTGTCCGAGATGTGCATAAGACGCATATTCACATAAACACACATGCAATATGTGTGTGCGCGCATACACACACACACACAGTGATACACTGCGGTTTATTTGTTGTGGAGAGCAAAGGGATTTCTAAAGGTCAAGCTGGGTGTTGCAAGAAGAAACACACATCACTTTTTCAGATAGACTTAATGTGGGTCATGTACTTGCAAATTTCCCATGGGATAATGTTTGTCACAAAAGCAATTGCTGCTATTATCCTGAACTTGAACTTGAACACCAACATTTTTTTATTACCCCAAACTATCGTGCAGGACTCCATTTCTGTGCTTTGGAATAAGTCAATAAGCTCAATGCCAGACCCTGAGACTGTGAAACAGATCTTTTCCTTTTCTTCCAATTTTAAGAACAACATGATGGAAATATTTTTGAGATTTCAAAAAACACTGACAGACTAAGCCCATTATCATGTGCTCAGGGCTCTTTGTCTAATTTGAGACTAGTGGCTGCCATTAATATAAATATTGTATTTGCCATTTTATGGGCTCACATTCTTGTGCCTCAGTGTTGGAGACTGTGTGTGTGTGTGTGTGTGTGTATGCGCACACTCTCGACTCAGCCCACGGGATTATGTTACAATGCACATTTTTTACTTTCACATAAGTGTCAACAGAAGGCAGAAAACGTTCCCATGAAACCCTGCGTAAAAGAGAAATAAACAGCACTGATGTGAATAAACAAACGTTTTTGTGTTTCCCATTAAACACACGCATTGCTTAGTAGGGAGACAAAACAATTTTGTCCTCTTAGGGTGTTTATAATGACATTACACTCTGGGACAACTGCACCTGTTTGAATAAGGTGCAAAATATAGTTGTTTTGTCTTAATGATGATGTTTTCAAATCTACCATAATAATATAATCCTTGAAAAACTGTGAACGATCATACTTATTACAGTCTTTAATGTTTAAGCTCTTTATGCAGCGAATTCTGGTCACAGCCAAACACATTACCACTGTTTAAATGTTTGTCTGCCAAGCTATTCACTGACTTCAAGCTGCCATTGTATTGCAGGAAAACTGGTTCTGGGAGGCCTGGATGAGAGCATTTGGGCATTTGGAGAAAGGAAATCAGACACACATGTACAAGCCGTTTCCAGTACTCAGAGTCAGAGAAAGAACATTTCTCATTGCGGAAGCCCCCAATGAGAAAAGCCTTTATAGCTACGTGACGTCCTCTTTGCCAGTAATAGATCATTAAAATATTAAAACATGGCTAGACAAAAAATAACCTGTTTGCGTCCGTCACCCCCCCCCCCCCCCCCCCCCACACACACACACCCAATGCCCCAGTCATCTTCTCTGTCCTCTTCTCCTCCTCTGTCTTGCTCTCTCCCTCTCTCCCAGGCTCGTTCTTCCCTTGTGGACCTGTGTTGTTTACTGCCGATGTGATCTCCACCCACCCCTCAGTCTGCCCCATGCTGCTTTTCATTCATTACCTTCATTAGCGACCTCATTACCAGCCCCCCACCCTCCAACCCTTCACTCCGCCCCCCCCCCCCCCTAAAAGCCCCTGTCATTACAGGGCTTCATCTGCGCCGGTCTCACGTGGCACCGCTCCAACACTTTTCATTTACACTGCTACCAGACTGGCAGCCAGCCAGAACTAGTGCACGCAGAAAAACAACAAAAAAGAAAGCAGCCAAACAAAGTTGACTTACTCCTTTTTTGTGACCACAAAAATGTTACTGAATTGATTGACCAATGTAGGCCTTGCTTGTCTACAACTCTTAACCTGAGGCTGTAAAACAGGTAGTGCAAAAACCCATAGGTACCCTGGGATTAACTTTTCATGGGTGTGTGTGTGTGTGTGTGTGTGGGGGGGGGGGGTTTGGTGATGGGAGCCTGACAGTGTGATGGTTTTTCAAACTTTGGTCTGGAAGAAACCCAAAAGAATTAAGCTTCTCTGTAAGCAGTGCAAGTGTGTTTGGTGCGAGATCCTGGCCCGCAGGCAGTTCACGACAGCCCTGTCAAAGGCTCTGGTGGTGTGCTAGAACAGGGGGAGACAGGTTTAAAAGAGAAGAGGAGCATGTAGGCTCCCCCTTGGGGGTTTTCACGGCACTGATGTCTCAGATCAGATGCTGGACTAATCTTATCTGTCTTTCTTCAGTGCTGGTGTTATCTGGACTTGCTCAGGCCCTTCGCTGGCAAAAGGGGCTCTAATGCCCTTTAGGTGATGTAGAGCAAAAGGGAGGTGGGGAGGAGGAGGAGTGATATGGGGCCATGTTTAGCCTTCCCTTCTCTGTTGGTTGTTGGTGTTCAGCTGGTGATTGTATATCCATGGCCTGCAAACACTAACCTCTGCTGAAATGCAGACATACTGTACATCTGTGACTAGAGGGCTCTGGTTTTCTATGTGTTCACTCTATGAGTGAGGCTTTGGGTGGAGTGGGTGTGACCAAAACATGTGTGTGTGAGTGTGTGTGTGTGAAAGATAGATAGAGAGAGAGAGAGGAGGAAAGATAGACAGAGAGGCAGAGATGGACACAGAGGAAGAGTGAGAGAGAACAAGAGAGTGCCGGTAACAAAGAGATGTAGCAAGTTTCTCCAAGATTATGTACTGCATCTGTCTGAATCATCAAGGTCATATTCAAATAGCATCTTATCAGGAGTGTGTTTGGTGTCAGCCATTGGGAAGATCAGCGGTAGGACGGCACCAGATCCCTTAGCAGCATGATGGACTCCAGCCACCAACAGAGAGCCTCCATTCGGCTCCAGCTGAAATGAGCTATGGCCAGTTGGGGTAATATGTTTCGTAACTTTGTTTACTTGTAATGTCCTCTAATGTCAGACCAATGGTGTGTCTGCTGTCCCAATGTGACCGTGTGTGTGTGTGTGTGCCTGCATGTTTGTTTGTGTGTCAGCGTATGTGTGTGTGTGTGTGTGTGTGAATGCCTCCCCCCTGAAGCCATAACTGACCTCTGTGCCATCCTCCCTCCCTCCCTCCCTCTCATCGTGGCCACCCTCTCACTCCATTCCATCCCTCGGATTGATTCCGGAAGCAAGCGAGTGCGAGTGAGCGAATGTGTACACAGATGGAAAAATGCCACCAGTGGGGCTTATGGATTTTCCCCTCCTGTTTTCTGGTGCTCAGCAAACAGTCCCCTGAGAAGCTGAGAGAGCTGGGGCAGAATTGATTACCCCTTAAGGGGGTACAAACAACCATTCAAGTGCCTGCTTATTTTTTCACCACTTGTTTTTTTTTTTTTCAATGTTTTGCCGATCGTCAAAGGTGAGCCATCTTCAGTGCATAGGGCGAACAGAGACACACACACACACACACACAAGGCAGTCAGCATGACTCAGTCAGCATGAGTTAGTCACTGAACAGGTGCCTCTGTTTCACTCAACACCTTAAAATATCTGACACACTCCATTGATTTTCAGACTGACATATACAGCACAGTACAGTATGTTGGTATCTCAGTCATGACTAAACATAACTCGATCTTTGTCTCATTCCCAATTGAATCAACAGACCATCTCATATGTTAAGGATGGATTTATGGCTGTCCAACAGCTTAAAAAATACTGACTTTCTTTGGAACAATAAGGTCATTCATCTGTGCCGCTCTCGCATGGCCGCGCTCCAACATTTTTACTTTTTTTCCGCCATGTATACGTAGTTCCCAGTGATGCGCCTGGGTGGGCTGGAGAAAAGGTTGGGCACGACCATTGATCATTGATGGGAAGGATTGCTGCTGGGATGCTGGGATAATGAACATCTCATTTCAGGTCTACACTCATGGATCCAAGTATCTCACAGGCACTTTTGTTTTGGCCAACTCAGAAGTTCTGCTCAAAGACAAAGAGGCCCCTGTCCAACTACTGAGAGCCAAAACAATTAGGCCTAAATGAGGAATGAATAAGTAATGCAGCCATAAAAAATAACCAGCCAAGACCTGGAGCATCTGTCTCAGCCATTTACACATTCAGTGCATGGATGGAGTGTACAAAACCTTGAATATGATAAAGCATTTCAGAGTGATGGTTGTACATACTTTTCTAAATGTGTTTCCACTTTTCACTTTCTCTTTAGGATCATCAAAGCTATAAGAGGCCACGAAAGGCCTTAAACCCAAACCACATCTCTACAAACACATCGGCCTCAACAGGGCTATGATATCTCCTAGCTCGCTCAATTAGCATCTAATGCAGCTTTTGTTGTTTCGCCATCCGAGTATATCGGAGCCTAATCAAGATGAATCTGTCATGGGGAGCCGACCGGTTGCTGTGAGCTTTTGCCTTATTTTCCCTCATTTTAACTCCTGTTTGACAACTTAATTGCCACTGCAGGGCCCCTGGCGCAATTAAATGCAGGAGGCGGGTGGAGGGCTCCGCAGAGCCTGAGTGGAGCTGAGGCCGCTCCGACTGCCCACTTTAATGGGGATTCTCCGTGCGCTTCCGTGAGCACCGGCACGATTGCAAGGCGGATAATCGATGGGCCAAGAGAGAGCCGTATTAAACGGCACAGAAAGATATGTCAGTTTCCAGTGGTGGTGTGAGGGTTTAGGGAAATCAAACCAGGAAGGACCAGCAGGGGTGGGGATGGGTATTCAAGCCAGCTGCAGTGGTACTGTATTTATTTTTTTTAAGAAATAGGTGAGCTGTCATCTCTGCTGTGCAGAGTGCGCAAGGCTTTGCAGAAATGACAGTGAGATGCCCTGTCTGATGTGGAAGTGCCAGGTTGCTGCTGATATGGAGATGAGAGCCGAGCCAAAGGCTCTCGCAGGTAGGCTTGGGAATCGGTTCCAGGTATCGGTAAGGAACCGGTTCCAAATGTTCCGATCCATCTTAATCGCACACATCCAAACGTTAACGATTCCACTAACGATTCCAATACAAAGCTTTGTTTTAGAAATGTTTACTTTTTTAGAAATTTTAAAGTATTCAACTTCTGTATTGTTATTGCACACTTTATATTCATTCTCTAAAACCACTTTAAATTAGACATTCAAAGCCAACAACTCTCAAAGTCATCCTATAAGTGTTCAGCAAATGGTACAGGAATCGATATAGGAATCGATATGGGAATCGATAAGGAATCGCATCGACAAGCAGACTCGACAATGGCATCGATATCGATAATTTCTTAACAATGCCCATCCCTACTCGCAGGGCTAGCATAATGAATGCCGTGGTAGTGCTCAACAGCTGTGGAAATGACATCTTGGACAACCCTCTGCTGTGGTCAGACAGTACAGGGTCAGATTTTGGCGCCATCCATGACTCTCCCTCTTTGTCACAAGAGTACATGTCTGGAAAGAACCTGTTTCATCTTTCGTAGCGGACCACCCTGATATCCATCTCTGACAAGACTACGCCCAGTTATGACCAATTATCAAAGCACCGCTGTAGCTCAGTATTCAAATCAGTGGTCCTACATCAAGCACCATCACAAGGCATTGTTCAGTTTATCCACTAATTGTTATTCACATTAGAACAAAATACTAACCATCTCCAGATGTACAGTGTATGTGATACATGTCTGGTTCAGCCAAAATAGACAAAGACCTTACATTCCAAGTAAAGCAACAAGGGACTCTATGGGAGTTGTAAGAGGTCAGCTTTCATTCATCATGAATTAATTCATCAGTGTCAAAAGTTGTTTCTCCACTTCTGCCATGAGAATTGTTTTGAAAGATAAGCGGCTCATACCACCAGGTTCATAGGTTTTACCTGCTTCAGTGACTTCAAAGTAGATTTATATTGATGTGGCTATTTCTTATCATCCCTAGGTGTCACCATCAATGCTATTTTAAGCTCCCTGTGAGTCAGAAGAAGGGCACAGGAACGTTTGCGTCGCTTTGTCGAAGCGTCCCACTGTGAGCGTCTAATCAACTGCATCGTTGTTACAAGGAAGTTCTCTAATTGCTCTTGACTAATCGCTCAAGCCCCTGAGTCAAACTCTGGCCCCATGGTGATGTTTCTCATTCTATTCTCTGCTGTCCATTCGTTACTCCAAGGAGAAAGGACTCTCACAGCGCACAAGATTAAGACCATTACTTGATGACTATGAACTTGACAATAGACCTGTTAATTGTTTCTCCACATGGACAGGCTTTTGTGTAACTCAGATACAAGCCCTGCACACTTAGGTCCTATGAAAGAGTATAATATTGCCTCCACCTGGAACAGAAAAAAAACAATGTTGGTCATTATGTTTTGAGGACCATTATGAGAACCCCCTGTCAGTGCAAGGATGTCCAAATGCCCCTACGCCTTATAGCACCCCTGCATGTGAATGATGGGCTAAAGGTGAATAAACTCGGTGATCTTGGTATGATGACTGTTCATGTTTTCAGAAACCTCCCTCAACAATAGGGAAAAAGGATTTACAGCATAAGCCCCATTGGCCTCATCTCATGAAGTTTCAGATTTCCTTATTTGAATGCTGCTTGTAATTATTGCAAAGGCCTCTGAGGCTTCTAGACAAACTCAACAGAGCAAATGATCAAGTCTGCAATCCTGGTGATGCTGATTGTTCGCACTCTCTGAGCAACAGTTCATGCTTTAAAAGCAATCTTAGAGTTGATTCATTTTGATTTGTCATTCATTTGTTTGCTAGTGGCCTATGTGGGGGTATTTATTAAATTATGCACACAGTAAGAACCATTTGGAGCAGAGTTGTAAGAACACCTAAAAACAAATAAGAAAGCAGTGATGCCTTGAAAAGTGAAATAGTCTGAATGACAAATAAGCTTGAGGCTAGAAATGGCGATCATCACTTGGGGAAAGTTTCATGGTCCAGGATACCAGACAAACAAATGTGTTTCACTTAATTTGTTATTACCATCCAGGTTAAATTAATGAAAGGCTTTCTTTGAGCACTTCAAAGACCATGACCATGACAAATTACTTATTGAGAGCCAAATTTCAACAATGTTGACTGATCACTGAAGATCACAAAACATCTCCCGTTGTGGAATCATTAGGAGTATTTCAACAAGAGAGCTCCTTAGTATATTATCAACTGGCGAGAACGAGTAAAAAAGTGTGGCACACAAACAAGCAATTAGACATATTCTGACCTTAGAAGAACCCAGAGGGACCAGGTTGAAAAAACAACAGCAGTTCTATTGTAAGCAAGTTAGTGTGTGAAGCTCCATGAATTCAGCTATCCATGGAGCAGATGTTCTCTGGAAGAGAATTAAAAAGAAAGTCTTGTACTTTTTAAAAAGGAGATATATAAAAATGGCAAATTACAACCAAAAATGACTTACTGTAGCAGGGATAAGCTATAACATGAAATGAAGATGAAGCAAAGAATGTTTGTTTTTCCAGATTATGCAAAGAACTCAGAAACCCGAACCTGTGATAATCAACTACTTTCTCAGGGGGACTGAGTCCATATCTCCTTCACATTCTCATCCACACACAAATACCAAAATATAAAGTGCATCTGGTGAGAACCCTTCAGCGGCACTGATGATCTTGAAGTTGATTTACTTGTGTTCCCCCACCTCCTTTCCCTACCACCACCCTCTTGGCCCTGCCATCTGAAACCTGCTTAAAATTCTCCTGATGCCTGAGCCCCAGGAAGCATTAATTCAGTGGCCTTTCCTTTAATAACAGATGATTAGCTTCCCAATGATTTTATAATCTTCCTCCTGGCCTGACGCCTCCAGAGTTAGCATCAGAACATAACCAGCACTAATGCTGCAAGCAACCCCCCCCCCACCCCTTCACCCACTCACTAACTCAAGCCTCCAGTACAGCCAAAACTGACGCCATCAGAGACATTTCAAGGGCACCTCACAGCAGAGCAGCCAACAACAACAACAACGTTCACAACACACACATAAACTATTAACAATGCAAAAGTAACTAAAGTAAATCACAATATCATAAATTCACTGTTCACCAATATGATTTAAAAAGAGAAACATTCAAGAAAAATATATTTTCAATATGATTTGTATAGGAGGGAAGGGGAAAAAATTGTCATCTTGGGTGTCCGTCATCAGAGATTTGAACCAGATAGCATGGCCAACCCATGAATGTTTCATAAAGCTAATCCTGAATCTTTTATGGATTTGATCTCAATAGCCCAAAAGTGGACTGGCACCACTGAGGGACACAGTTATTAGCGTTCATTCAAAGCTTTTCAATCTATCCAAGTTACTCAAAAAGCTCAGAGTGATCTCGTAGAAATAACAAATGGCCAAAGATGGTCCCACATAATAACTTATTGATTGAGAAATTAAAATAAATAGCTCTTCACAAGGGCAAGACATAGAACGTAGGGGAATAAAGCAGCTGATTACTCATTCATATGGTATACCTGTAATAATCCCTCACCCCCTCAAGCTTTGCACTCACTCCCCAAACACAAGGGAGAGACCAACTTGAATCTCTTTAAAATTCTCTAGTGATCTCACCTCTTCCCTCCCTCTCCCCATTTGTCTTAGCCTCACCTCTTCATTACGGCCAAGATGAGCGGGGGGAGAGGAAGAGGAGGAGGAGGAAGGAGGGAACTCTCCACTGAAGGACTAGCTGGCTTATGAAGCGAGGAGGAGGCATTTATCTTTTCCTCCCACTCCTCGTTCGCACTTCCGAGCCGAACGCCGTCGTCAGCTGTCTCCACAATGACGTCCTGCTACCCCATCTGTCTCCAGTCGTGCAGAAATGTCAATGCAATTTGTTAGCACATCTCCGTGCCAGAGCAGAAACCTTCTCCACATCGGGGTCCTCCCTCTTCAAACTACCGCAGCTTTAAAGTCCATGATAACAAAGGGAGAAAGTAGTCGGTGAAAGTGGGCATCTCTATGATTTTATGAAGATAATAATTGGAAATCTGCTCCAACACTCTAGGGAAATATACATATTAGTAAGAAGCCATTCTGAAAGGAGTGGTTACTTAAAGCAACACCAAAGAGTTTTTTGTACCTTAAAGTAATGTTTCCAAAATCGTTTCAGTGGTGGTTCATCAACTCGTAACAGGTTGAACGGCACTTTTGCATTCGCTTCGCGGCCCTCTATCGGCTGTAGTTTGATGGAATGACACATAAGAAACTACAAATTTCACTTGCATCTGATGTCGATACATCGTACTTTCATAAAATCATGCAACATATTCTACCTTGTCTGTGGACATCGTTATTTCCAAAGCCAGTGCTGGATAAACAAATAGTGCGTGCGACAGAGGAAAAGTTCTTTGGTGTTGCTTTAACAGTAGGCTACACTCGAGGCAGTGTTAGGCCTATATCAAAATATGCCACTATAACAGGCATTGATGACATGACAGAAGTGCCTCAAGTGTTGTGTCAATAGTATTCTATTGTTGGGTCCACTGATATATTACAAGTGAAATTTTAAACAAATCATGTATGATTATGACTACATGCATTTGTACAATTTCAGTTTAACCTGGAGCTGTGAGTTATAGTAGTTACACCATTTTAGGAGCACAAAGTGCTAAAGACTGTGTGTGAAAATGCAGTGAATGATGCATGATCTTTTATCTTTTTGAGATCAACATGACAGAGGATACAACAACAGTCCACAGTTGACTTAGCCTGGAAATCCAGAAAGATTAAGGGTCTGGCCGTGACTAATGTAATGGCCCAACTCGAGGGGCGGCACCAAGCATGCATTTGAAAATCTCCCTGCACGCAATTGGATAACACTACGACCAATGTTTACTGACTGATTCTGGACTTCGATGCAATTGGATAACACTACGACTAATGTTTACTGACTGATTCCGGAATTCCAATGTTGCAGTGCTGTCGTCATCTGTTTAGCTCGCCTCTGGCCCGCCTATATCAGATACACCGATGTGATTGGTGCCCCACGATACAAGGGACATAAGTAATGAGCATCATTAGTCATTGCCAGAGTGACTCGCTGAGCAAATTCAAATTGTGCTCCCGCGAGAACTCTGGATTTCCAGGGTACAGTTGACTGGTGGCAGTCGAAAACACACTGCATGTTCCATCCGTAGGATCCGTAAAGGCCCTCTTTCAAGGTACTACATGTGCTGCCAGTAGCCTGAACGCCCAACCAAAAAATCATAGCAACGAACCAAAATCACCGTCAAAGCAACCTTCATGCACAAAAAACACCATCACCAACAGAGCAGCCTCCGTGAGCTTTTCACTGAGGTTATCAAGAAAGGCACCTTCTTTCATCAGTTTCCTTTAATAAAGGGCTGTTCACACCAGGAACGATAACTATAACAATAACTATAACCATAATGATAAAAGCGTCCACACTGACCAACGATAAGCGTCTCCTTATGTTAATGAATATGATGGCTAAACTGTGATGGGTTCTGATTGGGTGTTAGCTTTTTATCGTTCTCAAAATCGCTCTGAAAGTGATCCCTAACAATATTGTTTTTCATTTCGTTTCGTTATAGTTTATGTGTGAACGTCGTCGTTCATACTAACGAGACCGATATTTTTTTTAAAAAGGCTATCGTTATAGGTATCGTTCTTGGTGTGAATGGCCCTTAAGACCTGTGACACCACCAGAGGGCTCAACAGTGATGTCCGGTCCAGTCTCATCCTCCTTCACACTCATAATGGGTTCTCTACTAACAAATACTTTGTTCATTCCTCTTTGTTGCTGTCATGCTGTGGCCGTTTTTTTTATCCCAGCAACATAACCAGGCAAACTGCAAGCCCACAAATACCTGCACAATTTTTCAGTGATTCAGTCATGCGTTATTTATTTAATTTACTTTATTTGTCCACCAATTTCCAGAAAAGGCTCTGAAAATCTCAACACTTGAAATAGCCTGTTTCTCTGAAAATTCACAGGAATTGAAGGCAACTGACTCAACAGCACAAGTAAACACAAGAGTCTTCCACCCCCATCTATCTGAGGAGTGCAAATTCATCCATCAGATAGTGGCAAAATGAATTTGTACAACGACAATGATTACAACGAACACAGAGCATTGGATGGATTCTGGAAAATATACTACAGAATAAAGAAATTGTACTGCAATTGGGAGTTCCAGTCAACAGTGTTGTGATGCAATGCAATGTATGTGAGGTGGTTTGTAATTGCATTGGTCTTCATAGTATTGATATCCCATAGTACATCATTTCTTCGTTAGATTCCAGTGTTTCATTGAAGTAGAAGGTAAACTCTGCAGCTGGGCCTCGGCCAGGGCTAACACCAGTTGAGATGTGGAAGCAGAGGTGGAAGAATCTTGGCAAGCTTCTGGTCTTGCAAGCCTTTTCATAACAACCATTTCAACTGTCTCCTAAGGCCCTCCAACAAATAATAACAAAAACATTAGTATCACTGTGTGTTGGAACACTTCTAATTAGTTCTGATCTCAGAAACAGCCCCCACCCTTACACTGAACAAAGTCAATCAACACTGTTCTGCTCATCTGCTCACAGGCTCAGTCCCTGCCTCAGTCATTGCAAGCGCCTCTGATTTATTAATCACCACTATGTGGATACTGTTTTTAGAATTGATTTAGATTAAGTGTTAGTATAATTTGTATTTTTGTAATTTGTATTTTAGTATATTTTTATATATTGTATTAAGTGTTAGTATAATTTGTATTTTAGTATATTTAGCATATTCTTTATCTTCTACTGTCCTTACTGCTTAGTTGTGTTTTTATATTATATACTTTAATTACTCTTTCTGCTGTTAAAGAATGTGTTTGTGTTGTATGTATGCTGCTGCTGAGACCTTGAATTTCCCCTGGGGATCAATAAAGTATCTATCTATCTATCTATCTATCTATCTCCTCTGTACTTTACATAGAACAGTGATATTGATATTAATACATTACCATTGCACTGAACTGCCTTGCACTATATTTATATTTAATCTTAAACCTCAGTCTATACTGATATTGCACTATTCCCACCCTCTTTTCAATTGTATATTGCATCTTGCCTGTGCCTGTTGAGGTGTCCACGACTTGGCAACCTTGACAGGGACAACAAGGAGGCGGACATCTCCAGCCCCCCCCCCCCCCCCCATCTTCCAGACAATTGCATTATCCTATACCACCCCCCATAGTGTCTATTTATTTGCAAATGTACTTACTGTATTTATTCTTATACATAGCCATATTCTACTGCCCTTCATTATATTCTTACAGTTCTGTTTTTATTCTTTTATTTTTTTCATGTTTTTTCTTTTTTCTTTTTGTATGTTAAGTGAGTAGAGTGTTGTATTAGCCGGAGTCAAAATCCTTGTTTGTTTACACAAACCTGGCCAATAAAGCTGATTCTGATTCTGATCTGCATCCACATGAAACATTTCTCAGTTGTCCAGTTTTATGTTTTCAAAGATGAATGACAGATGGTTGCAGACTTCATGGAATTAACAATGCCATCCTTCTGTGGAAGATAAAATAAGAGCATGGCGGAAACACCACTCCCTCTCTGTCTGTGAGTCAGATCCCTGAGCAACTAGCCAGGCAGTCTGTAGTCCAACAAGGTCTACAGAGCAGAAGTTTCCACTGAAGAGAAAAACTTTTGCAAAGTCAGAAGAGAGAAACTTGCCAAAAAAACAAAGAATGAGTCAAAACAGGTAAGGTGAGAAAGAGTGGAACTCGGGTGTGAGGACATGCGAATGAGATCTCAACCACCTCTGTCGGCCCCAGAGATTTGGTCTCGAGCACCTGCAAACACACCTGGTGTGTCCCCTAAGCCTCCCACGCACATCCTCTCAGATAGCTGAGCGTTACCTCAGAGGACCCCAAGCGGCCTGCCACTCCGGGTCTGTGTCTCATCTCAAGGAGCCTCGTTTCCCCTGTTTCGCATGGACCATGTGGCAAGAGCCCTTACCACAGCTGTAGATCCGCTGACGTTTTAATTAAAATTGGCCGTCAGGCTTCTGCTGATCGGCCCCTTCCATCTTGCTGTCAGTAATGGCCTCGGCTGACGTGGCGCGACGGCCACGCTCCGGCAGGAGATGAAATTAATTGGCAGGGGCCACCCGGAAGATGGGCACAGGAGCGAGGAAGAGGAGCCGGAATAGATGAAAAGAGAGAGAGAAAGAGAGAGAGAGAGATAAAGAGAGATTAGATGGGAGTGCAGAGTTAGTGCATGCAGGTGTACGCTCTCGGTTTGTTTGACAGATACTTGGCGGGGAAATGTCATGTGACAACTAGCATGGCTGTCCAAATATCACCGGAATCCATGGGGACGATCGTAGGTCAGGACAAAACATACACAATGTAACGCGCTTTGGTCAGATTAGTCAAACTCATGGAGACATAAGCCCTTTTTCCATAAGGTTTTAAAGCGAATTAACTCATAATTCTATGTAATTTTGAGCGATATTAGAAGCACCAAAACAGTTTTTCATTCAACAGAACGATTCTAGCGAATTAAAATGAAGTCATCATGTTCTTGTTAATGCACATTTTTGTACTGCGCTGGACAGTTTTCCATCAACAGACGTAGCGAATGGAACACTTCTAGCGAATGTATCAAAGGTAGCGAATGGAGTACTATTGTGAGGTGAACGTCTTGATATGCGCGAGACAAACTTCAGATTTTCACGCTAGCTTTGTGAACATTCTGAGCAGGCGTCACAGTAACTTACATCGCTCCAACCCTTTTCCATCACATTAATGTCGAAGTAATTATTGTTAATCCACCTATGGCGAGCGTATTAACTTCACAACAAAACCAACGTTACATCGATATTAGCCCTTTTCCATCACACGTGTCGCACTAACTTTTTGATGTGCATTGTATTTAAGCGAATAATTTTTTAAATGGAAAAATCAGACCAATCTGATTTGGATTAAAACCCTCATCGACAGAAAATATGATACCTGAACACTAATGCTCCACATTGGTTTCGATTGGGGAAACGGCTTGTGAAACAATATGCAAAATGTGCAATGAAGCCAAAACACAGGGAAGAGGAGCCTCTATACAAGCTGTGCCAGTGTTGTATGAAACCATGGGGTATTCATAATGTCATAAACTTGGCAGAATTTGATGAAAGTAATTTGCATGAAAAAGGCAGAGAAAGCATGGTTCTAAAGTTACCCTCTCTGCTGAGCATAGGCAGGAATGCCTAGCAGATGTCTCGCTGAGGAGTCCAGCTGTTTGGACTTCGGCTTTCTGGGACAGGAACACATTCCCCCCTCCCCCTCTCTCTCTCCACTGTTTATCTGAAGAGAAGGCACATAATTCCCATCATGCAAGGTCACCTTTTTCTGGAAATTCTGAAGAACCGGAGATGGCTGCTTTGCCAGCCAAAGAATTTTATGAGTGTTCAGTAAACCTTCCTCCTCCTCCATCCCCAGCCCTCAAGCAAGACAAAGAGAGAGCAATGCACAAACTTAAAAGACACTTTTTTGAGACCCTTTTGATATTCATATATGCTCCAAGGTGGTGAAGAGGTTAATTGAGTGTGCATATAATCCATTCTCTTAAGGGAAAACCCCATTTAACGCTGGCATAAATTATTTAGAGATTAATAGAGAAACACAGGGAAGGAAGGAAGACTCAGTGCGCTAGCGATGGTGTTAATTGAATTAATGCATCCTACCCATCAGATGAAGAATGGGTTCTTCACTGATGTATTTCTTTTGTGTGTGTGTTCCACGTGCATGTGCTGTTACAGGCATTCTTGGCTCTTGCTGAGTCCCAGCCATCTCTCTCTCTCTCTCTCTCTCTCTCTCTCTCTCTCTCTCTCTCTCTCTCTCTCTCTCTCTCATCTGGTTTCCTGAAAGGCGGCCCAGATGAACGTGGGCTAATCGCTCCCGGACCAAAGCTGTGGTTGATTGTGCAAACAAGCATTTTGGCCGTAAAAAGCCATTAGTGGCCACAGAGTAACCACTCGGACAGATGAAGCATGGAAGGAGAGAGAGATCCAGCCACTTGGAATGACATACTGTACACAAACACACATACATACACAAACACACAATATTTTGCCAGATATTGCCACAAACATACACACACATACTAACTGAGAGAAAGATACAAACAGACGTAACACAAACAGACGCTCACAGAGAGAACCAATTACACTCCATTTGGCTCCAGAGGCTACACGAACATCCAGGGGGACTGTGAATGATGCGCTGCCAACGGAGAAGGTAATTCCATTTCAAACACCACCCAGTCATATCTGTCTCAATACAGGCGGAATGATGGACAGGTGTTCACCATTAATCAGACACCCCTTAACAGAGAAAGTACAAAGTACATTCTCGGTACAGACAAGGCTTAATGGGTAAGGCAGAGAAGTCGACAGAGAAGAATAAATAAAGTTTCCTATCTTTCTCATCCGGTATTCCATCTATGGAAACAATTAAGAGTTTACGAGTCTTATCGAGTCTGTTTCTTTGTGTGGCTGTAGATTCAGGTCATTAAAAAACTGAGGAGCTTTATTAACGCCATAACGGGCCATAAAGCCCACTCTCCGGTGACTATTTAATGGGGTGATCGATGCCATGACACATAGCTCTCTCTGCTTAGAAATCACTCAATATGCAACAAACACCTCACCACGACTACACACACACACACACACAAGTACGCACACACACACACAAGTACGCGCACGCACACACACGCACACACACACACACACCAAAACCACCGCACTCCTCAGTGGTATACGTGCATATACCAATGTCTTTTTGAAGAATAAAACACAGACATGCAATGTACGCTAATCAATACACATCAAGGTGTCAGTGGGTTGAGATGGAGGGGAGAATGCCTCTGGCAAACAGTGTTTTGATGGCTGACATTACAATTCATCACTATTTCCATAACTCTTTCTTGTGTGTGTGTGAGTGTGTGTGTGTGCATGAAAGCATGCCAGTGAAGTTGCAGCTATTGACCCGCCTGTAGAATGGAGAAGCTAAGGACGGTGGGACATGCTTTATAATGAGCCAGTGCTCAGAACGACCACACACTCGTCCATGATTACTGAGACAACTTAGAAAGGGCTTCTCTTTATAAAGAATAAAGTGGGGTTATTTGAATGAAGTAGGGTTATTTGAATGTAAAAGGTGAAGGCAGCTGAAGACATCTTTTTTTGACGAAGCTTTGATTAACTTTACAACACACAGCAAAAGAATCAAGTCGATAACAGCATGACAGAAATACTAGTTTAAAAATGTGACTGACTGCTGGCATTGGGTGTAAAAGATATTTGGCTGTTTCTGTCTGTTTAAGAACTTGCACCATTCCAAAAACCAAAAAGTTGTCAATAAATCTGTAATGAGGCCGTGAAAGGGCCACACTATTACCTTACTCAGAGAGCAACAAAGCATTCTAGAAGAAAAGCCAAAAAGGTAGGCAAATTACAATCAATCATGTTGGAATGGATGAAAAAGTTCAAAACAGTTTAAAAAAAACTAAAGCTATTTACCTTGTCTCCATCGTGGACACTGGCTATGACAGACCACGACCCCTCTACCACTTTACCTGTCCAACACATGGGCATTTGTGTCAGCTCTCCTCCTAGTGCATGAGCTGTCAAACTGTAATTCACCAGCGATCCATAAACCAAAGTTTCAGCTTAGACAAACTTCTGTATTACTCGACCATGGAAAACTATTCTCAACTGTGGAAGTTATCGACAGGGTCGTACAAGGCTGAAAAGGAATGTACTTAATTTCAGAAATGATTCAGTAAAATGTCATATTTAGGTAAGAGGAGTTTTACCAGTCCCCTGAGAGCAGCTAAATGAGATGAGGCTGGTGTTGAATAGCGCCAGCTAAGCATGGTAGCGGCTGATCCATTGTGGCTCCAGGCAGCCCTGCACTAGTAAATTGCTGAGTGTTTGTTTTATCGCGTTTCAACCCCCCTCCTTTCCTCTTTTCATGTCTTACGGTCAGCAAACTTTGCCAAAGTCACTCTGACTGAAACCAATCAGGAGCCACCGCCACCGAGAGCTCCAACAAATTACCCAGCATGCCTCAGTGCTCAGCTGTGAGCGATGGTCGTGGCTGGGGGCCATGCAACAGGATGGGGTGCTCAGCCGTCATAACCGCAATAATAAATCCCCTTTTGTTCCCAATTAAAACCTTCCTAATGACATTCTAGCCCAAATCGATTTCTGCACAAATTATTATCCAGCTGAGAATATTCGCGCCGGGGAGCCGGCTGGGTTTCACACTGAGTTCCATCTGAACACAGGCCAATATATGCACTGAGAAAAGCGGACTGATGATTAAATAGCTCATCTGAGATTTGCAGGAGAAAGCACTTCTAACAGTACTTCTCTACTTAAACACATCCACCATATACTGTCTTTTTTGTCCTTGTACAAACCAAACAAAAGATGATTGATGATTATATAGTCCATGAGATTTGTAGGAGAAAACACACTTAGTAATGGATCAAGACTTGTCTACCCAAATACGTCCACCATAAAGTATGTACAGTTACTTTCACACCTAAAACAGAGATGATTGATGATTATATTGCTTGTCTGGAATTTACAGGAGGAATGATGGCTTACTCCTTCTCTCACCTCAGAGTAGACAACCACTGTCTAGCCTACCGTCCACAATGCTCAGCTTATCTGAGATTTTTATGAGAAAAGCAATTTCAACAGTGGCTCAATCCTTCTTTGCTTGGCCCCCCCACACACATCCATGACACTTTGTCAAGGCACATTGTTGTCCCTCCCCAGCCCCAGACATCCTCACACACCAAGGTGCTTAACTCAGAATGACTGCTCAGGCAAAGTCTCGGCTTTTCTCCTCTTGGCATTCCCTCTCCTGTGTGTGCGGAGGGGATGGTGGTGGCGGCTATGGGACGGAGACAGGCAGAAACCTGTCAGTGGCTTAATCCGGAAGTTTCTCCGTCGGGCCTTGGCTCTCTCTCTACCCACCCCTCACGTGCCACAACACCCCCCCCCCCCCCCCCCCCCATTGCTAGAGAGCCACTCCGTGCCTGCTGGACTGAATCTTAATTAAAGTCTGCCGACGAGCAGTTTCAGCTCCTGTGCGATTAGCCTTGATATGAAGGCGAGCGCTGCACACTTATATTCATTTCGTTTGCCCTGACTTTTTATGGATCACACCTCTACAGAGCTGTCAAATATTTTCCACACACGCATAACTCGTCCCCCCACCCAGCTCCCTCCACCCCCAACCCCCCCCCCCCCCCCCCGCCCCGCCAGTTTTGGTGTGTCAGGGCCTTAACAGAACCATATACACACTCTTAGCCACATTCCACTGTCCAATATTAACACATACTGTATGTCTTAAAAAAAACAAATCACACACACACACACACACACACACACACACACACACACACACACACCCACACACACACACACACACACACACACACACACACACACACACACCCACACACACCCACACACACACACACACCCCCCTCATACTCATCTCTTAATGAGCCAAAGCTGCACGTCTTAAAAAAAACAAATCACTGTCAGTGCAGTCTTACCAAGTAACCATAAGGCCTGATAAAGAATGATGCATTGCAGTCAGTGTTTTTCACAACAAACAGTATTAATATTAGATAGAGATTGAGATTCAGAAGGTAGTATTTCTCTGCTGTCAATGCATCTCTTCAAATCAAAAGGACAAACATGAACAGCAGGTTTGATTTAATGGTTAATTTCATGGGTGACTGAGCTGCAGACTACACAGACAAATGAACTACACTCAAAGAAATAACTTATGGATTGGCTGAAAATCATTCATTCACACAATTATTTTAAGTTAATGACAATCCATCGGTGACAGAAAAAGATAATATGTGTGTGAGAGAGAGAGAGCGACAGAGAGAAAAGAGACAGAAAGACAGACCAGAGAGGAGGATAAAAAGGAAGTTGAGTAACAAACCTATAGACAAAAAAATAATAATCATTATAATGATTTGGATTTGATAGTTCATTAACCACAATTTCAAGTTGGTTGATCACAATCCTTTCTCTGCATGGAGTCGCCGTAGCAACTGTTGGAAAGAGAGAGGTAGAGAGAGAAAGAGAGAGAGATCAAGATGAGCTGCGGGGAGGAGAGGGGGAGTGTGTACACGCTAATTACTGCAGCTGGCAATTATGTCTGTAATATGGACACTTAGCAATCAATCTGCTACTGTTCTCCCCTGTCTGAGGGGCAACCATGCATTTAGGCAGATTACCCATACAACCAGATTGTATTCATGATACCGTCTCATGAAAACCATGCTCAATAGACAGAGTGAGAGAAAGATAGAGAGAGAAATACATAATAGAGCTTGCATGAACTCATTTGGAGAAATGTTGCATGGGGTTTTTGGATCAAGCTTAATTAGGTGTCTGTTGCTGTAGTTCACCTAAGGAAACAGCAGGGGGAAGTAGAGTTCAAGGAACCAATTTCAGACACTCGGGTCCTAAATGGCTCATCACCTTAAGTGGATATCATTGACTGATGGGAAATTTCCAGAAAGTGGAACTATATCATCATTATCATTAAAATAATAATAATACCTGAAATATACAATAGGCATTCATTTATTGGAGGGTCAAAAAGTATTGATTTCTAAAATCCTCTTGTTCTCATTGGCTTTGTTGTGTTTCTTGATAAATCGCTTGCAGACGTTGAAACCTTTTCCTGTATTCAGGGTTTGGCGATGCATCATTGAATCTGACAAGTGAAAAAGGAGTGTCGAGTCGTGCCATGCAGCCTGTTCCATCTATACCAAAGGTATTTCGACGCAGTGAGCCCACCACTCTCTCACTCTGTCATCTGGCGGGGGAGCTGTTGTGAAGTCCATGTGGAAATCCTCTCAGAGGCAGACTAGAGCTCAGTTTAGAAGCTCTAGAGATGCCTCTGAGCAGGCCCCATGCACACACTCATTATACAAGCAGAGGAGCACACTGGATGGGTGGCAAATGGATGATGACTCATTTCCTGTTTATCGTGGGTCTAAATCTCACGGTAGGCTCTACCCACTCCATTCTTACCATCCCTACCACCACCAGACCACCGCCAACTCCCCCCACAACCCCACCCCATGCCGATCCCTTTTGACATCAAGAGTATTTGCTGGCTCGGCAAAGACAAAGGGAAAAAATGGGCCACTTTATATTCCGAAAGTGTTTCTGCCAATCAAAACTAAACAGCCCTCCATTTACATAGCTCCGCTTTTAAACGTTTTAATCATGTGGGCGCCAATCACTGGAATAGAGCGATAGAGAGAAAGGAGAGGAAGAGACTGCGTACATTAAGGAAAACTTTGCCATTTGAGTTTTATCTCAATGTTTTCATGCTTCTGGAATAATTGATTTCTCTTTAGTCTCCAAGTGTCGGTGAGAGGCTTGAGAGAGCGGGAGAAAACTGCCGAGGCCGTTGGCTTAACAAGCATTTCAGCAGCAAGAAGGAAGAAAGTTTAGTAGTCTGCTCATCAATTTCATGATTGTGCCAAGGTCTGCTCTTAATTATGCCCGACGCAGCCTTAACACAGTGATCCCCCCCCCACTTATATTTATAGAAACGATTCCCTGGATACCAGAATTTTCAGCTGTGCTAACATAATTGCAAAAGGTTTTCTAATGACCAGTTTAAAATGATCCAGCGTAGATTAGCAAATGGAATCTGCAATTGGAACATAGGATGGATGGCTGCTAAGAATGGGATTCTTTACACTTACCTAGATACTGCACAAGCCATTTCCTTCTACAATAGTCATGAACAACATTAATGATATTTACATGTATTTCTGATTGATTTGGTGTTGTTGAATGGCCCAAACATTAGCTTTTCCTTTTCGAAAACAAGTAAATTTCTAAGTGACCCATCTTCGAAACGGTCTGCACATGTCCTGTCAACATTTTTTTTTTTTAATGCTGTGGGAACTATTTCTCATTCTGATGTTGGCATCATGTTCTTATCATTGTGTTCCATTTTAATTTGTAACTAGAAACTTCCTAAAACCCTTTGTGGGTGCCATTGTTTACATTCTTTGCAGACTGAATTTGACCAAAATATCTCATTTTGTCTGAAAAAGTCTGAAACTGCACAGGAAACATCATGGGCTCATTGTTACAAGGGCTCTGGTGTAAAATCATGGGTCATTGTGACACACTTTGCATGCTGTGAAATACACGCTTCCTTCTTTTGAAAGGATTTCAAAAAAGGGTGTTGTAGAACTCAATACAGACAGAATACAGACTTATGATGGTGATGGTTAACAGTATTTCCATGTCATGACCCTAAAGGTGACACTCCCTTATATATCACCCACAGGACAAATACAAATGACCATGATGAGGTCGGGTTTGATCCATTATTCATTAGACAAAATAAACACAAGGTGATAAACCCAATTCATAAGGTGTTTTCAGAGCCACTGAGTGATGCCTGCAGATCTGATATTTTAATGATTTGTTATGGGAGGCTAAATGTCAAACCCGAGGAGAGGCCACAAACAAACAATAAGATCAGAAGGCCACAGCCTCTTACTCAGACATACTCATAAGCACTGACGAGGTACAGCCATTGCACAAAAGGTTCAGCACACCATCAAATCCCCTTCACTCTGTCAAAAAGTCTGCCAATAACAAAGTGTGTTTCTCCTGTCACACCCTGATGGACGTGTACCAAAGCTCAATGCACATGTGGATATAACAAAACATGCAATCTGAGGAAGAGAAAGGGAATAGAGAGTAAAGTCATCAGTATACATTATGCTTATCAGTCCAAAAGGCAAGTCTTGCCACTCGGCATGCATCTTTATAAGGCCTCTGAGGTGATACTACAAAGCAAGTTACACGCAAGGCTGTCTTAGATTGCGTTTACACAGGCAGGCCTTGGTGCAGTTCTGATTTTTCTTCCTATGTTCGATTTTTTGGACTGCCTGTTTTCATCTACATTTGAGAGAGGCCCATATCAGATATCTGTGTTTACGTGGTCCACTAATTTGTACATAAAAGAAACATAGGAGAGAGGCCGCACTATGCATACATACTCTTTTATTTGCACTGCCTCTCTCCTATTTTTCTTTTATGTATAACTATCCAGGCCAGCACTCTTAAAGTTTAGAAATAGACAAATTGAGTGAAGCCTGCTCCTATCCTCACTCACTAATTTGTACACAATGAGACAATCTGCATGCGCACCAGAGGAATTTTGGTCACCGAAATAAAAGCAAACAAATTGCAAATGCACAAAATAAGCTTGGATTAGGGTATTTCAGTGGCTAGTTGTCTACTTTTTGTTTCCAAAGCATTTTGAAAAATCCGCAAAATAGGCTATCCGTTTTATTTTAAGGCAAAATAAGGAGAGCCTACCACTTTTATTGCAGCTTTTCAATCTGTTTTCAATTTAATTAGCCGACATCATTCTGCCAGTCATGTGAAACTTGGGGGTGGGAGGACATGAGAAGCATGAGGGAGGGGTTGTGGGTGTGGTGGATATAAAGTGCTGAATAAAGTCGAGTTGTTTGACAATTGTACAGTTTGTAAAGAATGGCACCAAAATACACTGCTCAAAAAAATAAGGTAAACACTTTTACATAGGAGTAAAGCATGAAGTCAATCAAACTTGTGGGATATTGATCTGGCCAGTTATGTAACAGAGGTGGTTGTGAATCAGTTTCACCTTGCTTTGGTGTCAACGAAATTAACAACAGGTTCACTAGAGGGACAACAATGAGATGACCCCAAAACACTACTGGTAGCATAAGCCAGTACCTGGAGCCTACAAAGGTTGCACGGGTAGTCCAGCTCCTCCAGAATGGCACACCAATACATTCTATAGCCAGGATTGCTGTCTCCCAGCGCAGTCTCATAAGCATGGAGGAGATTCCAGGAGACAGTCAGTTGCTCTAGGAGAGCTGGGCAGGGTGGTAGAAGGTATTTAACCCAGCAGCTTTGTGCAAGGAGGAACAGTAGGAGCCCTGTCAGAGCCCTACAAAATGACCTCCAGCAGACCACTGGTGTGAAGGTCTCTGACCGATGACCTCTAGCGATACCTGTGCTTACTGCCCAGTACCGTGGAGCACAATTGGCATTTGCCATAGACCCTGAGCACATGAGTGACAGATGTGACAGGTCCGGAGATGTCGTGGAGAAAGTTATGCTGCCTGCAACATCATTCAGCATGACCGGTTTGGTGTTGGGTCATTGATGTTCTGGGGAGGTATATCCTTGGAGGGACACAGACCTCCACAGGCAACACAACAGCACTCTCACTGCTATTAGGTATTGGATGAAAACTTCAGACACATTGTCTGACCCTGTACTGGTGCAGTGGTCCCTGGGTTCCTCCTGGTCCACAACAATGGCCGGCCACATGTGGCTAGAGTGTACAGGCAGTTCCTGGAGGATGAAGGCATTGATACCATTGACTGTCCCCCACACTCCCCTGACTTAAATCCAATAAAACACCTCTGGGACATCATGTTCTGGTCCATCCAACACCACTAGGTTGCACCACAGACTGGAGGAGCTCAGTGATGGCCGTGTCCACATCTGGGAGCAGATTCCCCCCCCAGGACAACATCCGCTTCCTCATTAGGAGCATGGCCTGATGTCATCAAGCATGTGGGGGCCATATGAATTACTGAGTAACTTTGAGTTGCTGCGATGAAATGTAGGCAAAACGGACTAGCCTGCCGCATCGTTTTTCCAGCCCTCTGTAGGCTGATCATTTAGCCTGGCTAGCGCCACCACTTCTCAATGAGACGTGGTCTGGGAACCAAACGTTCATTTTCTCGTATTTGAAAAAAATGCCCAGATCCGTTTATTGGGTGCCACGGATGTCTATCAAATACGTCTGTGCATAGCTCATCATCGTCTTGCTTTCCCACCTGTTCTGTGATTGGTTCCCTATCTCAGGCGAAAATTTGCTCCATGGTCTCCAGGCTGCCTTAGCAGCGTGAATCAAATTGCGCGCAAGGCAGCATGGGAACACCCAGGCTACTGATCATTTTCATTTCCAAAAAACGATGTGGCCTCCTTCCGTTTCATGACCAAGTCAGTACAAATATCCAGCATGATGTTTTTTCCCCACTGAGATGTGATGTACACTGCTAAAAAAAAAAAGCACATCACCTACTAAGAGAGATCACAACAAGGCCTGTGAGCCAGACAGAATGGCTATCTAGCAATGGAATACGCATGGTTCGAGATAACAACCACTTGCTTGTTATTTATTTAACACAGTAGCACACACAGCTCAAGGTGCAGGGAGCTGCCAAAGGCACAGAGTTGACTGAATTAGTCTCGGGCCTGACTGATTCAGACAATAATGGAATGGTCATTATAATTAAACATGCAGGATATCTTCTGGCCCTTGGTGTGGTATGAGGGAGCCAGTATGGGTGAGGAGAGGTTTGAGTCATGAATGCAATTATGCATGACTTGGATACGGCATATGGATTGTTAACTCACTTCTACTGAGTTTGTAGTATGGAACAAGGCCTGAAACGTTTCATTACTCTGTAGCACGGTATCAATGGAAAAATTAAGTCAGACGAGACTGTATTTTTGTTCTCTTTTTGTTGTTTATTTCATTTCTTTATTCCACATGTTCTCACAATGATGCCAGTTATAAAGCGTTCCAATGCATAACCACTATCTGAAAGCAACTTAAAACCAGAAAAGCAGCCACTTTTTTGTCCTTTTTTTTTTTTTTTTGTGTAGTTTTATCTTTTGTAAGAGCTTTCCAGCAGAAGCAGTTCTGGCATGCATTAAGCCAGCAGGAGACTTAATCAAACTCGGAGTGTGAGAAACCAAACCCAAAGCCTGTTAAGTAATGTGTGCACCAATGAGCTACTATATATCATGATTGCAGTAACAAGGTATTAAAGAAAAGCAAAAGAAAACAGAGGAAGGAAAAACACTTGCAACTTAAAAACTGTCGTGTCCAGAAGAGCTACTGTGAAAGTTGTGGGTGAGATGAATAGGAATTTCCATTGATATTTTTGTACCTTTTATTCAATTATGAACATTGGAATTAATACAAACCAACATTTTTGACGGAAAGTGGTTGTATATTTGTCAGTAATTGAAAATATTTGTTATTTGTGTCTCGTCTTAGTGTGATATGTGGTTAAATGTGAATGGAGGGGTACGTTGATGGCATATAGTCAGAAACAGTGATCCCATACAACCTACAACCTCCCCACCACTCATAAGGAAAGAATATCGAAGTTTAGAGAGGCCATAAACAGGTAAGGGCAATCTAGCATAGCCAGAATGAGGGGCAGCTGCACAAATCAGTGCTTGAAAGCAGTCCTATTTTACAACCGTTTTTTTTTTTTTTTTTTTATTCTGACCCACTATTTTTTTAATGACTATTGTTACCCCTACAATCATATCAGTTACTGTGTGGCCTTACAGTACTTTGTGTGTAGAAAAAAATATATATACACATAGTTTTTTCATGCCCAGATTTAGGAAGGTGTTTCTCATAGGGTATGAAATCAGTCATTAAGTGCTAGTCTCTTTTGTTCACACCAACAAGAAAAGTCTGTTAGTTCAGTGGTGTGATTTAGGGTTCAGGACTTAAGGCGGACTGTGGAGTAATTGGGAAATTTGTTCAGCTATTGGTCCTTAAGCGAGGCATTTCTTTTTCTTTAATTGTCTTTCCACTGAATAACTAATTCTAAGAGTTGGAAAAAAGGAAAATTCACCCTGACCTTCCACCGAAAAATAACAATAATCATCCTAACAAAAGAAAAAATATATATAAGTCATGAAAACCAAACACAACTATCACACAGATGCGTGGTGCTATGACGAGAGGATTTGTTTTTGTTTTTTTGCAGGGATGGATGGGGAAGAGGCGTCAGTCCGTCTCGTCTGTCCAGGGTAATCGCCACGTCTGTCTGTCCATCCGTTTGTCCGTCCGTCCTTCTCCTCTTTCCACAGGACTCACCTCACTTGAGGAGAGCCTTGATTGCTTCGCTCTCGGCCGCTTCGAAGGCACTGAGGCCATCTGGCCCTTTCCGCTCCTTGTCAGCTCCCTGCGCAAAGAGAAGAAAACAACGGCCGATACACGGTTACATTCCCGCGCTAAGTGTTCCGTTAACAAATCCATCCATCCTTCCTTTCACACAAGCAAACACACTTTTCCTCCTTCTCCAACAGCCCTCTGGCTGTGATCTGCAGCAGCAGACTCCTCAATTCCTGCTTTTTCCACACATTGCAAAGCCTGCAGCATGGCACCATCCCACACATGGTCACTCGAACAGCATCGGCCCATCCAAGTTGGTATCTACTGATGCTTCTGCAGCCACAGGCAATACTAACTATGCGTCCATTTGCATGGTTATCAGTGGTAGGCATGTAGTAGTTTGTTGCAAAATGCATATGTGTAACCATGTATTCATTTTGTGTCGGAGTACTAAGGAGCGATGGACTGTTCAAGACAAGCAAATATGTAAATATGATGTACTACCCATGAGTCACAAAGAGTAGTAGAAATAGACACAACAGCCATAGGGGGAATATGGGAAGAAATATAGGGGAAATATGACTTTGTGCACTATGCTCCAAGGTTGGAATCTTAGTTCAATATTAACATCAAAGTCAGTAAACACACTTCTTTTCTAAGTGACAGTCAATGAGATGGATGGATGGAAAGACAGATGCAAGAAAGACAGAGAAAAGAAACAAAAGAAACCCCTACAGAGAGTGTGTGTGTGTGTGTGCGTGTTTGTGTGAAAAGACAGAGGCCCTGACCTATTTTTGATGCCAAGGCTAAAACTTGGTGCCATGCAGGCAGTGGAGCGAGGACCTGGGACCAGGGATTTCCACAGACAAGGCTGCCGGCTTCCCTCATACAGCCACCTCTAATTGGGAGACTGGAGTGAAAATTTGACCTCATCAGGCCACTCCGTTTGGACAGGGGCCTATGAAAGGGACAGGCTTTTGCCTTGTAAACAGAACCTGACGTTGGGAAACTAGGTTTTGGGGCCATGCAACTGAGCAGAGGATTATTACTGTTTGTGCCGAGATCCTGTGTTTGGTCATCCAGTGATGCACTTTAGGGAGGGATTAACAAAAGATTTTCAGCCAGTCCAGCGGGCAGCTTTGGCACACAGTGTAAGCGGCTATGCAGTCCTCTCAGCAACTCTGTCAACCACTGGCAAGACATGATCCGCCTTGTGCTGAACACTGCTCAGACCATCAACAGGTTACTTTGCTACCTACTGTATTCCTTGCCTTGAGTCCACATCCAGACCAGCTATGACTTATTTCAAATAACACATTCCTTCTCTTGCTCTACTTGAAATAAGAGAGGGGGGTGGGGGTCACAGAAGGTCATTGGTTAGGTGCGATTCCCTCTGGCCATCTCGGCCATTGGTTAGGTGCGATTCCCTCTGGCCATCTCGAGTTCCCTTCCCACACATCCTCTCGTTCTCACCTGCTCATCTTCAATTTCCAGTACATGCCTCATTATATCAGAGCAACTGATGGAGTCCGTCTAGCGCCGGTCTGACAACCTCCTCCTAACCATGTTAACGAACACTTCCCAGTGACACACACACTCAAAGGCAACCCCTTGCCGTGAATGTAAATGTATGAACTGTTGGCTCAGACCAGTGTTGTAATGTAACGGAGTACAAATACTTCGTTACTGTACTTAAGTAGAAATTTTACGTATCTGTACTTTACTTCGCTATTTAAATTTATGTTATTTTTTTTTAAATTTACGTTATATTTCCACTAAGCATCTTCGTTACTCATTACTAAAACATAAAATTAGAAGAAATGTATGCGACTGCAATAAGGGAGGTTTGACGAATCACTGCTCCTAGATTGCATTACGCACGCTCCGCACTCTATTTCAGCGCTTGTTTGTTGCTAAAGGAGGAGGACGCACAACTGAAACCGCCATGGAAGCACGAGCATCTACTGGAGGACCTCCCGTTATCATAGACGACCACCCCGATGATAGTGGTGAACTAGGTGAACAGGGTAGTGGTGAATATAACGTCATACACCCGTGGCCGTATTTGCAAGAAATGTTTCTGTACATTGGCAGCTTTCTGTGAAGCTGAACACTCCGCTACCTGCCCCAGCGGCCTGTGAAAGGCTATTTATCCATAGCATCGCAGGACTTGTCTTCAGTCCAAGAAGAGTAAGACTGAATCAGGCCCGGGGTGGGTAATCGGGAGAATTCCCGGTGGGCCGCTTCACTTTTGGGCCGGTCGAGGAAGCAAATATTGACATTGGTCACGTTAGTCTATCTTTTCTTAAAGTAGGACACGTTCCGCATTCTGTGCATGACACCAATGCAATGCCTCTGCATGGGTTGTAGCCTAGTGAACTCTCCCAAAAAGAGTTGGTTGGGTCCATATAGCCCGTCTTTTACAAAATGTTTTCTCAGATACGGATAGCCGAGCCGGCCCTACAGTAGACACAAGCATCAGGAAGGATAGATGGTAGAAAGAGGCCAGGAGAGACTGAGCAGCAGATCAACCAGTCGACCACTGAAAATGATGAGCCCGAAATTAGTGATGAGGAGGCCATGACTACAGGGACAAGTAGAGAGGATAAATTAAAGTTATTTCATGTAAGAAAAAGCAATTACCCTACATGATAAACCTATATGCCTTGTTTGCTCAAAAGAGGGTGTAGTAAAGGAGTAGGCTAAATCACCAAACAACAATATAGCCTACCCATGCAAAAAACATGTAGCCTAAACATTAGTTCAATATGCCTCTTTGTGGAAGCATGGCATAGGCTACATTTCAAAGGCTTTCTTTCTTTCTGTTTTTGGTAACTTGTGGAATAGTGGAATATTTTTTGTTAACTTCTCAGTTGAATTATTATATAACCTTTACACATTTGTTGAACCATGGTACTAATAAAAACTACAGGATAGTAAGAGCTGAAATGTTGCTTCATTTATCCAATTTCCACCACTATGGTCGGTCTTAGGCCTGAAACTCCCGGGCACTGAATTCTGGCAACTTTGAAAACCAGCTTCTTTTGAAGATGAACAGACACCTTTTCAGTTTCAACTAATGACTGGCATATTAGTAGCTGCTGGACATAGGTGGCCTGTGTGTGTGTGTGTGTGTGTGTGTGTGTGTGTGTGTGTGATGGTGACCTGGGGAGTAAGCCCTAGAAATGCTCATGCCACATGACCAAAATGTTCTCCCTACAAGCAGGTCATTTTTTTTGGTGAAATAAATAAGTTATTTATTTTTCATTTTTACCTGAAGTTCATACAAAAGTGACATTTCTGTTTCTGTTTTTTTCTTTGATGTCAGCTCTAAAAATATGCTGTTTGTTCTTTGAACTTAAGAGAATTGTGCCTGAAAAGTCCTAGAAAAGAATGTGATTTGATTTGATGAGTGAGATTAAGAAGATATGGGAACCCTGAATGTGCTTTATGCTTTACTATAAGAAAGCCAAAATAAAGTCACAATAAAAGTTAAAATAAAACCGCTTGCTTTTTACTTTTACTTCAAATACTTAAGTACATTAAATAGCAGAAAATTACTTTTGATACTTAAGTACAGTATATATCAGATACTTTAAGACTTTTACTTAAATAATATTCTAAAAGGTAACTTTCACTTCTACTTTTACTCAAGTATTGCTTTCTAGTACTTTATACAACTCTGGCTCAGACCAAGCTCATCTATCTCGTTATAAACCACAGGTGGTGGTGGTGTAGGGGCATAAAGGAGTCTTATGCTTTTACTGGAGTGGAAGGCAGTCATGGCCACTGCTGGCCCAAATGTAAAGAAGGTCAAGAGAGACATTCTTAACAATCTGTCTAGTGGTTACTCTACTGAATTAGCAGCTGCTAATTGACTCTTCCAAATCCACTTGTGTTGATACTGAAGCAGATGAACTCTGCTCCCTACTGTACCCCACTCCACATCACACAGACAAGTTGCAAGAAAATTCAGGCGAAGCCTTAATCACGAGGTAGGTTGTATGTGTCCGAGGTGAGAAACGCAAGCTTGTTGCTGCTAGAGGTGTCCTTTAAGTCTTCATTAGGCCGTTATTGAGTGGAAAGGAGAGACTCTCCATGTATAATCTATCAGCTGGGCCAGTGAGGCCCTCTTTAGAGATCAGTCCTGTGAGTGAGTGAGGATTACAGGAGTTTATTGCCCCCTGGGCTCCACTCAAGGGCTGGTGGCTGTTAGTGGACATATTTTACATGGCATTACTTACGGAGAGGCAGAGTGGGGCTGGGGATCAATACTTCCTCAGACAAAGAAAAAAGGAAGTGAGGAGGAGGAAGGAAAAAAAAAGAAAAGAAAAAAGGAAACAATGAAGGGTAAAAAAGTAGAAGTACAAACACCAGTGAAAGGCAAACAGCAGATATCTGCTCGTTTGTCCATGCATTCAGGCATTCTTTGACAGTCAGATCCAAAGTCTTTAGCCAAAATCCAAAAAATGTGAGTTTTGTTCAAGGTAAAATAAACCCTGCAGGATCTTTATACAGGCAGAAGTTCATGAGATCCATTGCACAGTAACGTGGTCTAGCTTATTTGAAAAGAGAAGTTCTGTACAGGCAATCTCTCACCAGCAGTTACAGCCAGCGCCTCTATGCACTGTGTTGAATATGATGTGCAAGAGTCTATATATAGAAAAGAGGAAATAGCTGTCTGCTACAGGGACCTAAAAACCGGCTTCCTGTTAGGCTGGGCCGACCATTTATTCTAACTGATAAATGTCACTACACATAGTAGGTCGCACCCACAAACTGATATGGTTCAAATTCTTTTTGGGCTCCCTGAAAGTAACTGTAGCATTAGCCAGCGGTAGAAATTGAGAGTGGAGACTGAAACCTCTGAAGCTCCTAAAGAGAAATTTATGTTTAGGATTAACAAAAACAGAAATCTATGGAGAGACCAACTAATTTGGTCAATATCCTGGGACAAGCCTTGTACACCTCCCCATTAAATGGTAAATAAATGCCTTGCCAATGCACGGTCATGGCACTTTTGTGCAAATAGCCTCTAGCAGCAAAAGCTCAAACATGGCCTGTTCACCTCTCCCGGTCCCTCAAGGCCTCTGGTCGTGTGCACATCTTTGTTCTGACCTCCTGCGACAACCACAGGGATCACAGCGGGTTAAAGAAAAGGCATCCATTATTTAAAGCCAATCAGAGAGCTGCTTGCCGGTCAGTGCAGGGGTCTACTCCCTTGGACCTACTGGAGTCCTTCATCCATCTAAAAGTTTGGAAAATGTAATCCCTGATGTGCTAACCACATCTCACCTTCATTGCTAAAACAGTTTTTAGGTACGGCTGTTCTGTACAGAAGGTGCCATGGCAAATATTGCCTTTCCACCAGCGGTGAGTTAAAGCACAGGGCCAGCAAAATGTCAAACGTAATGAAGGCTAACAACTGTGTTGATGGAAGTCTGGGTCAAAGCCGGCAAAAGCTCACTGGGCCGATGGGTGATTCTGACCTTTCTCGCCTTAAGCTCCCGCAACTCTCAACCCAGTGAGCGTGCGAGTCCTTCGCCATGGCCCCTCGCTTCCCTCTTAATCCTTTCACTCAGTCTTCCTCCTCCTCATTCACCGCGGGTGAATTAATGACAGACACCACGTTTTCTAATATCCGACTTTATCCAGCCGAGTGCTGTCGTGGGCGTAGTCTAGCTATGGAGCTTACTTGCCTCCATATAATGGGAGAGGAGTGCGGCTTGGGTGGGTGGGGGGGGGGGGGGGGGGGTCAAGCAAGATACCAATCTGGCACAAACCACAGATTGGACACTAGAAATAAACATTGAACAATTGGATGTGGGGAGTCATGAGGAGTCTATAGAGGGGCCCAATCATTAAGTGTGGTTGCAAAGCAGCACACTTATTGTTCTTCTTAAGTTTTATTATTTTTCCCGTCTCCCTAATTTTTTGTCAGCTCTAGCGCCTAGGCCCTTTGAGACAGAGACACCATTCCAACTTTAAAACGTCCGGCCAGTACCGGTGTAAGTTGCTCGCGAAGATGACGTCAGGTGGGCGTGTCGTTCGTCTGCCATATTGGATTGAACAGAAAGCGAAACGAAATTAATGATACACAGGTCACAAATTTGGTCCGAACGCCACGAAACTTGATGTACATTATCCTTGGACCAAGCCTCACAAAAGTTACCAGAAGGATTTTTGATTTTCGAAAGCGTTTGCCCGTCACAGCCAAACAAAATCGGCGGTGAAGCTCCGAAACAGGAAGTCGTCCATATCTCAGGAACACTGTCACATATCGATACCAAATTTTGTATTTGAACTCGGGACTCCAATGTGAGGGTGCATAAGCTAAAAAGAAAAAGAAAACATTCCACAAGTTTCCAGCATTTGGCAAACCACCCACCCGTATTTGGTAACTATCACCTTCCACATTTGCAGTTGTACATCTATCACTATGCCTTCCAAGTATGCACAATGTCTCTGGGCAGCCACAATGTCTCCGTGCAACCTTGCCCAATCATGAAATCCTTGCTCAGCCATGGGATAGTATGGACTTACGAACTGAAATGGTAAGGAGAACATTAGCTATTTATTGCTGACGTAGTACAGTTATTTTCACATTGACTATTATTATTGATTATTGTTAAATATCATAATGGGAGAGTATTATTAAAAATGTTACAAGTATGCAAATGCATATGTTTACAGGCATTTAGGTTTTACTTTGTTGTTTTGTTGTAAAGACATGCAAGGCATTCTGGGCCATGTAATGAACAGTGGTCGGCAGCACTCTATACGTATTAATATGAATAGGTGTTTCTGTAAACCTAGGGACAATAAACAGCTATCTCTGTTACAAAAACGAGCTGGTAATCGCTCATTGAAGAGGGAACTATGATAAAAAGATTGTTTTCCTCAAAGCATAGAGTTGACGACACAAGCAAGAAATGTCACGTTAATGTTAAATACATCTGAACGCTAGGTGGCAACCTTGTAGTACATTTCACATATATACGGTGACATCATTAGAATTATGTGAGCTTCACAAGTAAGGAAGGTGCAAATATTATGTAATTTATCATGGGAAATTATTGGAAATGTTATTTCTTGTTTATTCTAATTGCAAACCACACACATCCATTCGGAATCACACGTACACATTTAATACTTAAAGACTCTCATTTCGTTTATTTGATGTTGCCTAGCAACGCAGCCTTCAGAGCAAAGATTCTAGAACAGGGCTTCAGAGAGACACGTTTTGAGTTTGTGGCCAAGAACCTAAAATATCGGTTTCCATGTGTATGTGCTGGATGGTGTGCGTCCTTTATGAAAGTAAGTGTTTTATACAGTTAACGTTACAGACATAATGAGTCATGTTGTAGTGGTCAACATAAATGTGCCCCTTCTGTTATTAGAATGTTAAGCAGAGAAGCATGCTAAGCAGAGATTTAGTATCATTAATTTCTTGTGTGGCTAGCTATAGGGAGGAGATGTATGTTGCTAATTGGGATTTATGTTGTTTAGCGTAATGCCATGGTCATTTGATATGAGATGCTTGCACTCGTAACTTCGTCACTTGTAACTTTAGGACTACTATTTAGCACATTAGCCCTAAAAGTAGCACCTAAGTCTGTGACAGCTTAAAAGAAGTGGCGAGGACTCCTAACGCGATGTTTTGAAATGCGTCTAATATTGTCTACAGGAGCTTCCAATCGCGAGGGAACTTTCATTGTAGGCATAACTAAGGGATGCAATAACACCACCAACAACCAAAACTAGCCTACTCATTGTCAACGTGTACATTAAATGTAACGTTTCATGTGAATCAAATTAAAATGTTTTCTTTGCAAACGTAGGCATATGGTGACAGATTAATTTAATAATGCTGCTGTGTGAATCACGGTAAGCGCTAATGAAGTGGCCACTTCTTAATGGGGCCCACTGTATAGAAGTGGGCTAAGTAAAATAGAGATGTTTCAAATAAGATAAGGTTAATCAGAATTCTAAGATATGCCCGCTTGACAACGGCAGAGATAGAACTGGCCTTTGGCCATAGCAACCATCCATTTAGAACGATTGGCCTTCATAGCAACCAAAGATCTGAGCTGTGTTGCAATGTGAGGCAAAGTATAGAAAGGTGATGAAATATACAGAGACAGGTCAAGAAATATAGTGCAATGTAGACAGTAGTATAGTTCAGGGCTCTACAGTGCGCCCATTTCACTCGCACATGCACTGGTGCGAATGACTTTTAACCATGTCAATGTTTGTCTACAAAATACACCGCAACATCGAGAAACATTACTTGTGCAAACCATAGAATCACGTCGCGAATGCAGCATAAAAACTACACCTCCCATCAACGTTAGCAGTTTCGCGTTGTGACTCGCTAGTATTCGCTTCTTTCAAATCCAAGAGCGCACAGAAAAAGCGGAAAGTTAGACTAGCCAGCCAAGATGCAAAGATTGAAGAAATTAGTTCTTCTATCCACCAAATTCTTTGGATATAGGAGGAACAGGATGAGATTCTGAGAATGCAGTGAGAGAAGGAAAGGTAACCTAACATGCCTTTTAGCCCAGTTGACGTATTGGCTGCAATATGCAAAATATAGCTGTAGCGAACCGGCACAAAAGTAGCCTCCCGTAATATTCCCATTTTATTCAAAGGTAGAACGCTACGGACAACTCCAGGCTTCCACGCATGCTTGTTTGTTTACACCGAATACAAGCTGAAGTGCAAAACGAAAGTAGGCCTAACGTTTGCCTACTGCCCCTATCAATGCAGATATTTCAAATAAAAACTAAAAGTATAAAACATATATCCTTGATTAGCCTATGTTGGGTTTTGTGGAAGAGAAAATGGACTGTTTTAGTAGTAGTATTAGGCAGTATGCAGACAGATAGGTCACCATGGGCATATTTGGTTTAGCTATAGATGGATTCACAAATAAATAAATTAGCCTACATTTGGCAGGATACTTGATATACAGGCTAAATGCAAATATGGCAATGTATTATATTATTTTACATTAACAAAATGTAGGAAAATAGAACAGACTGAAAATAAAGTAGGCACTGATCTTTAAAATCCTGTTTCCTGTAGCCTAAATGTTGTCAGTCATTCTTAAAGGAGCCGTATGTAAGAAAAATATTTCAATTAATCATAAAATGGCCCTGATATTTCACTAGACATGAAGAAATAATGTTCATTTCAAATACTTATATCACTGACAACAGTAGTCCGGCCAGGATATTGTCATTTAAAAAGTGAAGTTGCAGCCCTCAACTGATGTTGATGTTGTGTTTTGTCATGTCATGTTGTGTTTTGGCCTGATGCGCCACCCTCCACCTATCTACTAATCAAGAAGTCAGTAGTGTTTCGCCATCCGGGTTGGCAACCTCGAGTCAGGGGAGTCAGTATTTTGAAAGTGATTGCAGTACCAGTTTTGGCCACAATCTTACATATGGTTCCTTTAATATTCGCAATTGGTGCACTGGCATGTTTAACTGTTAGCTGCAGCATAATGTTAGATTATGTGTAAGTTAAGTACAGAACTGACTGTGCGCCCAAATTTTTGTCCGTGCTCCTAATTTTTTTAACTTGGGCGCACAAGTGCTCCTGAAAAAAAATGTTAGTGTAGAGCCCTGTAGTTGATTTACAGACGGTGGTTTAGAGTAATATGAAGTATTCCTTTATTCTGAGATACATCTGAGATAGGCTACATCAATAGGCTCTTAAAACAACCCCAGGTTCACAAAACAATCCCAAACAGACATAAGGTCTTTATAGAGCAAATCCATATAGATTATTTGTCAAATAAACCAGTAAAACATAATTTGTCGGATGGAATATATAACATTCCCACTCATAGCTCTTTTTTTTTTTTTAAATCAGTGAAAAAGTATCCTGACAAACAAGCAGCTTTTTAATGCCTTGGTCATATTTCATAATTTCAATTCCTCTGTAGGTTACCTGATAGCCCAGTTTGAGAGGCGCAAGACGCATGACATAATTTATTTTTGCAGCCAATCACTGCTGTCATTTTATTTTATTGATTTGATCTGTCATAGAAGCTAAATTCGAAGGCAGGCCAAAGGTACAATCCAACGAACCGCATTCAACCCGCAAGCCAATAGTTGAATAGCCCTCTCCTAGACCTTTTGAGATATTGCCACTGCTCCAACACTGAAAGGCACTGTTAAAATGCCTGGATCAAGCCAGGTTCAGCATAGCATATGCCACTGTCTGCTCACGTTGGTGACCGGACCAGGGCAAGCACACTTTCGCAGTTCCCGCCGGAAATGCAGTCTAGTTTATTTTCGTCTTCATTCAGATTTTCTACACCAAAAACCAATGGCATGCCAATAGCATGGGCAAAAGTCACATGGAAGCCATTCTAATGAATCTGCTCACCCACAATACTCCATACACCCACAATACTCACCCAAAGCATTACAAGTCAAGTGGGCAATGTTAGTATTAAACAACCTTGCTTTGCCATCTAAAACATTACTACATAAGTGAAAGCTGTTCACTCAATGACACACGCATACAGGTGTGTCCTTGTTTATCACAGCTTGAGATTTCAATGCTTTATCAGCACAGTGGCGGATCAGGGGGCGGAAGTTACCATGCTAGCAGCTTTAGGTAAACCTCTACCTCATCCATGTAATTTCAGCTTCTTTGCGAAAGCCAGGGGTCTTTCTGATTTTACAATTCCTTTACATCAGGTCTTCTCACCACTTTCTCCCGAGACAGATCTTATCAGGTGAAAACAGACTCCACAGGCTGTCAGTATGATGAGCGAAGAATCTAATTTATATGGGACCCTTTCAAGGAGTCCAAAATCCTGACAAACCCCCCCCCAAACATGAGAGTTATATCTAGTCATATAAAAGAAAGACTGTAACTGACAAGAAAAGTCACACATAAGGTGTCCAAAGAAAAGGTTCTGGTCACAAAACTTCAACAGCTTTCTCAGTAGGGTGGAATCCATTTACTCACTTCTCATCGTTTCACATAAAGCTACAGAGTGAGTGAGTGTGAGTGTGTGCATGTGAGCATGTATGTATGTATGTGTATGTGTGATCTGTAGACTACCTACCCAGATATGGTGATACAGGGGCCATGTAAAAAGTAGCTGGTGGAACTTTATATTGAGTCACCTGAGATAGTCTATCCCACACCCTTGAACTCAGCATTATATCTGAAGCAGTGAAACGATCAGTGGTTTTCAGAACACCAGAGAGAGAGAAATTGTGTGCGGGTGTTTGTGTGTGAGAGTGTGAGAGAGAGAGAAGACAGGGTGGGGGTACAGTGTGAGAAAGAAAGTAAAACATCATGCACAGCCTCAGGCATGCAGAGAGGTGACCAGCTAACGTCAACTCAGGAGAGTATGTACCAGAAGCCGGGGAGCGGAGGGGGAGAGGCCTGTAGAGAGAACGCTGGCACCACCTGGGAGCATACAAAAATAACAAACAAAGGAGCCCTGCACTCCACACTCTGGGAACATTCCAGAAGCCTCCCGCTTGCTAACACACACAGAAAAGGCGTATGTAAAAATGAGACAGAGAGAATGCATGTGACAGAGGGGGAGAGAGAAAGGAGGTAAACAAGGGGGGTAAGAAGCATAGAGGACTTTTTTGTATTAAGCCCCTTTCATCCCTCATCTGCAGACACAGCCAACCCTGAAATCCACCCACTGGGGCACCTACTGTGCTGTTGCACTTCATAAAGAGTCTCCCTTTCTGTGACATGACCCTTTCTGTGTGCGTGTTTTGCCTAGGATTGGGTATGGGTACGAGTGAGTATCTCTTCTGTGAATGAGCGTGTAGGCTTTTTGAGGAAAAGTAAACGTGTGTATGGTGCAGCTTCCAATTGCATACCTTTTCCAGCAGGATTTTGACACAAGAGAGATGACCCTCATAAGTGGCAGAGAGCAGGGGAGTGATGCCATGTTTGTCTGCAGCCTATAATGAAAGGAGGAAAAAAAAACAGGTTTTAACCAAACAAAGAACAACAAGGGCAAAAGCAATGCATAATATCGTCGATTTCATGGACTGCTCTATGGGCCGTTCTGGCCTCCTACGCAAGGGTGCGGTCATATCCATCCTTCTCTTCGTGAAGAGGGGAGGCACTTTTTTTCCCGCTTCTCTCCTCAGCTTATCTCAGCGATGAATTACCCAGGGAGAGGTGTGGATTTATCAGGCCATTTCAGAGAGCGTTACTCCTTATCTGTTTGTGTGTGTGGGATGGGACTGAGAAGCAAGCACTCACAAAACACTTTGTTTAGAGAAGAAGGTTGATGTTGATGTGTCTGTGTGTGTATGTGTGTGTATGTGTGTATGTGTGTATATGTGTGTGTGTACATGTCTATGGGCATGTGTGTTGTGGTGAGGGAGGAACCTCTCAAAACTCTCCAGACTGAAATACTCCCCCTGACCACAGGAAGTAGGTAATGGAGAATACTATTAAGATGAGAAAGAAGAAGAAAAGGGGATGTCAAAATAAGGGTTCGTAAAGGATCAAGACCTGTGGTAGAAAATGCAATTAACAGTGAGGGGACAGAAAAAGAAACAGACCAAGTGATACATGATGACCACCAGAGACTGAGGAATGAGACAGAAGAGGAAGGAGGGGAAATGAGACGCGTAGAAAAACAGCTGATCTGACTCACACAGGCACATATTCTCTAGAAGAGGTGTGGAAGAGGCGGGGCAGGCTTGCGTAATCCCCTAACCACCACCTTCACCTCTGCTAACGTAACAGACATAGAGCATGTCCAGGCATAGGACAAGCCCATGGGCCCCCTCAACAGACAGGGGACGCACACAAGGCCTGTGGGCTCCACACACCCCTTACAGGCCATGAGGGCCTTATCAGTCACCTCCCTGCAGGAGAAGTAGGAGGGGGATGCCAAATGCGATGCTAAGAGATAAGTGGTAAATAGCAATCGTAAAAACCACTTCCCCCACTAGTATGGAAATTATTTTGTGCGGAGACGCTGGTTCCACTGTGTGGGCTGAGAGACATCGGACTCCTCTTCATGGTGTCACAGCTTTATAGCCAACATTGATTAAAGGATATCAGGGGTGTCCAGGCATGTCCACTGAGGATTGGTATGGCAGCAAGCTTTCAGTCAAAGCCCAGCAGGAGCCAGCCTGACCCTGCTCATTAATTAAGTGATTAACTTCATCAGGTGTGCGCCCCTTCATAGCTAGAACAGAAATCCAATTGCCCATTTGGAAATGGCGGCTTGACTCGTCAAAGGGTGAGAACATTTTCCTAAAATATGGCTTGTGCTCTCGGTCACTTCCGAAAGCTTGTAAAAATCGGAGGCCCTGCTTAAGTGAACGTGCGACAGACTGCAGGGAGGCGAGCAGGCGCACACAGGAAGGCTTTTGTCAGCTTGTTGCCCACACACCTACCAAGAGCAGGCAAACCAGATGCAAATGGGGAGGGTGGGAAACAGCCGGTGTGTGTGTGTGTGTGTGTGTGTGTGTGCGTGGGGGTGTTGGATAGGGGGACAGAGGGCTCTTACGTTGACGTCGGCCCCCCTGGAGAGGAGAAACTCGACCACATCAGCGTGGCCACAGTCAGTGGCGTAGTGCAGCGGCTTCCTCCCGCCCTCCAGAGTTCGGTTTACGTCTTCATCCTACAGAGACACAAACGGCGGTTTTAGTCAAAGTCGAAGTTCTCTGGAACACTCTTCTACCCACCAAAGTCACTGTTTAAGTAACCACACATGACTGACACACACAGACGCACAGAGACAGACACACACAGACACACACACAGACACACACACACACAGCAAACAGTAATCACACTGTGCCAGAGACGTCCATCCTCCAACTTCCCTGCTGTGGTTTTATTGGGCCCTCACACTGATCAATTCTCAACAGTGCAGCCGTGGGAGAACAAACTTTCTCTTCCGTCTGCACATGTCCCTACACAAAGGCAGCACTGAGAACCACCTTGCATGTTTGAAAGCTTAAAATGACTAGTGGTGACATTTTACTGAGGAACCACTGAGCATGAGGACTGTAAAAAGAAATAACAACAATAATTAAATGTGCTGTAGTCTTACTATACATATTATAATGCTGTAGGCCAAATGTATACAACAATTATCAAATTCTATACAAACATGCTTGAAGCAAGCAGCTTAAGTGGGTCAGAAGGTCAACGAAAGCCTGTGGGTGTACAAAAAAAGTAATGTGTTAACTATGACTGGCCGATAGCATGGGGTAGGGGTGTAATAGGGTGTGTTATGGTGAGTAAATACATTTTCTGCCTTATAACAGAGACACTGGACACTGGTGTGTGTGTGTACATGTGTGTGTGCGCAGACACGGGAGTTATGGTGTGGGTGGACATACCGTGGCAACACTTTGGTCATGATGCTTCACTTTCTACTGTGTGGTAAGACGTAGCACCCTTAGGCTGAGACAGTGTGAGAAAACAACAACAAAAACACTACCATCCCACCAAATGTGCGACAATTCTAATCTCTCAACACATTCACAGCCTACAGACCATGAATTCAGATGCTAGGAAGCTATTCTCTAGCCTGACTCCACCCCTCCTACGTACTTCCGCTCAATTTTAATTTCCCTTCAGTACGTCGTCTAGGTCTGCTGTATATTCGCGGGTTTTCTCCTGCAGGTCCAGTCAGCGAAGTAGCTGAGAACGATGACGTTGAGGTTGTGCGCTAGTTTGAGCCAGACATACATCACGATCAAACGTTAGTGTTTGGTTATGGCAGATCCAGAGTGGCTCTGGGCAGATCCAATAGTTTTAAACTTCAACAGAGTACTCGCCTTCAAGGAAGTTAACGCTTGGCAATGGAAAAGTGGCCAGACTCTCTGTACAAATGAAATGTACGTACGAGAGTCTGGATATTTCCAGGCTAGCTATTCTCACCTCTGAAATGGTCCATGGAACAGTCTCTACCACTGTGTGTGTGTGTGTGTGTGTGTGTGTGTGAGAGAGAGAGTGTGTGTAAGTGTGTGTGTGTGTGTGTGTGCTGTTGATGACAAGGAAAGTGAAGTATCTGTATCTCATTACATGGAGCTGCGGTGTGATCTTGTGACACTGGATACATGGGGCGACAGATGAGGCAGAACGATTCCACAGTCTAACCCCCCCCCTGTGCTGGTCATAAAGAGATATGCTAAAATCCCATGGTCCCCTGGAGTGCAGGAGGTGGGGGGGAGAATGCCGGGTGCAAGGGCACTTTTAAGCTCTCCTGAGTGGGGGGACAGATCCAGAGTAGAAAGGGTTATGGGGTGGAGAGGGTCTCCAGGTCAATGCCCTCACAGCAGACCATAAGTAGCTTTGACAAGGCCTGTGCGGTGTCATTGTCAACAAATGACCCATCCTCCAAATCATTTCTCTACTGTGTGTTGGGTCTGGGTCAGTCTCAGGGCGAACAAATTCATGCCCATACGTGTAGGTGCATGCTTTGACTCAAGGCTAATGTTGCATTCCAGGCTGAGGGTCAGGGTCATCATACACAGGCCTTGACATCCTTGACTGCAGATGTCATCAAATATCATTTCTTCTTGCATGTGATAAAAGCAAATATGGACACAGGCTATGTGGAAATACAATTAAAATACATGCATGTACTACTGACACCCAATCAATAAAGAAAAGCATTACATGAAACAGCAATGAATATTAGCATATCTGGAGTCCTTGGTTAGTACCTTTCCATCATCATTCACAGTTGCATACAACCTCATCCTCACAACCATGGCATGAACCCATAATCACCCAGAGACCAATGTCACTACCGCTTCCCAACTCACCATACATCATTGTCAAGGTGACAAAATATCTTGACCCTTCTCTCTTCTAATCTAGCCTAATGCTTATGACTTAAGGAGGGTGGGGGTTCTAACATTTCAACCATGATGAAGCTTATCTTATGGGGCCTGCACCATAATGCACTGAGCCTACGGTTTTACCAGGCTAATCTGAATAATAGAAAGACTAGTTCAGAAAGTATATAATGTAAAACAAAAACACAAAATACTTCCCATACCAATATGACTAACCTTAGAGCATTGAGAAGAAAAATGTATCTCTCAAAATGAGAGGAAGTGAGATGGTGGCTAAGAACACCTAATTCAAAAAACCGAAATTCTGCGGTCGTTTTTTTCTCGCCGTGGCACAATTCAATGTGGGCTGGGCTTTGATCACTACAATACAGGCCTTACAGCAGGCTAGTACCTGCCCACACTCTGCTTGGTAATTGGGCTTTCATTAGCGTAGTGCAACCACTGATCATAATACAACTTCAAGACGAATATAATCACAGATGCTGATGTCTGATGACACCACCATGCCTTCGCAACTGTCACACATTTTGCTACGCCAAAACCATCTGAGGGGTGTATGCTATAAAATGTGGGTGTAGACTGCAGACTGCTAATCGGCTACCTGAGAACAGCGCGTGGCTGTTGAGACGCTTGGATGCTTGCAGTTTAAACTTATCGAACAGCTAACAACACGTATTATTAAAATCACCCATTTTTGGCCAAATGCCTAAGATACTGGTATTTATTAATCCAACAATAACGACGTTACCAGTCTTTGCACCTCGCTCCTGAACCCACGCCCACCTCACATTGGTTGCCGCTAGCTTGCTAGCAGGCAAGCTATTTCTCCTGTTGTCTACACTGACATCCAAGCCAAGCCCAATGGGCCTGAAGACCTAACAGTGCACAAATAAGCAACGTGAAGTTACAGGAGATGTTGTTACCACATTCGCTTTTTACAAGATAGTATTAAACCAGCTAACGTTATGTGCCTGACAAACGTCTTCATTTCTGACAGTTGAACAGACTGGTAACTTATGATATTGGGTAGTATGCTATAATTTGGCGACAGTTCAATTTAAATTTTGTTGGCTTTCGCTTCAAATAGCAGGAATCTTAAGACATACGTTAGTAACTTAGTTACATTCAGCAGTTTCTTCGACAACTTGTTAGACACTTAATGATAGACTTTGTTTGCGATACTGGGATACAACTGTCCTTTTTAGGGTTAGCATTTTGAGAAATGTATGGGGTCACTAACGACAGTAAGGTTATGCTATCCCTGTCAAACTCCTCGTTACTCCCTTGTTGGTATCTTATCAGATGCAACAAGCTGGTAGATGCTTGATAGAATCAGACAGCAAGACAGCTACCAAACAAGCTTGCCCTGTTAATTGTGCTAATGCATCGCCCTAGATACAAAGATAAATCCTCTAGGCAATAAACGATATAACAGCTCACAATATTAGTTCAGATACAGAATCACAACCGATAAATTGAGTTTACAAACCAAGCTCATTTTAGCTAACATAGCAAGCTAACAGCAAGCTAGGTAGGGTCAAGCTTTTACCGAATGTTCGAGTCAATCTGTGGCGAGGTTGGCTAGCCGGCTAAAGTCATTCCTTTGGCCGGGTAGTCATTGTAAAGAAAGTTGTGACGTTAACGCCCAGTCTTACCTTCACCAACAAAGTCTTCACCTCATCCAAGTCTCCATTTTTCAAGGCCCACATGAGCTCCTTATCCCCCATTCTAGTAGATTCTCGATTTCCTTTGCCTTTGCTTTCGGGAAAATGCAGTTATCCACTTAGCCCGCGAGCTAACTTGTAGCTATTCAGTCTAAACCTCTGCTTACTGTATCAAAAGTTACTTTTAATGTCGCACTTCTTGACAGGAGCACAGGCACTCTAACACGGGGAACTCTTTTACTTAAATAATTGTTGTTATTTATCACAACCGAATGAACAAACGTTCAAAACGCTGAAAAGAAAAGTTTCAGAGATGATACTGGGGATCCGCCTTTACACTAGCCTCAAAAACGATTTCAATTTCCGGTTTCAAAGTAAAAGTCAGCCTGTAAAAGTCTGTGGGAACCGTGGCGCTGGTAAGCAACGTTAGTCAGCATACCTATCAGCAATTGTTTATTAAACTTCTCACTAATGGAGTGAATGACATATGTATCATACGCTACGCAGGTGTAGGCTAGCCTACTATTATAGTCTCATGAGCGACTTCTTTTGGGAACACACGGTCTCCAAAATATCATCTTAGCCTATGCATTAAAGCCTACTTACCCTCCATGGTAGACTACAGGGCTTATGTTCACGCCTTTCTGCACCATGTTTTCAGTAATAACATAGATTAAGATATAGGAGGATCCACGATTTTCTTGTATATTAATTTGTGTCAATATGCAGATTTGATGTAGCCCCGAGGGGTATTTCACAAAACCTTGATAAGGGATTAAGCTGGGATTTTTAGGTTATCCTGGATGAATTTAGCCTTGACTTGGTTTCACAAAAGAGATGGCACATAAGTTACCTGGGGATTTATTCACTGCACTTTCTCCCTCAAGGTGCTTTACTCCCTAAAGGGGGGGGGGGTTGGGGGGGGGATGGCTCCATGTCCATTTTGCTTGGGGCCCCCAAATTCCTTGAAACGGCCCTGGCCTCTACTACCATTTTGGATCTCGAATGTGCTTTAATATTGCTGTGCGTGCAAATATCCCACTATGTACATGCATACCATACAACAACTGATGACAATTGATTTATTTGATGTTATAGGTTAGACACAAAAAATTACCGCAGTGTAGATTAAAGGAGAATTCCGGTGTGATATTGACCTAAAGTGTATTGAAACATGATACCGAGTGTGAACGTATGTCTCATAGCCCATCTCGGCTTGTCCCCTGCACTCCAAAATCTGGCGCTAGTTAGCCGATGCTACCAACAGCTTTTTCAATAGTGGTGCTTCGGCATCGGGCTAGCCATGCAAATAAATCACTGTTTTACACCCATTTTAGACTTCCAAGGGCCCTGACATTTAAAACGAGACATTGAGAACTTTGAAAAAGCACTGGTAGTTTACTTACAAGACGATTTATACAGACAGTATCTTCACGAAGTTTAGCGTTTGCAGCATGGATTCCAACTGGAATCCATGCATTTCCACTGAATTATTTTTGGAATCTGATCCCTTATCATACCTGTTCATTCTTACTCGTTGCTCGACTTATCGTGACTAAATTCAAGATGGCTGCAAACGCTAAACTTCGTGAAGATACTGTCTGTATAAATCGTCTTGTAAGTAAACTACCAGTGCTTTTTCAAAGTTCTCAATGTCTCGTTTTAAATGTCATGGCCCTCGGAAGTCTACCAATGAAGTGTGGAGATACATTGAGCCTCGTAAATGGGTGTAAAACAGTGATTTATTTGCATGGCTAGCCCGATGTGGAAGGTCTGCACTGGAGTTCCATTTTCGTTTCCAATATGTCAAGTGTATCCTAGGCTTACATAATGAAATAATTGGGTCCATGTTACTTCATCAGGAAATCCTCAGGGAACCTTGCTAAACATTTAAGTTTTAGGTCCTTTACATGACCATACATGAAAATGAATTTGAAGGTGATACTATAGTTGTTCATTAAAAACATCCCTTTAAAAGTAGCACATTATTGCCTAGTGTTGCTTTAAAAGGACATAGGCCTATCACAAGGTTTATGTAGGCTGTAGGCTATCTGCAATAATAAGGAACTAAGCAACTGAACTATAAAAATGCAGGAAAACTGGTATGTTAAAGGACACAGCAGTTTCCACACAGCTTTTCCTTTTTGCATCAGTGCAGCCTTTTGTAGATTTAAAACAGGCCGTACTGAACTCAGTTTTTATAATCCTGATATAATTTCTGACTAAAATATAAAATAAATTTAATTAAATTGTGTGGCCTTCTGAAGCTATGGCTCAGTTTGGATTCCACTTAAGTGAGCTCTCAGATGAGGAAACCTCAAGGCCTACAACACTGACATGTTATGTCCGCAGCAATTAGGAAGACACAATTACAGTATCTGAAATGGAAAAATGAAATTAGAAAATTGTTCAGAATTGGATAGCAAAAGTCTAGTCGTAATACTGCAAGCCTGTCACAAGGAGTGTACTTTGGTGTCATAATTGACTCTACCCTTTCCTTTGACTCTCACATCAAATACATCACTAAAACAGCCTTCTTCCACCTCAAAAACATTTCTAAACTCCGCCCGTCCCTTAACCCCACCACTGCTGAGACTTTCACTCAGACTTGACTACTGTAATGCCCTGCTCTTCGGTGTCTCAGCAAAGAGATTAAATAGGCTACAATACATACAAAATTCCGCTACAAGAGTTCTCACCCGTACCAGGCCCTGGCAACATATCACTCCCATCCTCCATCAACTACACTGGCACCCTGTACAATACCGTATTCAATTCAATGGGTGACAGGGCCTTTATCGTGGCTGGCCCCAAACTCCCTCCCACTTGCACTACGTCAAAGCACTTCCCTGTCCACCTTTAAATCCATGTTAAAAACTCACCTTTTCACTCTTGCTTTTCCTTTCGACTCATAACCATGCCTCCTCCATCCCACTTGCTCCTCTATTACTGTTTTATTTTATTTTATTCTACTTTTGTTGGCAATGTCTGTCTCCTGCTGAATGTATAGTGTGTTTTACTAAGTGTACTTGTACTGTCCCTGTATATGTTGCTTTTATGTCTATGTTCTCTTGTATACTGTCTCTGTCTGATGTTTTATGCACTCTTACGTCTATATCCTTTTGTCTTATTGTACAGTGTCCTTGGGTGACTTGAAAGGAGCTTTAAATAAAATGTATTATTATTATTATTACTTTGGTCAAAGGATTGTGAAGAGGGAGCTAACAAAAGTCCCTCTTCAGTCATTTCAAATTTCTCCTATTTGTTTCCTAATGAAAATCAAGTCTCAAACAGACACAAACAACACACACAGATCAGAAGTGTTCATTGATAGAAGTCATTTAAAGAAGCATTGTGGAAATTTGGGTCAGAGTTACTTTAAAAACAGCCAAAAAACCTCAATGCAATCACCACCAAAAGCTTGTTAACATTGTAATTGGTTTATTTTGTCAGTGTTGTAGGAGATATCATGCTGTGAAGGCTTTTCATACAGTTTTACAGGGTGTTCCAACCTGAATCACATTGCACAGTGCTCAGCTGCAAAATTAATTTGAAGATGATACCAAAAAGTATAACTCATGAAAAACATACCACAGAAAGTGGCAAATTATTTCATTGTGTTGCTGTAAGGCAGTGGTTCTCAATTTTTTTTTGTCATCACCCACTTTGGAGGTGGGGAATTTTCAAGCCCCACCTGACCCAATCAACCCGGCAAAACTGTAACATTAAAATATTTTTTTGCATGTTGGTTCCACATTACATTTCCCATCTCGGTCCGCTGGATCAGATGTTGTTCTTCATATGTCGGTCTGTTTATTACTCCTATGTTTGTGTGTGGCTGTTTTGTTTTGAATCTATGATCTTCCTTGTGAAAAAAGAAAGGCATTATTAAAGATAGGCATTTAAAAACTACATTTCCTCCTGTTCATCGCGTCCCACCTGTCATATTCCCCACTAGTAGGGCCCGCCTCACACTTTGAGATCCACTGTTCTCAGGACAGAGAAGCTGCAAGGACAGAGAAGGCAGCTCTCACTCTGTAAACTCTGACTTTTCCACTCATTGCACACCCCTCCATCTCACTGATCTCCTCTATGCACCTCCACTTCCTGGAGCTAGAATTTTTTTTTTTTATTTTCTCCCCAGTCGTCTCGGTGAAATATGGCCGATGACAAAGTTGCTTGTAGCACTATTATTACATGAAATAAGCACTCCAGAGGAGAAAAAGCAATCCGGCCAGAGGACGAACAGGACTATAAAAGCCGCCATCTGAAAAAAAACATTCTACATGGCGCTGCACTGAGAATAACAATGAGGGTAATAAAATCACCGCCACCCACACGACCCAAATCAGCACCTGGAGCATGGATGCTCTCTAAGCCCACCAGAAATACTGCTTAGAGACAGCTGGGTTGTGGACATACTCTAGGCACCTATTGACAGTTTATATGATTACAATAAATTGTCACCATAGGACAGGAACGGGCTGTGCTGCAGATATCCCAGGCATCATAGCTCAGGTAACATCTTGTGTTTCATTTGGAACACAAGATGTGTTCACTTCCAAGTTTGTTCAGGAAAGCATGAAGTGCTGAAAAGTACTATGTATTGTTTATATGCATTTATGGAACTATGTATTGGTTGCTTGTCTCTCCCATGCAATTAATTGAATTATGTAGACGAGCAAATTATGGCAAACATAGCAATTACACACTAAAGTAATTTCCTCCTACATGTCGGCTTTAATCTTAAAAGGACAACGCTGGTCTAAGAACAACCTATCTATTTTTGGAGTTTTACAGAAAGGGTATAAAAAGACTATTTGTGCAGTCAGTGCTTTCTCACTATTATTCCAGTCACCACCATGTTGTGAGAAGAAAGTCCAAGTCCATAAGTCGATAACCAAACTCTGCTCCTTTTGCATCCATTGTTTGAATGGCTTTTGGCAATTGACTTGTACAGGCTTCTCCTAGTAAGATGGTGGTGACTGGAAGAACATTTAGGTAATACACTGATACCCTTTCTGTAGACTTACTAAGTTAAAATTACTTTGGTTTGTCTGTCGGGACCCTTTCCACAGTATTACAAAAGAGTAAATCTATTTTGAGCCTTACCAGTTTTTAAGTAGCGATTTACTTTTTACGTAGCAAGCTTACCCCCAAGGCTGTGTCTATATGCTATTTCGTTATAAATGCACATTCTGGTCCTTCTCAAAATTATTTTGATTAACAACGTTTTGATCCCCAACGAAAGTCAGACCGGAGTTGCCCTTTAAACACATTCTGAGTATCAAAGCCAACTCACAAATACACAGTGAGGTTCACACAGAGAGGAGGAATCATACGATTTATCTGAATAAATCAAAAGGTTATTATACTTTATTAGCAAAGTAAGATACATTTCTTATTCAGGTCTGAAGATGCTGCAGAGATCTTGAAGTATGAGATGTCTGCTGCAAATGATACAAACCACACTTAAGTTGAATGATGGGGCCTGGCATGTCATTTTTTCTTTTTCTGCTAAACAATGCCTCAGCATCAGAAAATAACCTTATTTCATCAGAATGAAAACCTTGAGCTTCACCCAAAAGAAAATGAATGTGTTCTCTGTATCAATATTCATTATCATGGCCATAAATATGTGGATGTAATATATCGTTTTATGCTACATCTGATGGGTAAGGTATAAATCATCACTATAATCAGCATTTTATTTCTCCCTTAGATATCTTTTTTTCCCCTAGCTGTCTTGCCTGTAATCATCCAGCCAAAATACCCACTTCCTCATCATATAGCTAAGACTGAGCAGCTTGACATCTTATTAACTTTCAGATGGTTTTTCAAAGACTGTCAAAAACCTTTTCCTTTAACTTGTTTGTAGCTCCATCTCCAGTCTCCTGTCTTTGGTCATTGCTAGGCTACTCATTCTTATTGCATTTGTAGGTAATTAAAAGTGAAAGGGTAAAGTTTTAAAAAATGCGTCTCAGAGCATGGTTGGGAAAGTTTGAATGCTTTCATGCGCATCCAGGGGTGGTGTAATGAGATTGGCTCAATTTCTCTTTATCAGATGGCGCAGGTTTTCACCTGTCAGTAGCAGGAAGTCAAGTCTCCAATCATGCCTTCCAATCAACTAGACTTTCTCTCTGCACTTTTCTCCTTATCCTCTTTCTTCAGATGCTCATTCTCACTCCTATAAGAATGCCCCTGATTCCATGACTTCCAGGCTAGCCTGAAAATCTCTAGAATCCTGTTCAATCTTGTCATGGTACATCAGATAGCCAGCGGCTGACAGATAATCCACATTAGACATGTTGGTGTAGTCTATCTCAATCAGTTTGGCACAAAACTGTCACTCGTAACTCAGCCGGGATTACCGATGCAAATGAAACGTGATCTAACGCGTATATGTTCTCTAGGGACTCTGCAGACTAACAGATGGTTAAATATGCTCATGTCAGAGGATACTATTACTATGCACCATTATTGTAATGTACAGTAGTTAGATTTTTTTTCTCTGATATGGTGCCTTTATATAGGTAACATTAAAATGTCATGGAGGTAATTACCCGAGTGGCCTGTACACATATCTATATTTTACAGTAATAGTCATTTTATTGCCTTAATAGTCAATCATTATAAATGAAGGGGGAAATACCACCATTCTGCAGTTCTTGTGCCTGCACATATACTTCTGGTTTCACATTGGCAAAGGTTGCTCGAGTAACCTTCAAGGGGGACGTAAGATGATTGCTTTCAACTTTCAGAGAGAGAAAACTTATATATAGCCAGAGATATTGCACTGGAATCAAATCCAATTTGCAAAGTTATAGTTTGAAGGGAGGAGAAGGGAAATGATTGAGAGGAGCATCTGGTCTTGCAGCTTCGCAAATTAGAAAGCTTTGATAAGAAAGCATGATTGAACTTGGCCTAAAATTAATCAGTTTTGCCTTGGGTGCTTATGCAAAACATGGATGGAAAGACAGTGGAAAGCAATAAAACAGGTGTGGAATTGTGTATTACTTTCCCCCTGTATGCTCTAAAACAAAGGTGAATGTATTATTTCCAAAGATGCATTGCACTGTAAATCAATCATGTGGATATACATTTCTTCTTAAGCCAATAATATTTACCGTGCTGACCCTTAATATGTTGATACTGAAATGGATTAAAGTGAAATTCATGTTAACTTTTTTTTTTTTTTAATCTTGATTAAAGGTGCTCTAAGCGATGCTGGGTAACGTCACTTCTGTTGACTTTTAAAGAAAACAGAGAACTAGTTCGCTACGTCCTCCCCCTCCCTCCCGTGCTGCTCCTGTGCAGGTGATGTTTGCAGTAAGTGACATAAAATGTTTTAGCCTAAAAAATGTGTGGCATCGCTTAAAGCACCTTTAGGAAATCAATCCCAGTCCTGTGGTTCATTAAAGTCCTGAAACAATCAAACACAGCCAGGGGTGAGGGCAAAATATACATCCAGATTACTGTTGTATTTCAAGGTTCATAGTATCATATAAGCTCTATTGTCATGTTTGAGTCTGCAGTAGATCATGTCATCATAGCCTAAGGTAGCCTACTGCACATATGTTGCCTTTAGGACTTCTCCCAAAACTTTCTCCCTGGCCCTTTTTTTCTTTTCAAGAAAAAAAGTATAATAGGTGAAAATTCTCTTGTCCACTGAAGTGTGGAAACTCAGGCAAAAACTCAGGCAAAAAGGCCACCGCAAGCATACACCCCATAGGCTGCTAGGACTCATTCAATCCCATGTCGTTCTGGGTGGATGAATACATGCCTGTGGAGAGATGGTGGAGGAGGGTGGCAGAGAGGGGGTAGTGAAGGAGGGGGGTGGTTACTGCCTCCAACTGTAGTGTCTGCCTCCCTCCAGGGTTCAGGTGTTGAGTGCTGCTCTGCTGGGACTGTGTGAGGGATTTCAGCACTGACCAGTGAGCTGGAAAGGGCCTTTATGACTCAGAGAACCTTCAGCATGAGAACTATTTGTAATATGAGGCTACCCTCTGGTTTTTATGGCCAGTGTGTGAATCTCTCTCCCTCTCATTCTCTCTCTCTCACAGTATGTGTGTGTGTGTGTGTGTGTGTGTGTGTGTATGACAGACTGTGTGAGTATGTACGTGTGTGAGATAGAGACATAGAAAGACTCTGGATTTTGCTTTCTTTTCATCCCTTAAGTGCACCAAGACCAACGTGCTGCCTGACATGCAACAAAATAAAATCACTTCGACAAGCGCACCGTGGCTTGTGCTATCATCGTCACCATCATTGCCAGATGACAAACCCACTCCGACGACATAAATTATATTTCTCGCAAAAACACTGCTCACCTTCATCACCTCCATCATTCCCCTTTAACTCCCATCATGCAATGCTCCGTGCTGCTATCAATCACGCGCTGGGCCTGTCCACCGCTGACTGCCCATGGCTGCCCCTGACTGGCCTGAGCTGTGGGATTTCAGTGTGTGTTGTAGATGTGGCCGCTGATAGGATGTGACATCTTTATTAGGCACAAATCAGCAGCCTTGCTCTCATTCTCCCGCGGACGGGCGGAACCGTGTTCACTGTGAGCAGTGCTTTTTCTCAGGCAGCTGGCGCTCTATATCCCCCCTCTTTTTTATCTCTCGCCTCACTGTCTCTCTCTCTCTCTCTCTCTCTCTCTCTCCCCCACATATCTAACCCATTATCTACATCCCCCTTTACCATCCATTATCCTGTGATGAAGTCGCAAGGTCTCTGTCACCAGGAAATAAAGACGCGGCCAACCCAGCCCCCACTACAGCAGCCTGCCATCGCCACAGGCAAGGCAATCGGCCACCTAATAGGCATTTGATCATGTGTCCTTAAATGAACAACAAAGGACGTTTTAACAGTGTGACTGGGCTTTTTAAAGTGTGTCTTTGTGCCAACCGAATGACTTCAGTCACCTCCAGAAGTTATCCACAAAAAACGTTTACTTCTGATGTGCCCCAGACGGTCGGCTTTTTGCAGAGGCAGCAGAAACCCCCTTGTCAATATGTCACAGCGACAGAGCAAAGACTGTGGAGATTAGTGCAGTCTCTAGTTTCTCTGGAGTTTCCCATATATGAAAATCACTGTTTTGGGCTGAAAGTTTTGGCAAATGGAGGGGGTTAGCGGCAAAGACAGTCTGGGAGAAAAAAGGATTAGGAAAACAAATATTTTTGCTCACCTCAGCACCATTCCTCTTGCATTTTGTTAAAACTGCTCAGGAATGAGGAGGAGAGGCGGATTTTGCATTGGTTTGGATAAGAAAGTTTTCTTCCCAACGCTCACTCTGTCAAAGTAAACTTTAAAATAGTCATGCTCTTTATACATGTCACCGTTGTTTGCCTGCCCTCCTCATGTTTGCTTTGCTTAAGGATGTTGTTGCCAAGCTAAGATTAATCTGGGCTTGAAATCTCCAGTCTCCTCCCTGCACATTCATTAATCAATGCAGACATGCAAATCCAATTTTCCTTTCCTGAAGTGCTACTTGGGCGATTGAGCAGAAAGCCATTCTGGCGACGTGTCCCCCCCATCCCCCCCATAGTAAATGCGTGGGAACATTATTAGATCTATTTATCTTTCTCTCTCACTCTCAGTTTGGCCTTTAGTCGTCGTCCTCAGGTCATGATGATCTTCAATAAGCTTGTGAGTGCTCCTGCTAGCACCAAGCTTTGCTACTCTTCCACAAGCAGCCTCCGATTTGGCTCATTGCTATCGCTCGCTCTCTCTCTCTCTCTCTCTCTCTCTCCACCCTCCACACACTCACCATGTTAGACTTGAGAACTGCTCGGAGTGCTGCTCGGCAAAATCGATGCACCTTATCCTCCAGGGAAGGTGAACTTCTCTTTTTGGGAATCAGAGACTTATTGAAAGTGAGAGGGGCCTGACAACACAATAGATGAGGCCTGACTCTTGACTTACAGGAGTCTTCAGGAGACTGATAGGAAAGACTCCAGTCCAGACTTCTCAGCTGGACTGTTTATCTTGTATCGTGTTTTTCTTTTGTCTTTCATCTTTTTTTGGTGAACCACTGGAGGCAATATGTACTGGCGGGCTTTCTGGCACCACAGCACAGAAGCTCTGTTTTAAATCTATGGGCAGAGGTTCACCACGGGCCTCAATGCCAACCAAGAGTATCTGCCAGAAACCTCCATCTTTTCATACAAAAATTTACGTGGCTAGAGAATCGAATTTCTTTTGGCTAAATGAAGTCTCGGTCACACAAGGTGACCCTTCTCCCTGCTAGATAAATGGTGGCATTGTTTTTTCCGCTGACTCAACAGAGCTTTATCAATTCATAATGCAAGACACCATGACGGCACATGGGAGATAAGGATAATTATCATAAGATAAGAGACATTTAGAAGCAGAAAAGGGAAAAAGGATGAAAAATCAAAAGAGCACTGAAGTCTTTTTCAACTTGGCACTGACTTAAAGTGAAGCTAATGGAGCATTGCATATTCTACGAACATTTATTAGCGCGGTGCAGGTGTGTGCATTGTGTGTGTGTACAGAGAAGGCACGATGGTCATTAAGGTTTGTATGCGTATGCATGTGCATAATTGCAGCATCTACGTATGAAAGCCCCCTGTAAGCAAAATGTGTAAATATGTGTCAGTAGAGGGGATGTATAGTACATGACCTGTATATGTATATCAACCCGTATCGGTGTGTATGTATTCGTGAGTATGTGTATACGTATGTGCGTGTGTGTGTGGTGTGTGTGTATATGTATGTGCGTGTGTGTGTGGTGTGTGTGTGTATGTATGTGTGCCCGCCTACGCCTGCCCGAGCCTCTCCTGTCGGGTTAATGGTGCCACAGCTGTGGGCGTCGCTCTGACAGACGGAAGCAGAGCTCCGTGCAGGGGGCTACGCTGAAATTAAATTAACGGCGACGAGCTCATTAGGTCTAATTCACTCGCTCGGTCCGAGAGCGCGGGAACGGGCTGGACTGGCGAGTCCCGGGGACTGCACAATCACCCCCCCCCCCCCCCTCCCCACACACACACACACTCCCCCATCTAAGGGAAGGGCTTCGCTAAAGGGGTCTGTCACCCCCTGCTGTACACAGTACCGAGTTGTTTGATCGCAGATAAGAGTCCCCATTTCACTTGTCGTGTACACATCATTGACATGGGAGGGTTAAAGTCCCACTTGGAGAGCTTTGGTTATTATTCTTTGGAAATTAAACTCAGCTGGAGTCTTTGTTGAGAGTCTCTGTGCCCGGGAGGAGCTCTCTCTTTGCTGGCTCCTCCACGCTGGCGGTGTCATGCAGCTTGTTACACGGTGGACTGAAAACATCATGTTCCACCACCCAGCTGTGGGCCACACTCACAAGGCACTGCTCCACCTGCCTCCACACAGACCCAATCCGTCTTCCACTCCTCTCTTCTCTTCTCTGCACCTGTTGTCCTCACATGTTTTGTTTTCATTGTTTACATTCTTTGTTTTAATTGTTGTTTATTTTGGACGACTGAATCTTGGCAAAACACATTTCTGCCTTCACTTCTTTGATGAAACCTTTCAACACCAGCACACTGGCTGCAGTGAAATAGAAAATTTGGGTGTATGAATGAGTCAGCATGGGTAGGGACAACAGCTATATGTGAAGGTGAGTGTGTGTGTGCGTGCGTTTGTGCAGGGATGGGCAGTGTTTATGATACATGTATTTAAAATACAAAATAGTATTTTGTAATTTGTATTTTATTGGGTTGAAGAAAATGGCTTCATATTTTGTATTAAAATACTTTAAAGGTGTGTATTTTTATAGTTTAAATATTGCCAAATAGGCCAATAGGATTATGGCCCTTTTAGTTGGTTTTCAACTACATGGGGATCGTGTAAGCGCTAAATGGGGTTATACTTGACAAGTTCAGTTGTGACTTCTTGAGTACATTTCTGATACAGTGAGCTATGAGATGTTACAGGCAGGTCAGCATAGTTGATCTGCTGACTGCTTGCAGATTGATGGCATGTCTCGTAGGCAGAGAAAAGCGGTTGCTCTCCAACACTGAGTCAGTGCTGATGAAGGAATGGATTACATAGAGAGATGTGGACAGTTTGCAAAGTGATTTCATGCTCCCTTTATAGAGTATTTTTGTTATTTTCAAAATTCAAAACTACAGTATTTTATTTTGATACATGGCGTGGCTACTGTATTTTGTAGTTTATTTTGAATTTTCAAATTAGGGTATTTGATATTTAAATTGAAATTACATTATGATGTATTTTTGCCCATCCCTGTGTGTGTGTGTGTGTGTGTATGTATGTGTGTGTGCTCCAGCTCCCTCTTCTGACCCAGTTCATTTGCATGATTATGATTACCTGTGCGAGTCTGCGCTCTCCTCCTGCCTCAGGTGAGTGATGTGATGAGGTTGGAGTTCCTCGCACTCGGCACTGAATGACTCAAATTGGTCTGTGTAATCCACCCTGAAATTCAAGGAGGCAACATCTTTACCGCACCTCTTGCTGCAATTTGCTGAGTCTTGCAGGGAGAGTGAGGGTTAGAGGAAGAACAGTAATTAAGGATGATTTTGAAGCCCTTTTGCTTGCAGTGTTTTTTCCTTTTTTCTTGCATTTTTCTCCCAGTGGTCTGAGGTTGATTACCTTCGTCATCACATACTCTTGGTCACCCATGTCACAAAACACTGTGTCTGTGGATATGCTGGAGAAGATCATGAGAGATAGCGTTGTGTTATGTCTAAATGGTGGTGGCTTTCAACCTTGTTTTTTAATTTGTATCAAATGTCTGACTGATTTTCTGTCAGTGAGCCCATGGTTGTTTCTCTCTTTTTATTTTTTATTTTATTTTTTATTGTGCACATATCATTCCTCACCTGTTTCCCTCTGATTAGTGAAAAGTACAAACTCTGAGGCTAGTATAACACTTCATCCATCTTCATTTATACGGCAGAATGCTGTGCATGGAAGAATCACAGCCCTTTCATTTAGTTCTCTCACTGTGCACTAGATAAGCCGTTTTCAGTAGATATATTGGATTTATCAATGCAGCACTCCTGTCAGCATAGTGCACTTCACTTTTTTGAATGCCACGCAGAGATTTTTCATTTGTAATCTCTGAAGGAGCCTGGCAACACTGAGGTATCATAGAGCAGTGAGAGTCTCATCAGTGAGAGTTGTGGGAGTACAGGAGATTTACTGTAGAAGAATAGTATCGTATATTCAATACTATCGTTTATGTTAAGCCAAGCTCATTCTCCTGCCAGTTGTGGAGCTGCACTGGCCAGATGAATAGCAGTCACATTGCACGGATGTTTGCACCATAAGAAATGGGAAGGGGGATACCCAGAAATAAAGCATTGGTCTTTGGTTGGACCACAGGTGCTGCTGAACCACACTAACGGTAATAAGGTTGCCTAGAGTATCAACAGTGCAGATTGATTTGGTCCCCTTCCCCCCACCATGCTAATCTAATTCTGAGGCAAATCAATAGAGGGAGATGACAACCGAAATGGATGGTGGTGTTGGAATTGATGTGTGGGATCAAATCTAACACAGGCTTTCACTCTGGTGTCATACGTGAGAGCTCCCCTGCGGCTGGCTTTGACACACCGAGTTGTTTCGTTCCCCCTCACTGATGAGACAGCGAGGGGTCCTCTGTGGCATTGAGGTGCGTGAGGTGCGATGTGTGGAGGCATGGCAGCTTTTTCCGCTGGAGTCCGTCAACACTGCTGGTTCTCGGCGTGGTGGGGCCGTTTGGCTATATTTAGCTGTCCAGGTCCATATCTCCCCCCTTTTGCATATGCCTCTCTATAGGGCCACGGCTTGCCTTTCTCTTTCTCACTCTGGCAATCAATATTAAATAACATCTACAGAGACTACCAGTGCAGCCAAGCGCAATGGCCCTCGGCAAGACCAGTCCCTGCCCACCTACTTTTCTATATATAACACCTGTCTGGGACGTAATGAACATCGTTACCAGCCAATGCATTCAACTCCACAGAGCCGGTGGAAAGTAACTGGACGAAGTCTGAGATGCATTACTTCCTACATTAAAATTGTGGTGCATTTAAATGTGTTACATCTGCATAATGTGATTTCGCTGATGTCGATACTCAGAATGACTCATCAAACCAATAAATAAATAAAATAATATTGAAGGGAAAATTGTCTATGAAGAATGGCCAGGCAGAGGAGGACATGGAGCAGAAGATGGCAATAGTGTAATAATTGAATCCAGCGGAGTGATGTGGAATGACTCAGAGGGAGTTGTGAGACTGACGAGAAGGAAACTGGGCTGATTTTCTCCCTCAGGAAAACAAGGGGTCGGAGCAGTTCTCTATATGCGTTATCACAGCGCTGCTTGACACATCTCACATATGCACATGTTTGCAAGCGCACACACACACACACTCTGATATGCAGACAAATGCAAACACGCGTAAACACTGTCTCTCACACACTCACTCACACATGCAAACGTAGATGCACATACCTACTCATATGCACATGCACCTTGAACCTATCAACGCCTTTCTATCAGCTGAAGTCCCCTCAGAGCCACACATCCCACCCTCCTAAACCCATTCTCTCATTCTCTCATCTGTGCCCTGCATGACTCAATCTGGCATCATAGAGGAGCATCAACAAGCCTAAACAGGTCCAAACTGTAAAAGAAATAATCCAAGATATATATAAAAATCCTATACTTTAGTAGAATGTCCACCAGCGAGAAGCATGACCTTTCGCAATATCCTGAATGCATACACATGTTCTGGGTCTAGGAAATCCATCTAAAGATGAGACTTCATAGAAATAAACTCTCTGCCATGGCTCCACATATAATTTAACTATAAGTAATATAGATAGATAGATAGATACTTTATTGATCCCCAGGGGAAATTCAAGATATAATAATATATAAATGTAAATAAAAGTTAACACCTGTTATGAGAACTGAATCATGAGTCAGCCTGAAAATGAAGACAGGTGAGTTAAGGGGTAAACAAAAACAGGAAACTGCTGCCACATTCTGAAATTGAAGTAAGAGGCGTCGGTACGGAAGCACAGTAATAATGGACCTCTTCTTAAAAAATCATTACCTTCCCCAAATGGATGAATCCCATCAAATGCAAGGAAATGACAGTAATTAGGTGAGATGAGCCATTTACACACGACACATCTCATCCATGTAGATGGGGCCCAGGCATCGGACAAACAGAGCGAGATTGTGTGGCTTGGGATGCATTTACCCATTAACTCTTTTTTCCCCTCACCCACATTTCTCAATTTTTTGCCTCTCTCTGATCAATGGCACTGATTACTCTGAAAAGGTAGTGCTGGTTCATTGTGTGGAATGAGATATGAGACAGATACCATTTTGTGTGTGTGTGCCGTCTCCTCTGTGGCTACAGAGTTATCTCAATCACATGATGTGGATAAATTAGTCTATAAATCTACTGTGCTTATTTAAAAGCTTCTCTCCCCTACCCATAATGGAGTTTCCGGAAAGTGGCAGTTCTATTGTGGTGAGTGAAGTGAGTCAAGGCAGTTTCCCCTTGTAGTATAACTCATAGTCAGGTACAAAAATAAGTAGCTTTAAATAATCCGCAAAGGGCGGGGTTTAATGACGCCTGTCTCTTTCCCCAGGAAATGATTGATAGTGATACGCCCACTTGTGTCCATCATCTCCGTCTCTCAGTTGGGAGTTTCGGAGTGAGCATTCGACTTAACTCACCTTACTTCTTGGCTCTGCCCTTGTTTGCATGGTAATGTTACAGCAAGCTGAGGTTGAAGCATTGCCCTCAAACAGTGCTCATTAACGGGTGAATGATTGGGCCCTCTTCAGCATAGGCTCTCCATTGCCAGGTTTCAGGGTAAGTGGAGCACCCTGGTAGATGGATTGGTTCTACTTCTCCATCTCTCTCTCTCTGGCTCTCTGTACATACATACAGTATCTCCATCTCTCTATCTATGTAATCTCTCCAACTCTCTCTACTGTCTCTCTCTTCTTCCCTGCCCCGGCTCATTCCCCATCTCTCACCCTCATGCTCTCTATCTCTTATCTCTATGTGTCTCCCTAATGAATGGATGTGCCATGTCGCTGGGTGCAGAAAAATGAGCACTTCAGTCAGCTCTGGGGGAGGGGGGTGGTGGAGGATCCAATCCTCCATGGGCCCTGTGGGGTTGATTGATTAAACCCCAAATAGTGCACCAGGCTCCCTCACACGCTCATCTGGTCCATGCTGTTGCTTGGGTTTTTGCCCGATACCGACAAGCACACAGAGCTGTGTGTGTGTCTATCTCTCTCTCTCTCTCTCTGTGTGTGTGTGTGTGTGTGTGTGTGTGTGTGCTGTGACTGTCAGACAACCATGGTCGATCTAACTGAGCAGCGATGAACAGGGCCCATCAATCGTGAACTATGATCTATGGGTAAGTGTCTGATGGCAGGGCAGGGCTGCTGTGCGAATACACCCAGGCAAGCTACTTATGTCTCACTTTTAGGTGCCTCATTTGTCACCACTTTTAGGGTGATTCTGGGGTACAGCTAATCAAGCAGAGCAATTGTTAAGACATAAGCAATTTAATAAAATGATGTTTGCTTCTAACAGTGATGAAAACACCTGTGTGAAAGAAAACAAAGTGAGACCGTAAAAAAATGGCGGACGAGGTCACAGATATGAGGTCTGTAACACTCATATTCATACAAAAGAAAAGGTCTTCAGTATTCAGTGGAAAGGTCTCACACACAGATATGTGCCTGCAATAGACACTAGCACATTTGTACGTACACACACCACGCATGCACGCACGCACGCACACACACCCACACACACACACACACACACACACTCCCCTTGTGCCTCAGGTTGTATGTCTCCAGGTGGAGACGTCAGCACTCGGACAGAAATGCCAAGGCCAAAACAGCCTTGAAGCTGTCAGTGTAGCCTGCAGTGATACGATTCCATAAACAAGCTGCTTTTCTGCAAAATATGAATACAAAATGGCCTGAAGCAGTATGAAAATTGTCACTGTTGTTCAGAGTTCTATCTTTTTTGCTTCCCTTATTTTTAAACAACCATCATCCCCAATCCTTTTGAGTAAAGGGAGGCTTTGGAAAAGACATTGAGCATATCAAATATGGCAGGTCACAGAGCACACACCAATGTCAGTTTGATAAATATTAAAATTTTTCAAAATATGAAAAGTATATTAAATCAACACAGATTCTATGTGAGCTGCAGTATTAAAAAGACATGATCTTTGCCCTGCAAGCATACATTTAGATTGGTCTTCTTTTTTGGTGCAATGAAACTCTGCAGCTATGATCATGCAAATCCTGCCCCAACTTTATCTTTTCAAAGTACCTCCAGTCACTTTATTGCACACACCAATTTTTAATAATCCATAAGCTTTGCACTGCAGCATCATCCCCAGACTTCTCTCAAAGAAGAAAAAACATCTGTCTTTCTCTTGTTGCATGCAGAGTTCCCATAAGATCTTTCCAATGGACATGCCACTCAACATTGCAATTGACTCTAATTAGATTGAGAAGGAAATGCCATTGTTTTAATTATTCACCAAGCCTGGCACTGTACCCTAAGACATTCTGACCAGCAGGACACAGAAAACAGCATCTCAGTTCAGATCACACAAAAATCCCTAAAAAGGCTTCTGCCATTCCCTGGCAGAAGAGGTTGAAGCTTCTTTTGCATTTGTGCCCAGCCACTTCATGCATTTTCTTGTTGATTGCTTTATCGATTGGAATGGAAGTCTTTGCATTAATAAGCTGCCCTTTACTGATGATGCATGATATGAAGCCAGGGCCTGGGGAAGACACAAACTCCTGGCATTCTCTTTTTGTCGCAGATGTGTCACACTTCTTTAAAATATAACAGGAGTAGCTTAAAAAAATCAGCAGTAAACATTGATCATAGGAATTCTGATATATGCAGCATGCAGTCTGATTGTGCCGTTATGCCTAAATCTGAATTAAGAAACTGAGTGATCAGTTACATGGAGCTTGGAAATCAGCACCCTTTTAACGAGCCTGAGAGAAATTGTGCCTGTATTTTTTAATTTTTTTATATAGGCTAATATGTAGCCTAGTCTTTTCATCTTACTTTCCCAAGGTGTAGTATTATACAGTCTGACTGACTCTTAAAGTATGTGTAGGCCTACTGTTTTAACTTGACCCTCGCCAGATGAATTTCGTTCCGCTTAGCTCCGCCTAGCTTCACTCACATCCATCTGGGACCTCTTCCATTGAGAGTGATTTCTGCAACCGACTTAATCGTTCAGCCAATCAGGACGCAGGGCGGGAGTTTCATAGATGTGATGTAGTGGAGAAGCGACCGTGAGACTGTTATCAGCGTCAGCTTCGGTGTGAGTGGTTGAAGTAGCACGTCAATAGATGACGGACAAGTGGCTTATTCAATCATATGCAAGCATTTTTTGATTAGGCCCAGCCTTCTGAAACACCATTCCAATGGATCGGTTCCAGATGGATGAGTGGAGCTAGGCGGAGCGAAATTCATCTGGCGAGGGTCAGGTTACTACTGTTTAGGATTAGGAATAAAATGGCCAGTCCAAGGAGGGCAACATTTGTAGGATATGGCTACGATGACCAGCCCTGAAGTTGAGGAAAGCAGATATGTTCAACCTGTTTATTTGCTCCTATTTTGGAGTTACCCAGAATGCTCTAGGTCTAGGAAGATTAAAGTGATTCGCTGGAATGTAGCCTAATTGCAAAATCTAATCTACTTTCTTTGGTAGGCTGTTTGATTATTATTTATCAAGCAAAGTTAAGACATTTAGACTAAAAAAAAGCTTAATTCATATTCATCGTAGGCTATTTATTTTCTAAAAACTCAATGTTTTTAGGTGGCTAGTTGTTTAGCCTAAATAACATTAGCTAGGTGCTAATATGATAGTTTTCTTTCACCCTCAAAGACATCAGATTCACCCAGACTTCTTCACCCACAAAGACATCGAAAACTCACATGAGTTGTTTGTGTGACCAGTGCAACAACGTTGGAAAGACCATGAGAGATGAAAGGTGCATTTTTGTTTGTTTCCTACACAGAGCTTCAGATGGGAGGCAGGCTGATGGAAGGTAGGCTATCCATTTTGCTGTTAAACTGAAAATTAGGCTACAATCTGCGCCTTGTTTTTGTCAGACCACAAGCACACAACGTCGACTAGCCGACATGTCTGGAGGGGTGTTGGGGGGGGGGGACGTTTTGGTGTGATCTTAACAGAAAAGTTAGACAGTAATCTGAGAAATACGTAGGCCTATGCACCTGAGTTGTGGGAGTAGAGTTGCCTTTACCAAACCTACAGGTTGTTAAATAAAAATAATGTGGTTCTTTTTATCTTAAAAATTACCTTAAAACTAATGTTGATGCTACTGACTTGGCTACATGAAGATATGGCATAGAGTGTGTATATCTCAATCTGAAAATTAAACAATATCGGGTGCCTATGGACTAGGCTGGGTGAACCCAGCCTGATCTGCCCGCTATTTATTTTTTGATTTCTTAAAAGATTGAGCTTGGTCTGATGAAAGCCAGACTAGCCATGGACCTCAGTTACACAATGCAAGGGAACATGAATCAGCCTATATTTACACGAACAATAACGGACAAAAGCTCTTCAACTTTGGCCCGTTAAAATGTGTATGAGCAGTCTAGCGACGCATTTCACACAAAAGTTTCAAGAGTGGGGGATGGAGTAAAATATGGAGACAAATTGAAGTGTGATTTATTTTCGCGGAATGGATGTACAGGACTGAGCGGCTGTCATATTTTGTACCGCTATGCGGTACATCTAGTTGTGAAGGGGGGTGGTGGTCGTCAGATTAATTCGTTGGGTAAAGGCTTAAATCTGGCCTGAGGAGGAGTGCTCATCCAGCTGTGTGTTGTGCTGTTTTTTTTCCCTCTGCAGGCAGCCATGGGTGGGACTATTGATTCAAATTTGACATAGCCTACCCCAGAAACTTTGTTTAACATATTTGTTGAACACACCACAAGTGAACTAGCTACAGTAACACTGCTGTCGACTCACACATTTGTTTTTTGCTGAAGCTCCACTGGTGGATCAATGTATTTCTGGAATATCATGGAATTTTGATGAAGGCTGGTCCAGACATGGAAAGTCAATGCATTTTATCCTATTCGGGGGCGAAGTCATGGAATATCAGTTGCAATAGCAGTTTATAATTTAGCCTATTTACAAAAATACAAATATATTTCCATGCAGAATTGGTGTACCTGTATCTGGTTATTAGTTGTACTGCTTGCTTGAGTGGTTGTGATTAGTCTAACTTTGTTTATTCTTTCAATGCTCATGTATTCATCTTCTGCTCTAAAAAAAGTCAATTGTTTAATGCTATGTGGCTGCCCTGAGATCTTTGGTCAGTAGCCTGTATTAAACCATTGATTGTAGGTCATGGGAATTCAGTTTTTTTTGTCAAGGAAAAGTCATGGAATCTTACATTTGTCTTTGTCAGAGGCTTTACATCTGCCACATTTAGATGTAGTATAAACTGCTCCATACGTTCCCACTGGACTTCCCAGCTGAGTATCTTTACAACATCAACTCTCATGCTCTTGAGGAACTGGCCCAAGGTCCTGATCAAGAGAGAGTATGTTCTTATAGTGGACAAACTGCTGAAACTCCCAACTCAGTAAGCCATTGACCTCTGTAGCTCAGTTTAGTGAAAGTCAGGTTGTATTTGTAGAACCTGAAAATAGGTATACTGTAGATGGAAAATGGACCACAAAAAACACCACAAGCTCCTGACCATGCTGACTCAAAAGAGGTTGATAATTTCCGCACATACACATTGGGCACATAATGTTTCTAAAGTTGAGTTTAAAATAAAATGATTAATATGGATATATTAGATTTGTATCCATTATGAGGTAGCTGAATAACTAAAAAACTGGTTGCCACAGCTAATTTGGTCTGAGGGTTTCATAGTTTAGCAAACTGACATTCTCATATTGTTTCTAAAACCTTAAAACTTTTAATGGACAGGAAAATCTGCACATCCTCAATAACATGTCACTCTGAAATTAAATCCATTACTGTCAAGATGTAAAACTGGCTGTAATGTTAGATTTGAAAAGGGTGGAAGAATGGATAGGGAATTAATAGCCTACTTTATTGGGTGAACTTGACAAATCAAGCAAATCATAATGCGTAGGCCATTTTGACAGACTAAGTGTAGTGAGTGATGTACAGGCACATGCATGTGCGAACACACACACACACCCAGTCACACACACAAATAAACAGACAGAAAAACAAACACACAACTAAAAAATAATAATGTATGTAGAATAAGAGCAGGTGGCTGTCGAGGGAGACTGACATCAGAAACACCGCCCACTGTAGACTGCCCCCCCCCCCCCCCCCCCCCATCCAGTCATGTTATGTTTGGCTCATTCATTTTTAAAAGGTCCTTGTCCCTCACCTCATGTATAATGCACCGATGTGCCAGTGTGTGTTTGTGTGTGGTGGAGGGTCGGAGGGCTTTGGGGAGAGCACAAGGAGGGGCTGGCCAGTGAAAGAAAACCACAGTGCTGCTTATCAGGGCTCAGGCAGCACAGAGGAGGGCAGCCAGCCCGGCAGACTCTCTGCAACAACAATACTATTAAAGAAAAAAGACAGAATGGCTTTGGACAAAACAAATTACTTTGCCTCACAAACGAGATAAGAGAATGGGGGCCATGCATAAAACAGACAAAGAGAGAAAAGAACACAAAAGAAAGATACACACAGACAGAGTCAGGAGAAAGTTGAATGAAGTCCCCAGAATGGATTGTACAAGTAAAGGTCATGGTCACAAATCGAGTCATTGTGGGCAAGAAGGCGTTTTGCCAGAATGTATACAGATTGCCCTGGAAAGTCAGGCACACTGTCTCAGAGAGGATTTGGCAGTCTCCTCAGAAAAGCCATTATACAACAATGTTGTTGTGTCGGGCAGTTGATGCCTCAAAAGGAAATGTGTTTGATAAGATTAGTAGTGGTCTCCTTTTGACCTGTAATTAGTGCTCGATGCTGGGTTCAAGTCACAAGGTATATCCAATTATACCTGCTTGAATCTCTTTTTGCTTGTGGGTCTTGTTTCTTGAATAGTCAGATATCAGAGGGTTTCCTGGGCTCTAAGATCACAGAGATGCATTTCTTCACACTGGGCAAAAGGGAAAGTAGCATGCACCTGCTTTGAGTACCAATGCTTTGCTTTCATGACTGACTTCCCTCCTTCTCTTCATCCTCATTGTCTGGTGGTTCTTCTGTGAGAGGAATGTGGATCATTTCCTCCACACCTAGACTGATGAGGTGGGCTTGTGCCTGCGGGTCCTGTTCGAGGGAAGCATTGCGGGAAGCAAAGTGGTGATTTCCAATCACCACCTGTGAAGGCAGGGCCATTTTTCACCCCGACTGCAAGGCGCCCGAGCCGAGTTGCTGATTAAGGGATGGCGGCGCGTGTCAGCCCACACGGCACTGCAGCCAGAGTGGGCTTGGCGAAAGGAGGCGCACAATGCTTGGTTGTTCAAATGCACTGCACCCCATCCTCCAGAGCCAAGGCTGGTCTAGGCTTGTTCTCTGTTCCTCTTCATGAAGCGTCTGTGTCTCCTCCGACTCGCTCAGACTCATCTCTGCTGCTCTCCTTCGGCTCCTCCTCATCCAGACAGCCAGACTCTCTCTCTCTCTCTCTGGACATGCTCTTTGCTCCTCTCATTACAGTGGAACTTGGTGCGCGGTTTCTCTTTTCTCCGCTACCTTCCTCTCGATACTTAAACTTTATTTGTCAGTCCTCCCCTCACAGGCCTTATGCCCTAGTTTCTCCAACTTTCTGTTGCTGTTCATATTGTTGCCCTCTCGACTCGGCTCCAAGAATTTTCTCGACTCTCGACTCTTCTTTTAGTCTCACTCCATGCCTGTTCTTCCTCTACTCTCGGCTGTGCCGTCCACAGACAGACTGACGTGCTGTCTACCTGGTCCCTAAAATATTAATAGTTGAGATTTTTGTGGACTCTAAAAAATTAGACCTGACATACAACACAAATGCATTATATCTCCTCTCTGCATCTAAACTACATATCCAGTGCATTCTAGATTGGCAACAAAGTGTTCACAACAAAGAAGCAAACATTCCACTAAATTAGATTACTGCAAACCATTCCAGCTATTCCCCTGCCTCTGCTCTCATTTTGCCAAACATCATTACTGTTCTCTTAATTAAAGGATCTTCTCAATGGGAGTTATTTCCCATTTCCTCCCCATGCACAGAAGGATGAAGGAAAGGAATGTTGCATGAATCAATGAGAGAGATGAATCTGTTTCCCCAGGCAAGTTCATGTTGAAACTAAAACAGTGTGAGTCTCAGACATCATAAATCAGTCAGGCAGTAAGGCCAAGTACCAACCGCATATAGTCCACGCCATAATTAAAGCAACCCCTTGCCTCTTCACAAGGCTTTCCTCTTGTTTTAACTGTGATGCCTCACTCTGAAGCTAATTACGCTAAACTGGGGAAAGTGCAAATGTTAGAATCGATAAACACTAGAAATGACATGTCACGCTTCTGTGATTGTATGTTGATAAATGGCAGCACTAGTGTTTTGTTTTTGCTCACCATGAATAATGAGAGAGGAATTAAATAAATTCATATCGGGTGGATTTCCAAAGGCTCCATTAGCTTAGCAAGTGGGTTTTTAATACAAGATTATCAGTGAAAAATGAAAAATTACTCAAATTAAAAGACCATTGTTCTTGGTGTGACAGTGAAGTGGAGTTCTCTGGTTTTGAGTGAGAAATTAGAATTCATTTGGTGCCTGCGAGACTGTGGTACACCTTAAGTGATGTGCCAGACATTTTAACAATGGCTTCACCACTAATGACTTGTAAAAGCAGTCATAGGGGGGTTAAGGAGGATTTCAAAGTGTGTGCTGGATAATTCAACTGTACCGCAAAAAGTAAACCGACAGGAGTGGTCAAGAGTGCCACTCAAAATCATGCTGACCACCCCTGCTGAAAACCTATTTTGTGCATAGGCTGTTTGAATTGCAATCGATGCCAGATAACTCCAGCTAGTTAATAGCAGGCGCATTGCCATAAATCTGCGAGTGGAAATGCTCTGACCTGAGATGTGTGTTCTACCTAATGCCACTAATTATGAACATCGTTGACTACCGCACAGATGAAGTCAGAGAATTACAATCCTCACTAATGAGTTCAGCTAATTAGGCCATTAATTACCCCCCACAACAGCTAACTTGTGAGAGGTAAACTCATCTGCCTCATCTGCCATGTGAGGCAGAGAGTGAAAGCCGTGGTAAGTTTAACACTGGGGAGGAAAACTAAAACATCAGACATTCACGTCCCTTCTCCAGCCAGCGTCCACATCTGTTTGTTACCATTAAATAAAAAAGCCAAATTGGGGGGGGGGATACAAGGATACAAGGAAGTTTATTGTCACATGCATATAGTTACTGGAAGTAAGAAATGCAGTGAAATTATGTCTGGTGTCAGCCTATTTGTGCATTTATGGGGGGGGGGTGGGGGGCAAGTAAAAAAAAAGAAGAATATTTCACTGATGATGTGTCATTTATCCCTAACCCCAACTGCACTGCCAATTACGCATTCAATTTCCTTTTAAATTGAAGCGCATGTAAACAATGCACCAGGAGGTGGACGGTGTGGCCTCCTCCACTCCTCAATTTGAAAGTCTGTGATTGGCCTGACCCGACGTGGAGCCATCCATAATGCATGCGAGCTGAATGCCAAGGCGATGAGCGGCGGTCCAGGCCATGAAGGAGACACACACACACCCCTACCGCCCACCCTGCCTGGTTCGTGCGTCTGAGGCTGAAGGTGATGAGCATAATGAACGGCTTCAGCACTAACAGAACAGAAGGCAGAGCTTTGAAGTGTCTGGGATAATCAGACTCGACAATACGGCGCTTCTTGAAGTCGATCTAGGTGGCATTGGGCCCTGCATTTCGAATCAAATTATGATAAATTATGATACTATCTGAAACGCTCTGTACAAACCGCACAACATATTTTATAATGACATTTATTTTAATTTTATTGTTTGAAGTTCTGTTGCAATATAAGAGGCAAAGGACACCTTTGTGAAAGTTCAGAAAGAAATAGTAACTGCCAGTGGAGATACTTCCCACACCTCATTCCGTTTAACAAGTTCTGGTAACATAACAACAACAACAACAACAACAAAACAGCAGCTTAACTTTTGTGACATTGAAAATGGTTTGAAGATAGAAACTTGGGGCACTTATTTCACCGGGTAAAGGAATAACACTTTAAGTCCTTGTTATTCCAGACAGTCTGTTGTAATTCTCGCAGGACAAGCTAGATAAGCATTCAGGAACGGTGCTCTGGACGGGACTTCATCTCTGAGGCAGGGTTATTATTTAGCTCATATTTATTTGAGAGGTCAAAGCAACAGTGGTGGGTATCTAGAAGACTGATGCCAGGAGAGTTATTGAAGAGATGGGGGGAAAAAAGCCTGAAGACATTTTCTCTTTCGGCGGTGAATAGAGCATTTTATCCATCTGCCAGAGTCAGATTACAAACCCACAGCCTCGCTCAATCAGTTAGCCCCGAAGTGTAAGAAATGAGTGTTTGTGCGGCGGCATTGAGGGATTTTTTTCTGATGTGACTGAAATACTTGAGTTACTCAATGAAACTTCAGGCAAGTACCGTTGTTATATAGTGATCCACAAGCTATAAATACTCTGTGTATTCAGTGTGTTCATTAGATTCACGTAAACGTCTTGTTATGGTGAAATACTTATAACTAGCCGTTTACACTGCATATTAATATGACAGAGATTAATTTTTCTATTTTGAGGCTGAAATTCTGTTCGTGTTAGGTGCCTGTTCTGAATCTGAAATGCTGGTCTTTCCTTATGTGCAACACGTAGCCTGTCTGTCAAAGGATCCCCCCTTCCTCTGGAGGTCAATGCTGTTCTGTGCATTGAATGGCATCTCATGTTTTAATTGAAGTGCAGGAGGGAGGGAGCCTAATGAAAAGATAAGCAGGAATGGTAAGTGCTCTGGGGAGCACAGAGGACTGGAGTATTCCATTTCTCTGATGGTGGACAGTGTACTAAGTGATCCCCTGACTCACCCCAGTCTCTCTTTCTCTCTCTCTCTCTCTCTCCCCCTCTCTTATTCTCTCTCTGACTCATTCTCTCACACACACACTTGCAGATGTCTCCTAAGGGAATGTCGCATGGATTAGTATCGACTCTGGGTACCACTGGTTATATTTTTAACTAACATCTCAGTCAAAAACAGTAGAGGGCAGCACTTAAACCTAACATGGATGGTCATGCTGTGAATGAGTTGTATTATACTGATAAACATAAATATCTGGAGCATAATGGTGTGTGACCATACAGAGGGGAATTTACGAAGCCCATGGCGCAAGCCAAGGTGTTTAAAATGCACGGCTGTTTACAATGCTACGGTGAAGGGGAGGAGGAGCAGCACAAAGACATCATCCAGAGGAGCTGTTCTTCAACTCGGTGTCAAAAGATGCTCATGCAGCCAGCTGGAAACACAGACCAGGGAGCACAGTATGGTGTCCTTGCCCGGGATGTCAGAAGCAGAAATGATGGCCAGATGGACTGACTCTCTCTCTCTCTCTCTCTCTCTCTACCTCCGTCTCCTCATGACAAAGTATGCCCGGAGACGTCCTGTTTTACCTGGCCGCTACAGATTCATAACAGGAAAATGCGGAAGAAGGTGTAGAGAGAGAGATAGAGGGACCTGGGCAGAGAGATGGGATCGCAGAGTGGCCTGCTGCCAAGAAATTACATCTGTATTCCCTGCCACAACGGGAGGAAGAGGTGGACGTGTGCATGGGGGGGGGGGTGGGTAGAGATGCGCCCTGCCTGTGAGTGCCGGATAGAGGGCAAGAACAGTCTCTGGATATGAGCTGCTATCTCATAAAAAAGGATTCTATATGGGGAAAACAGTGGAGGGCTGAGGAGGTGCCATTTGCAGTTATGGGGTAAAGGGAGATGACAATGATCGTATCCCTACAATTTTGGAGGCCCTGCGGAGAGTAATATCGATTTGGTCCTGCGGCATTGTATTTTGGGCCCATAACTTAACATAGCCAGGTAATAAAACACAGAAAAGCACCTTTATTTTTTTCTAGTGTACGAGATCATGAGAGATACAACCAATGTATCCTTGGAAATTCCTTATTGCTTTTTCTATAATGCTGTTATGGGGGTGACGCTTTCTGTCAAAAGGAACACACCCACAAAACATTTTTGATATTATAAAAACTATATAAGGGGTTACCAAGTACTAATAGATTTCAACATGGAGGCCCAATCGGAAGAAATATGTATACTGTATATTCAACTTTTCTGAACATTCCATTAAAGCAAGCCAGATTTAGTGAGGTCTTCTGTCTTATTATGTAAGGTAATCTTGCTTTGTTCCATTTTGGTCTCTCCATTTCAAACAGGCATTCCTCATGCGTAGGCGTTCCCACTCTGTTCGCCTCTCGCCCTCCGTCTCCGTCTCCCTCGGCTGATCGTGACGGATAAGATTTACACTCTCTCTGACGGTAATTTCATAAATGATATACGTGTCTTAAGTAAATTATATTTCTCATGCTGTCGTCAGACACGCTTGCTGGAGGTGGAAGCTTGGTCCACTGCGATTGTGGTTGTGACGGTACCGGCACTGAGAGTGATTGACACCTCATGACTTAGCAGCCATTGCTGTCATGGAATCATTTATGCTTTGTCACATGTCTAATTAATCAACCCCATTTTGCCTAGTCCAGACCTGTGCTGATAATGAAGTCCCTCGCGTCCTTTCAGTTTATTTATCTATTTGCTTTGTTTCTTGCTCACTTAAGCAATATAGCACGAGTGAGAGTGGGATTGGTCATGGATATTCCCACGGGTGTTGTTCGGCCGTAGCCACGAGGCCGGAGGCCGAGTGGCGCAGGCAATAACAGCCGTGGGAATACCCATGACCAATCCCACTCTCACTCGTGCTATATTGCTTTTATACAACAATTCTACCACAAACGAAATAATCTGAAAACACCCCATTATTGTTTAAAAATGTTAATTTTGACATCGTTCTTACGCATCAAGAAATAGTTCCCTTTTCAATACATGGATTTCTATGCAACGTCACGAAAACATGCGTGCGCAACCAAGAGGCAGAAAGCACCATAGAACAGCATAGAGCAATGCAAAAGAGCAAAAGAATAAAATTAGTTTTTGTGCTGAAAACTGCACCAATTTGAAATCAATTGGTGCAGTGAAAGGCCTATATGATTCTAACTGTCTCACTAAATTGCATTATCCACACTCAATTCTCACTGGTATCTGCTAGACAACAAGTACCAAAACATGATTAGTTCATAGATTTCACATGTAAAATTCATTTTATACAACCCCACCCCCATCTTGCCTGTTCATAATTCTGAGAAATTCTTGAATTGTGTGCATGTGTGCGTGCACACGTTTATGTTTATGTGTGTGTGTGTGTGTGTGTGTGTCTGTGTGTGTGCGTGCTTGTGTGTTTGTCTGCGTATGTGTGTTGTGCATATGCATGCATGCGTACATATGTCTACTGTGTGAGTATGTGTCATACGTATGATTACTGTGAATGTATGTGTGTGCATGTGTATCTGTTTATGCACATGTGTGCACATGGAATGGGTTAACATGACCCCTGGAGGCAAGCATGCGGAAAAAATTGGTCATCCTAGGCCCTACGGCTCTCAAGATATTCACAGAAAACTGTGTCTGCCCTACCCTCCTTTCGGGGGGTCCAGTCCAGCTACAGATCAAAACGAAAAACGACGGTTCCATGCTATCCATGTGGGGTTACACGCCCACCAAGTTTCGTGTACTCCAGTCTTTCAGTGTCCCGGGAATCCTTGTTGGTGTATGGTCACTAAATGTACACATAAATTATTTAAATTATAATAAATTATTATTATTGTAAGGCCCCCCCATGAACGAAAGTTCACAAAACTTGGCATGCATTCGGAAGGTGTCATAATGATCCTACACTTTCAATTTCGTGCAGTTTTGACCATGTCAGCCAGCTAATTTTTTGCTTTTTAATTTTTAAATAGGTGGCGCTATACATGGGAATGGGATGGGTTGACATGCCCCCTTAAGACCAACATACAAAAAAAGGTGGACCTCCTAGGCCCTACGGTTCGCGAGATATTCACAGAAAACTGTCTCCGGCCACCTAAAGGCCAGTTGGTGTATAGTAACATAAATTAATTTATTGTGTGGCCCCCCATGAACGGAATTCCACGAAAGTTGGCGTGCATTCAGAGGGTGTCATAATGATCCTACACTTCCAATTTCGTGCAGTTTTGACTATGTTAGGTCACAGATACCTGCGATTACAACACCTCATTTTTACTTTTTTGTGTTTAATACATGACGCTATACATGAAATGAGTGGTTATGGAATGGGTTGACATGGCCCCTTGAGATCAACATACAAAAAAATGGTCCTTCCTAAACCCTACGGTTCTCGAGATATTCACAGAAAACTGTGTCTGCCCTACCCTCCTTTTGGGGGGTCCAGTCCAGTGGGGGGGCCACAGATCAAAACGAAAAACGTTTTGCGCGGCAGTCATAATAAATGTTACACTACTGTGCACAGCCTGACGTGACTATGCTAGCATGTTAGCAGCGGTTAGCTAACTATGCTAACGTTAGTTATCTACAAGTCTCCTGCAAGTGACAATCATATTATACACAATGCTGGCAATGCTGAGAACAATTAGCATCCTCGTTTATCTTACTTACATTGAGTTGACTGTGTGGCTTAATCCACAGATGTGGTGAAGCACTGTTTCGTTATAGTTTGCTAAGGAGTAACCCATTGCTTAAAATAGTGGAGAGCTGGGATGAGAACATTGTCAAATCTTCGCATTGTATCGCGGAGTGATTTATTATTAGCTGTGCAAAGTCTGAGTTGAAATGTCCAGGGATATTCCAACTCATGGAACGTCTCTCGGCCAATCAGAAACAAATAAATATTTCCATAGAACCCATTTGTTGTATAATCTCTTTTATCTCTTCTGTGTTTTCATTTGTGTCCCTTTATTTTCCCTAGATCGTCCTAGTGAATTGGAGTTAAAAAGAGCTTCTCTAGCAAATGGGTTGACGGGGAACACTAAAATACAGTTGTCAGGAGCATTAAATGCCTATGGTTTGGGAGTAATAAATCCACATGAGTTTCAGTGAGATTTCAGCACCTTACACTGATTGATTTGAAGATAATGAGGCTTTCTATGACTGAGGATAAATATAAAATTTAGCAAAGCAGCTGTCAGGTAGGCCTACCTCTCTACACCTCCTTTCTAATCGGGACCAAACAAGCCCATGCAGACATTTTGAACATTTCCATAAAAAAGGAATTTGACTTTAATTCAGTTAGAAAAAGCTCTACAGATTTAAATGAAACAATCTAATTAAACAGAGGAGTGCTGCTTACACAGATGTAATGGCACATTCAAACTTTTAATTGTGAATGGAGCAGTCTGATCAATAGCCACATAAAGTGTGAGATTACTCAATTGTGGATTGATTTCAAAAATCTAATACTCCAACCCTTCTACAGAAGCATTTCCTGAAGGCTTGAAATAACAAATCACCATCATTGATGTAGACAAAATAAATGTTGACATTGTGTTTTTCTCATTGTTAATTTTAAACCTAACCTCAGACTGGAAAATGAAGTGCAAACAAACCTGATTATTGTACATAGTGCAGATTGTTACAGATGGCTTCTTTCAAGAGATCATGTATCTTTCAAGGTCATGTATCGTCCCCAATGATAAGAATTTCCATCGCCATATCATCAGAACAATTGCAAAGGCAGCAGCTGAAGTTTCTTGACAAAGCTTTTGGTTTACTTTGAATATGCCAATCAATACTGCCATCTGTTTCCTTTCTTTCCCTCTCTCTATTTATTTCAGTGAAAAAAAATATGTCAGGTCTTGAAATTGCCTTTGTCTGATAGGAAGTGATAACCACCCCCCCCCCCCCATCTGCATTAGTGTATACGATAGTGAAGAGCATGATGTGCGAAACAACTAGTAGAGGTGTCGTCTTTAATGAAGTTGAATAAATGTGTTTGGGTTGGGTTGGGGTGGGGTGGGGTGGGGTGGGAGGTAGTTTGCGCTAGAAAGCGGGTGTGTCTGCAAGATCAAAAACGGGCCGACGCGTGTTGGTAGTAAATGGCACTCGGCTTTGAGAGCATGACACAAATTGCTGTTTTAACCCAAATTAGCCCCATGCCTCAGATCTGCCTCGTGTCTAATTAATGGCAGGGGAGTCTGACGCCTTTCATGTGCACCCGCCCTTCTACCCCTCCCCCCAACCCCTGATGGGTGCGGGGAGAACCGTTAGAGCTCCCCTCTCCGTGCTCAATCCCACTGAACGGCAAGGAAGAGTGCAGTAGCGTTAGGGTGGCCTGTCATGAGGAAACTCAGGTACCCTCCCTCTCTCCCTGGCATTTGTGTCTTATGCAGATGGCAATGTGTTTACATCATTCCAGGAGGCTTTTGCATTTGCGTCTGCATATAAGTAGGCATATGCTATTTGTAGGCATATGCAAAAGTATTACATTTTTTTCTGTGTTCCATGTAAGTGGGCAATGTGTTTGCAGTGTTGGCAGTGAGCATGTATAGGCAGTATTTTTGTTGCACATTGGTCTATATTGGCAGCTTAGCAAACACCTCTCAAGCAGTCTGCCTCTTCGAGGAAGGAGAAGTGGAGAAAAAAAAGACACTTAAAGAAGGGGGAAAAAAACAGGGTAGAGTAGGTGTCCTGCTGAACGGGAGGCTTTGATGCAAGTTTCTCTGCTCTTCACTCTCTTATGCATTCACCGCCCTCCTGCCTGTTCAACTTCACTGTCTGATGTTTTTACAAAACTGCCTTTTACTGAGGACCAAAAGCCTTCTACTCCATCTGAGAGCAAAAGAGCTCACTGCTAGGTGTCTTCGGTGAAGGGAGGCGAAAATGTGAGTGAAGGATAGATAGAAAGAAATAAAGAAAGCAAGGAGAAAAAGACAGGGATGAAAGGATAAGGGCATAAAGCTCTTGGACAGCCCCCAAAACTAAGAATGGGCTAAGAGAGGGTGAGAGAGAGAGAGGAACCTCAGGATCAGTTTAAATTAGGGCTGTCAATCGATTAAAAAAAATAATCTAATTAATTACATACTCTGTGATTAATTAATCTAAATTAATCGCATATATAATTTTTGCTGTGAAAATATTTTAAATATTTAAATTCAAATGAATCATTGAATAATCAGCATTTGTGACATTAACTTCAAAAACTCTTTTATTATTATTTTCACTCTTCAAATAATTGCCATAATAATCTATGATATGACCTAATATGCTGAGGAAATAAATTCAAAAGTGCTTCAGTAAGAAGTTTTTTTTTTCACATACAAGGCATTTCAGGCCACAGATATGACCTAGGGGACACAATGAAAATAAATTAACACTCCCCTCAATGTCAACACTTATTTCTTTGCATTGATGTATATATAGAGCACATTCCTTGCTGCAGACATTACAGAGGACTTTATTTTCAACACTTTATTTTTTATGAACACCATCAGGCCGTTTTTAAAAAGTAAATGTTCCAATCAATGATCCAGGCAGCACGTTTTCTTCTCTCGCCTTCATTTTACAGTCTAATTTTTACTGACTAGAACTCGGGGTCAAAGGTCATACAGAATCGATTAATCTGCACTAATTTTTTTAATCAGTTATTTTTTCTCAAATTAATTAATTGAAATTAATCAGTTATTTTGACAGCCCTAGTTTAAATCTAAGGGTATTTTCTTTTTTCTGTTTTTGAAAACGTCAAAGGGATGAACAGTATTTCATCTAGGAGCATTTTCAGGCTAACTCGTTTTTGCCCTGTGATGACCCAAGCTTGAAGGGACAAAACAATATAGAGGAGAAGATATGTGGTCGAAGGGGAGAAGACCAAAACCCACGAGTAATATTTAATTACATTTCAAACCGATGGACCACCCCTGTTGTTGTGATTCATTGATTCAATTAAAAGAACTTAATTAAAATCCGTGTCAAATTAGCAGCCACTGGATACTGTCAGCCTGCCCTGTTGCAGAAGTGCAGCATCAGTGAAGTAGAAGCGCGGGGGAAAAACACTCAGGCAGAGCGAGGATCTCATTTCGCTCTGAGACGAATACTCGGACGCCACAGTGTCACAGTGTCGTAGCGCCTGCTGCCTCCACTCCTGCAAAATGTGACATGCTATCGTCATGGACCCCAGGAGTGATGCTGTCCCTTCCTGCTATCGTTCCCTATGTCCCTGGCCCTTGTCACCCAAAACCTTATATTTTTCCCAGGACAGAAAATGAATCCAGAAGTGCTGCAGTGAGCTGGCAATGCCATTTTCTGCTGTCAGCATCGTTTTATTCCCCAGTTAATATTTCCCTTCGCTCTCCCGGCTCACGTCACCACACGGGCTCGGAGAGCATAATTTTCCTCCCAGCTCCTGCTCCCGTCACACCGACTGGCATTTCATCCACAGCGTGGCCAGGCAGGGCCCGTAATTGAAATTCTGAACCCTGTGTGTGTGTGTGTATGTGTGTGTGTGTGTAGGAGAATGTGTGTGTGTGTGATAGAGCAGAATATGCGGGTGACAGAGTCCAGTGTGTGACTGCATGTGTGTTTAGAGTGGCAGTGTTTGTAAGCAGGTGAGGTGTTGTGGTACTCTTCAGTCCCGCTGCTAAGTGTACACTTATGACAACTTGCATCAACTGCAAGATGATAAGTGCACCCAGCAGATGCCAAGTAGAGAAAAGCAGGGCCAAATACAGTAACTGAAGTGCTGAGAGCCAAGAACATAGCAAAGATTACGTGTTTTTATACCGTTTGTATTTAGGCGTGTGCGTGGGTCTGTGCGTGTGTGTGTGTGTGTGTGAGTGTACGTGTGCATGTGTGTGTGGGTCTGTGCATGTGATAGAAAAGTGGACTTGACACAACCTAGATAATAACATAAATGCATAATCATTGTTCCACTAGTTGGACTAACACACTTCTGTGGCACTATCTGAAATGCAGTGTAAACGAAACACTTCGTCGTGTCCTTTCGCTCCTTTTTCTTGAACGACTTCAGCTGATACTTGTGCAACCACAAATGCCACAAGTCCCATCACAGCTGACTATTTGCATCAAGAATAGCTCTCCTGTGGCTTTCTAAAAGCTCTCGCCTTACAGGAGATCAAGTCTGCGAGTGGTAAAAGAGAAGCCTGGCACCGAAAAACGCTGACCTTGAAGCCATTAACGCTCTAATTTGACTGATAAAGCCACAGGTTTAATCTCCAATATTCTTTTATCAGCCGTATTATTTTACGGCGTCCGACACACCGGAGTGGTTTTCAAAGAGGTGCGAGGAGAGGGGATACAGAGGAGACTCTTTAAATAGAATCATCCATCCATCCCATTTATGGAAGGCCAGTCACCTCCTAAAGCTCACGTCCACTCGTAGGGAGCCCGTCGAGGTTTCTGAGGAGAGTTGACGACCTATTTCTGGAGCATGTCCATCTAGCCGAAAGACACAGCAGCAGTCAGTCATAATGCTATCACATGGTCCGCTGTGCTAACAATGGGAGAAGGCCCGTGGAAGATGTAGTTACAGATGGAAGAGCTATCATTGAGGGTGGAAATCATGTCACTTGTCATTGTGATACAATGAGGTGAAGGAATTCTCTCTTCACGGTAACCAAGTCCTTTGAACTGGCTGAAAGGCTGAATGCTGTTTCCAACAACTGTGGCTTTGAACAAATCAATGTTGCACAGACTGCTGATTGTCTTGAAGAGAATGTTATGTTTTTGTATCAGTAGTTTGTTTACATGTCTAAAACCACTCAGGTCAGTGATTTAAGCACCTGATAATTTGCTGATTGGTAGCTTTCTGGCAGAACAACCTCCAGCAGCTAGGACACACCGTGGGTGAAAAACGTTCACTTGGCATTTTGTAAACGTAAGCTGGATTTACACTCCGATCTGCTCTGACTTCATCCAAGACCTTTGGAAGGTCACTAAACCTTAAGACTGAAAATATAATAGAAATGCCTCTATGTATTAACCCTGAGCCAAACCTTAACCTTGACACCATTCCAAACCTACACTCGGGTCAAAACACACATTCAACCATCAATTGCAGTAAGCAGAAATGCTTCCTTTCTTCAGCATTAACTTGAACAAGGAATGCAGCTGTTTATATATTTACAGCTATGCTCTTATTTATGATTGTCTCTGGAGATATGCAGTAGATTCAACATGACGATTGTAGTGGACACAGAAGCAATTAGAACATGCATAATGTGTCTCTCGTATTATAGCGATAATACAATCAGTCAAAGGCTGCACGTTCACATTGCGACAGTGTATATTCTGTGTCTGTACTTTGCAGCCTTCGCTTGCGCTTGCCCAAGTGTCAGTGTAAAGCTACAGGACCGTTTTGAGGTTTTATTGTAAAGAACACAGCAATACATTACAAACCTGCCGCTGGGCAGTGTTTTCTCTTGGCCCTTCAAGTGCCTCTGGTGTTGGCTCGCGTTCTGGGGAGAGTGGGAATGTATGATGGATCATGGATGTGAATGTGTGAGGACATCAAATTCAGCACTCACCCTCCTGGTGATGTTTATGTTTTGATTGTTCCAAAAGGACACAGTGCAGAGTGGAAAGAGAGAGAGAGAGAGAAAGAAAGAAAGAGAGAGAGAGAAAGAAAGAGAGAGAGAGAGAGATATGGGGGAGTGGTGGTTGTAAAGGAATAGCCTTACCCTGTGAGTCACAGCCTTCTGAGGACTCTAGAGAGTAGCCATTGATCAAAGAGGCCCATTTGAAAGGCTAGTCACTGCTCTTAAGATGTGTAATCTCTGTAGCCACCTCAGTATCCTAATCATCACCATGAAATACCCAGCAACAACATCCCAGAGGACAGTGCTAATGGTTCTGGACGTTCCCACTAAAGCGAGAGGTCATTCTGCCCGCAAGGCCCATACATGCACACAACTACACACAACCACACACACACAGCATGCTCATACACAAACATGTGAAAACATTCTAGCACAAACACAAACCAATGCAATACCAATAAAAATTTAGACATACTGTATAACCTTTTACCAATATGGTTGTTCTCATTTGCACACTCACAGCACAATCATTCAACCCCCACTCAAAATGAATCTAAAAGAAGAGAGACAGAGAGAAAAGCACGCCTACCACCACTTCCCTCTCTCAAGAAAGTACAGAAAGGCACTTTTTAGTGATTGAAAGGGTTTCTTTGAAGCCTGCGATTGTCAGCAGTTTCTTTGCGGCAGCTGCTCCCGTCAGAGAGAGAAGGCGAAGCTATTAGTGTAGCTTAGCGCACATAACATATGAAATCCCCACTAACATGCGAATAAAGGTAACGCTATAGCTACAGGGCTCACGCCCACGGCTGCCTCCTGAGAGACCAGGGGCTTCCAGGGCTGCCTCACCGAACATGAACATCGAAGGGGAGAGTGTGATAGTCATGGAGAATGGCACAACAGGAGGTCATCTATGTAGGCTTCCCGAGAGGAGTTCCCCACTCATTACTGGGTGAAAAGGCTCTGAATCAGGGGATATACTTACCTTTTTTTTTTTGACATGCAGCATATCAGGAGCATCTTTGATCATATCCTGAGTTTTTAAGAATCAGTGAAAATATTGATTTATTTTGACTCCTGATTTGCCAATGAGATATCAGGGGTATGTATACCCAAATCACAAGTCACACACACCATTTCTGGATATCTTTGGGTAGGTCTTCACCCTTGGATAGACTATCATATTAGATATCAGCCTAGGCCCAAGATCTGCCTAATTAACAGTCACGCATGCCCTACCCCCAAAACGTACCACAAAACATCACTGATAGGCTATTTGCCGTTTGATTTCTATCTAATTTCGGGACATTCAAAAATAGACTATTTAAAGACTACTTTGTTCAGGCCAAGGCAAGCCTAGGCCTACTTCTAATTATTTTGGTTATGGTTCAATTTTAAATGATATCTTTGAGATTTTATAGTTGCTGTACTCTGTAGATCTAGCCTAATATACTTTTTATGTATAATATGCATGAGATCTGTTGAAGGAATAAAGTCCACATTTTAAATGATCTGCTTTCCCGTCGTCCCCAATGCTGTCTGCCAAAACGAATTTGGTTTAGCTGGAGTTGCCACATAACAACAATACAAAGTTAAATTTAACAGTAGCCTAAACAATTTAAAAAGTTGGTAAGAGTAGGCCTACATTAAGAAGAATAGCAATAATAAACAATAATTCAATCAAACGTGGGTCAATATAATGACTGATAAACCAATGTTGATTTAAGAAACAAGGCTTCAAATGAAATTGATGTCAAACTATATGAGAACCAATAATGTTAATAATCAGAATAGTAGTAATAGCCCACTTGACTACTATGTTTTGACACTTCTACTAAATTAGTTTGGTAGTCATTTTAATGTAGGCCTAACTAAAATATGCCAACAGGCTTAATAATTTTCACGATTTCTCATGTTGCCTCTTGATAAGCACATGCGCACACACAGCCAACTGACTTTTCAACCAACTCCTGCCACTGGTGGTGACTTCAACCGTCACTTTTCTGTCATGCATCTGACTGCAAGCTGTACAAACTTTGCTGTCATCATATCCAAGGTAAGAACTACAGTACTTTTGTATGCCAATTGAAAACTATTAATTAGGATTTATAATTAATTAATTAGGAAAATACTGTTTTTATATGCATTAATGTTAACCAAAACCGTTTGTTAACCGAGAATTAAGCTAACGAGAATTAGCTAACGTTTGCTAGCTAGCGAGCTAACATCGCTAACGTTAGCTGTTAATGTTAACTTTTCCAATAACTAACTTTACCATTGTGTGGAATATCTGGAATGGTAGTAATGTCATATCCAACAATAAGTCTGTCTGAGATTTCGTTATGGAGGTAAAGTTTTAGTTTGAATGAAATGGCCAAGGCTATGGAGCTGGTAAGTCCCGCCCTTTCCGCTATCCCTGCTGGACCTCTAGATTGAAAAATCGTTAATGCAAGTGAATGTGAGAAAATAATTATTTTCGTGTAAAGATTGCTACAATTGAGCGGGTAGAAGTTTGATGCGGTTAAACTTTGTGTGAGAGCACTTTGTGGACTACAACTTTCCGCTAGACGACACCTAACTAGTTTCCCATAACAACCATCAGTTGGTCGAGATGTAGAGGGTTATTAAGATCGACTTTGAACACAGTGAACCATACAACTTTACAATCACACTGTATCATAGTGTTAATGTATTGAGTGAAGCTAGACATGTTTCGAATATTTTTGTTACCATGTGGGTTTATTCCTGCCGTTACAAAAATTAGCATTTCAGTTAATGTTAGCGATTAGAGCTAGCTCACGTCACAGGCAACATGTAGTCTTTCTCGTTATGTCTTTTCCACAACTGATAGCCGAAGAATCATATAATATACTGTCAAACTCGTAACATGAAAAATTATATTAAAAATTCACAGACAACATATGTTCACATTCATGGCACAATTTAAACGGGACCATAAAATAATTATTTTCTCACATTCACTTGCATTGACGATTTTTCAATCTAGAGGTCCACTGGGGGTTTAGCGGATGGGCGGGACTTACCAGCTCTATCAAGTACGAGTATGTTAGCAGAGCCCGTCTACGGAGAGCCTTGCCACTCCGTATTAAGTCCCATTGTACCGAATTTTGGATGCAGTTCCACCAGCGTTCCACTGGGGGCGATCGCCTTGAGTGCAGAATGAATGGGAGTCAATGGAGCTAGACGGCTAAATTTGTCTCTTTCACCTGATTGTCGTTGACAAATCTCAGATTTGATTGTAGTTTGTATAGCTTCAACATGGGTTATAGGTCAAAAGTTGAATGAACGAGTATTTATGTCCTTTTGATTTCTTACAGGTTGGGTCGTTGTTGCACATAACACGCTAGCATTGTGCTAATGAATGATGTCATTGACACATTTGAAAGGCTTTTTAGAACAATTAAGTGACTTTAAAAAATATAATACTCAACCAAGTGTATTTTCTTTGCCTCCCCTTTCAAATACACTACTCAAATTACTTTTTAAAAAATTATATCCCGAGAAAAGTGGATTTTGAGGGGTACAGCTCCATAGACCTCCATGCATTCTGCACTCGTGGACGAGCGCCCTCATGTGGAACCACAGAAGGAACTGCAACCAGTTCAGAAACCGGAAGTTTTCCGAGAGTGGCAGTTCTCCCCTTATTAGACATTCTCTGATGTTAGCTAACCTAGCTATAACTTAGCCTACATTTATAGTGGCTGCTAATGACCATGCAGGCTAACGTGAACAGGGGGTCGACCTACCTCAATATGATGCCGACAAGTCAAGGGATCTTTAGTTTGTGAAGGGTGATGTATAGTGTTACATTAAGCCATCCTTACACCAAAAGACTTGACCAGATGTGGGTAAGATTATTGACAGATTGTAGTCTTTTGAGTAAAGCTTGAATGGGGGGCATTAGTTAAAAAACCCAAATCTTGTCAAAGTATTCTAGTGTATGGGTAGCATTAGGCAAAATATTCTTCATTTCATAGCCCTTATTTGGTTGTACCTGGCTTGTGCCAAGACATGTGTATATTTAAGATGCATGTGAGGCCAGTAGTGCTTCAGTGATGGTCTTTTCATGTTATGTGTATTTTGCAATTTATTAATCTTAATTTCCCTCTGTTCCCTGCTACCCTGAGAACACTGAGTGCATTCTGGAATATTCCAAATGTGTGTCACTTCCATACAAAAGAAGTTCCAATCCTGCAAGAGAGTTCACTCACCAGGTAGAGACAGACAGACACACACACACACACACACACACACACACACACACACGTAGAATAGCAAATAACATTATAATAGGTGTGCATGTGTTTGTGCCTGTTACTGTGTTTAGTTTATCCCCTTTTTTCATGTGTCTGTTTGTTGTTATGACTGTAGTGGGCTCCATCAACAGACCAGGGCAAAGTCAGTCTGTCCTGCTACTACTACATGCTACTTGACTATGTCTGGAAGCCATGGCTGCTGCCCTCAACATGCTGTAAGTGTTTGTTTGTGTGTTTTGAATAAGGGCTATGGGGTATGTCACTGTGCACACTCTAATTTGTTTGACAGATGTGCAATGTACAGTGGGCATCGCTTTTAAATGGCCACTTCAGTCGCGCATTACGAGGCGTGAAGCTTTAGTACCACTTTCAGCCACTGTGCGTCGCTCTGCCACTGTACATCGCTCTGTCAGTAGCCTGACTGCCGCCCCTTCTGAAAAAGCAGGAGGCTAGGCTACCTTTAAACGTAATTGTTACCGAGAGGAATCCCAGCCTAGGGAAAAATAAATCGTAATTAAACATTACCTCGATTAAGGCTACTTGGGTATGGCTTATGGCTTGACTACACGGTGGTAGCGAAAATCGAAATCTGCTTTTGATAGCCTACCGGTGCCGCTCCACAAAACGAAAAAATATCTTAATTTGCTGTCTATGTTATTGTCAGTGTTGGGGGTAACGCAACTACGCAAATCAAAACAGTGTCTTAATTTGCCCTACTTCTTGACTGCAATGTAGTCAATTGACTGCTTGACATGTCATTTTTTTTTTCTGTACAATAAACAAACATCTGCTTTATGCCGCAGAATTACATTCATATTTGGCTGACTGCAGACGCGCCACTTCCCTCCCCATATTCCAAGATTAAGATAGTAGCCTATACAAAAAGCACTACATACATGCAATTTGACAAAACACTGATCCTCATTTTGCGAATGCGAGGACGATATGAGCATGTTGCATTTAGTTAGATGTCCGAGTCACGCATAATGTTTGAAAACCACTGGCTCGTAATCACAATAATTTAACACACGACAGTTGGATAGCCTACTTCATCATGTCCCCATGCCTACATTTTTGTGAGTAGCATAGAGATCGTTAAAAACAATAAAGTATGGCTCTCCGTTTGGGACATCAAAAACGTATATTTTTAATAGACTACCGTCGAAGATGCTGACTTGCAAAAGCCTCGGGATAACACGTTATCTCCACTATCATCAGTCATGCCCCTTGATCAAAGTGGGGAATGAAATAAAAGTTTGAGAACCACTGGCTTAACAAGTTACCTGCAGTCCAGAACACAGAATCTGTTGCAATATTCTGATGATCGGCGATGATATCGGCAAATGTTTGTTTTCCAAAGTAAGAATTTCACTTCACCATGCACCTTCGACAATGAATAGCTCATTACACTTGTTACTGTTAAACGTAGTCTACCTGGTATCATTACAAACATTATTCTGTGTCCTAAAACTGGCATATTTTATGGCATTGTGTCATGTAAATTCGTTGCAAAATCTAGAGAAATGTGTGAGGTGGTCAGCGGGGGACAATTGAGACACACATTGGATTGTGTTATTACTTGAACATTCCACACTACGGAAGATGATGAATAACTGGGGCCGTAGGCTATTCACAAAGGCTTTTATCGTACTACTAGGAGTAGGCTACTCCTAAATCGCACTTAAAGATTTTAGCTTTGAGTTTTCTCTTAAAAGTTATTCACAAAGCCTTTCAGACAACTCCTAAACTAGGAGTGAGTCTTCGTGGCTATGGATGACGTCATTACTCATGCACGAGCTTGACTGAAGTGACCACCTTGATTGGCTGACGATTGTAACGCGGGAATTCCAAACACCTCTCTTCCGATGATGAGTGACAGGTGACAGGTCGGAGAATGCGTGCGCTACACAAGTAGTGCTAAGGACGGAAGATGATTAATAACTGAATAAAAAGGCCTAGCCTAAATGAATAAAGAGTAAGGCAAAACAAATAACCTAGTAGCCTAATGAAACATAGGCCTATGGATTGATGCAGTAGCCTACCTTTGCAACATTATTAAATTAATCGGTCACCATATGCCTAGGCTACGTTTGCAAAGAGGAGAACATTTTAATTGGATTCACAATGAAACGTTACATTTCATTTACATGTTAACAATGAGTAGTTTTGGTTGTTGTTGGTGGCGTTATTGCATCCCTTTTATGAATGCAAAATTGTTCCCTCGCGATTGGAAGCTCCTGTTGTGCATAGGCTACGCATTTCAAAACATCACAACGTAAAATGCCACAAAAAAGCTGTTTATGAATAGGTCTTAGTGAGTTAGGAGTCCTCTCGACTTAAGCTGTCCCAGACTTAGGTGCTACTTTTAGGTGTAAAATGCTTCGTGAATTACTTTTTGTGAAAAAATTAGGAGTCCTAAAGTTAGGAGTGACACGCCCATTATTTTTAGGAGTTGCTCCTAAATTCGCCAGTTAGGAGCTACTTTTAGCCTTAAAATTCTTTGTGAATACGGCCCCTGAATAAAAAGGCCTAGCCTAAATTAATCAAGGCAAAACAAATAGCCTATAGCCTAATGAAACATATGGATTGATGTAGTATCTTTGTAACATTATTAAATTATTCTGTTACTATGCCTACGTTTTCTAAAGAGAACATTTTAATTTGATTCACAATAATGTTACATTTAATTTACATGTTGACAATAATTAGCCTAGTTTTGGTTGTTGTTGGCGGCGTTATTGCATGTTATTTATGCCTACAATGCAAAATTGCTTCCTCACGATTGGAAGCTCCTGTAGCTGCATAGGATTTCAAAATACGGCAAAATGCCGCAGGTTTGTGAATAGGTCTGTGAGTAAGGAGTCCTCTTGACTTCTTTTAAGCTGTCAGAGGTGGGAAGGTGTGATTTGTTGGGGGCAGGGCCGGATTAACTGGGCACAAATGTCTGATGGCCCCCCTTCCCCCCAGCCAACGTGAATCGGGTGGTTAGTTAATAGGCCTATCGTGAAGATTTTTCCTGCCATCTAGGACACGAGCGCATCTGTGAGGCCAAGCCTCACCAAGTAGCTTGTTTGTTTACAACTAACATTCCATTTAATTAAACTGCTTTATAGGCTATGCCAAAATAGTTTTCAACATTTTGAATATTAGTGTCGGGTGAATTGAAATGTTCTCAAAGTAGCCTTATGGCTGAAAGCTGCTTGGGATCCCCCCGTCAAGCAATATAACCATACAAACGCGCTTCCTGCACTCATTGTTTCAAAAGGAGTAATTGTGGCTTTGTCAGAACTGAAGAGCTGTGGACGGCACGGCACGGTATGCCCAATGAAAATAAATTAACGCAACGCAACACAACACAGACCCCGCTTCTCTCGCGTCAGTCACTGACATGAACGAAACACAGAACCCGCTTCTCTCACGGCAGTCACTGACAGTAACCTAGAATAAATGCATGGGGAAAATCACTTCCCCATGACAAAGACATCATAAAACACTGAAAGTTAATATTTTGTCACTAGCAACATACATCTGTCCTTTGTCAAATGTATTATGTTCCAAGTAGCCTATGCGTAATTCTGCGTCATAAAGTTGAACAAATACATTTGCTTATTTCACAGAAAAATATAAATAGCCAGTTAGGGTCTACAGTGCAGAGTTGGTAAGTTATGGTAGGCCAACATGCAGTGAACATACAAACAGGGGAAATTCTTTCTCTTGTAGCTGAGTAGCCTCAGGTGCGCACGTAGACATAAGGCCGAACATGCAAGCGCCAATGAATCGTGCTCTCACGACAATCACGCAGTTAAACTTAAATAGGTTAACATCACTCTAAGTTCGCCTTCAAGCAAGGAAAACGATGATTTGAAGACATCTGTTTCGTTGGAAGGGCAAGGGGTAGCAACAGGGCAACACAGAGACAGGCCCCATGGCAGGGCTGTTATGAGAGTATTAAAATATGGGATATTCTACGGGAAAACATTAAAACGGCAAGACAGCGGGGGAAAGTTAAAATACGTGATAAACACGGAAAAAGTTGGCATGCATTGTTTCGGTCCCCGTGCACAGGGATTATTTGTCATATTATTAATCACATATGATTATTTGTGAAATTGTGCAAACAGGCGTAACACATTTGAAAAGGAAGGACTGGTAGCATGCAAGCTCACGGGAAAGATTGATTTAAGAACGTTATCACAGTGTGTGGCTGTGGCGCGGGCGGAAGACAGCGACAATTGGCAGGGGAGGGTCATGTCTTTTTTAACAATTCTGTCGGAGGGTCATTGAACAATTTCTAGCAGGCAAGAGAGGGTCATGCAACTTGCAACTGAAGCACTCAAAATTCCTCCAGTGGCCCCTTCAATAAATAACGAAGATTGCTGCTGGGCTATATGTCTTGGTTCATGTCTGTTAACAACTCATTGCCGTCAAACGCATAGCCTATCTCGCGGTTGCATCCATTACAAACAAACATGCAATGTGAACGTCTGGGATTGGGGAGAGCACTAAATGCTCTACTGAATAAGCACAAAGTCAAACCTTTAAATGAAAAACACTCTTTAATAATAAAAAAAAATAAACCGCTAATGAAGTAAACTTGTGACCATCAAAAATCGTTTATCGCCTGTAACTCCGTGATAACAGGACGTAACAGGAAGGCATTTGGCTGAGCAACGGAGGTTAATATGCTCTATATTTTGTCCAAATGATGTCTGTCTATCATCGTTGCACTCGGAGAAAACCAGAATGTTTAATTTGTCCTGCGTTTCTTCTACGACTGCAAACGGGATTCACTCGCAGTTAACCAAATATTTCTTTATTAAGGCAGAGCAGGCATATATCTGGCTATTAAATTATTTCTAAACCAGTCTGCTAAAGTCTGTAGTGAAGTCTGTGTAGGGTTTTCCAGGCTCCATTTCTTTTTACGAGACTACCGGTTGTTTAGGTTGTTGCAGCGTCTCACTGGAAAAATACAAATTAAAGTCGCGTGATACCGCGTGATCCCACGCGCGGACCGCGAGTGAAGCTGGCCAAGTCGAAGCACTGCCCACTGTAATGCATTAATACAGACACTAATCATCATTATTGTAGCTTTTTATAATAGTCTTGAATTTTGAAGTTTAGCCATGTTTACCGTTATGTTGGTGGTAATGTAAATAATGTGTTTTTTGCCAAACTGATCATAATCATAATTTTGTTAAATCTTATTTTCTATTGACAGAAACTGAAACCCTCACAAATAAAGTCACAAATCAAAATTTTTGTTTGTACACCTGATTGACTTACCAACTTATTCTTTAATGCTTTGATTTTTATCTTAATCAACAATAACATAATGTATAGCAATTGTTGTTTTATTTTTTTAGGTTCCATCCAGTCCTGGAGCCAGAGGCTGGCACTGCACGTCAGATGGGGGAGGATCTATGTTAGGCATCAGAAAGGTGGTTTAAGCAAGAAGGCAAGAGCTTCTGCAGACAGTGTTGCAATTAGGTATGATACTTTTGGAAATTGATCTTAATGCCTTATTTTAAAAAAATGAGGAAAAATCCAGCTTTTAAGGACAACAATTTTTTTTGTGAATGAATGATGTATCGCAAATAAATAAGTGTTCCTTAAAGGTTGGATTTTTCCTCATTTTGTTTTTTTTTAATTAAGGCATTAAGATCAAATGATTTTTAAATGTATGTGTATGCTAAGGTTATGTAAACTTATGAGCACAACTGTAATACATATCTCTATTACTTCTAACTATTGCACCTGACTTCTAGGCTGCTATTGTGGGTTTGCTTTTATTTGTCACACAAGCTGAGTTAATTATATTCATGGACAGGGTCAATTGTAACATATGCTTTCTTTCTTTTTTTAGACACCTGATTTTTACTGCCAAAGGGACCATCAGAGCACCTCTACCTACCCTGCCAGACATCTATACCAGAAGAGTACGGACAAGGGCCCAAAATGTTTTAAAGGACATTTCACGCCCAGACCACGGACTGTTTAAACCATTGAGGTCAAGCAGAAGTCTCTGTTCTCACTTGAGGCAGGTTATTGAGAGGGGGCGAGTGTCACTGCGTAAGCCCCCTACTGCAGGCGAGAAAGCCATGTTGATTTGAATATTGATTGATAAATACAATAAAGGCCATGTAACACATTTTATTGCCTGTCGCATATGAATTTTCATGGTAAATAAGTCATTGGGAATTAGCAGGTGTAATTTAAAGTAAATAATGTAATTAAGTGTATGTAAAATTAATATGAAATATTATTTAAGTTAAAGTTGCACAATAAGCTCAGTGTTGGTTATGTAGGACTATCTCACGTTTAAAACCATTACATAAATCACATGATTAATTTAAAAACATTAAATATATGATATAAGTAATAAAGGCATAAAGCCTATGGAAAAGCAAATAAAGGCATACACATAAATGCCTGTGAAATTAGCTGTGCCTGGCAGTATATGCGTAGTTCCATGTTTGACATATCAGGGGGTATATGGGAACAAGAACAAGAGGTGTCCGGGGTCATATAAGTAGCTAATACTTGAAACATGGATCATATCAGGTGAGAATATGAAGTCTGGATATCTTGCATGTCGTCGCAGTCCCATTCAGGACTTTTGATATGCTCCTGATATGAGAATTGGCACTAAAATATCAGGAGCATATTAACCAATATACTACCTGATATTACACATATCAGGAAATATATCGCTATGAATATTCCCTGATTCAGAGCCTTTTCACCCAGGCAGTTCATTTGAATTCTGTTGGGATTTTAATCCAATTCAGCTTTTGATTTATACTGATAATCTTGATTGAATGAAAAGTAATCTTTTCAACACTGTTTAATCAACTCTGGCATAACGCAAAGACTTAAAAATTGGTCAATGGTGGTGACACAGTATGAGATTATGATAGCTGCAAAACATTAATCACCCCCTCACTGTGATCATTGATTCTGTGTGGTCGTTGCTGATCTAAAGTGTTAGATGAAGGAAGCGCATTGATCGCCCTAATCCCTCCAGGCAAACAGATCAGGGAGCTTTGGGCAGTGTTAAGTCTTAATAAATTTATATTGTAATGCCAGAGTGGTTTTAGGGTCCACTAATGATCCCCTGTGATAGATTTATTCATCAATAATTTATTCTGGGCAATTTGCGACAGTGAAACAGTTTTTGCATCCATTTCTAGGAATCCATTTGGTTTTGATTCATTTGTGGATAAAATTTTGTGTGTGTGTGTGTTTTTGTGGAGGCAATACAGAGGGCCCAAGTAAGGACACTGGAAGAGAGACTGGATAGGAGAGAGGGAAAAATTGAGAGATGCTGCTGGCTAGCAGTCTGACTGACTCCTGCCGTGCCAGGGAGACATTTGCAAGTGCATATGGGGTAACATTTGGTGCTTGTTTTTCTCCCACCTCCCAGTCCTAGCTAAACAGCGAACCTCCTCATGCCGATACCCATTCTTGCTGATGCCCGCTGCGGACAGCCAGCCGGAAGGCACAGAGGGGAGCAGGGAGGCAGGCCATGTGGCAACGATCTTCACCCGTGGTGACCTCATTGGGTGTGTGATGCGTGTTAGTAACTGTCCTGTGGTACCTGGCAGACAGACTCATGGGGAGATGTCATCTCTTGTCTGAAACGCTCCGGAGTGTTAGTGCTAATGAAACAACCCAAGGAGCCTGTGGACACATGGGTAACACATCTGCTCTCCCTCTCTTTCCATCCCCCTCTCTGTCTTTTCAGACAGTCTTTCTTGGCATATTTACAAAATGTTTTTTGTTTGGATATCCAATACATAATGTATAGGATCTTTCTTCATGAGGCAGCCTGCCTGTGTGGGTCATTTTCCATGTCACTGGTGTGGTCCTGTTTGATTGGCTGAGTTAGACATATCTAACTACAGATATTTTACCGTGGTGTATTGTTTGTTCCCCCTCTGTGCCTTTCTTTCTTGTAAATGTAAGTATGTGTGTCTGGATGTGGTACCAGTACCAAGGTACCAGTGCAGTGTAATAGTGGGGCTCTGCCTTTGCAGAAATATAATGTATCTCTTATATGAATTGAAATCTGAGAAATAGCAAACATTCGCAAAATCTATTTATAATGGCTGCCAAAAACAGACATGTCAAATTTCCTCAAGTGTTCTGGATTTTGGGTATGGTTTAGGTTCTGGCTGGCTGGCTGGCTGTGAAGCCAACATACCAGCTTGGCTGGCAAATAACCTAGGTGAAGCTGAGATTGCTGTGATGCTTGTGTCCATACTTGTGGCATGGGACCCTGGTGCACAGGCTCACACTGGTGTCCTGTCTGGTAAAGCTCCAGACGGACACCCCTCTTCTGCCAAGTGACAGCCTGGCCCTGAGATGCCAAGTCAGAATAGTCCATTCCCATACCTAACAGAATAGCTCTCTATTGGTAGGAGTTGGGGTACATCATACACATGACCAGAGGTGGAAAAAGTACGAAAATATTGTACTCAAGTAAAAATACCAATACCTTGATGAAATATTACTCAAGTACAAGTTAAAATACCGATCTGAAAATGTACTCAAGTAAAAGTAAAAAGTAGTTCATTTAAAATGTACTTTAAGTAAAAGTTACTTAAAGTTTGTTTTTTGGGGGGGGGGGGGGGGGGGGGTACCAGAACAACCAGTTTTACCAAAGACTTTCTAATGAGGAGATACAGCACTCAAAAAATCCTCCATAGTAATGCATGGGGATAGTTTGTAACGGCAATATGGCAGTTGTCTACACATCATATGTCTACACATATCACAACCCTTCCGCGGCAAAACATCGACATGTGAATACATTGAGCCAATCATGTGGTGTGTTGTAAAATACATTGAGCCAATCATGTGGTGTGCTGTGAAGACATCGTGCCAATCATCTGTTGTGATCTCGCTGCTGGAGCAAGATTGGTGTCGTGAAGCCTTACGCACACGCATTTCTGCTGAAATAGATGCACGATAAGTGCCCAAAAAGTATTGCAATATGGCCGCCGAGTGGAGGCCTGAAAAGGACGTTGAGAAATGGAGATCTATGTGAAAAATCACCGGAGTTCTCCTTTAAGTTTGAGCAGTAGTTGATTTTCAAAGTTAGTTGCACTCATCCTTGGGTCGCTTTGCAGTGAACAGTAATCCAGCACAACTGAAAAGCCCCTCACAGGCAGCTGAGGCAGGCAGGCCAATATTGAGTTGCATATTGAGTTTTTTTTATATTTGGAAACGAGCAGAAGGTTCAGCAGATTAAAGGGCGTCGTACTGGGGGGGAAAGTGGGAAGTATAGGGCCCCAATGGAGGAGAGGGCCCGTGAAAAGTGGAATACAGGGGGCACAACATTTTCACCAGGCATTAGTAATAACTCAGGTAATCCACACATAAAAAATCCAAACAACTCCATAAGTAGAGTCATGTAATGAAGTGGAATAACACAGGGGAAAAGTATTAAACACGCTAAGAAAAAGACGCACTAAGGCAAGGAAAGGGAAGGAACAAGCTGGAATCTGTATAGAGAGTAGTTATCCTTTCTATCTGTGCAAATTAATATAAGCTTGGTTAGTAGCCTACATATTGATGGGCTATAAAAAGGTTTTTCATTACCAAGGTGTCACACAAGAAACATTTCATGATGGATAAAAGCAAAAAGCTCTCCCAAGACCTTTGCAACCTTATTGTTGCAAAACATATCAATGAAACTGGTTACAGATGCATTTCAAAACATCAGAATCTTCCAGTAAGCAGCATGGGAGCCATTATCTGCAAGTGGAAGAAACATCACTGCATCATCAACCAGCCATGCACAGGATCTCCTCGTAATATTTCTGACCAGGGAGTCAGAAGGATAGTCAATTCCAAGAGCCAAGGACCACTCGGAGAAAGCTCCAGAAAGACTTGAAGGCAGCCAATTCAATTAAATAGTTCTGGAAGTAACTAAAGATCAGGATTCACAAGAGGGACCCCTGGAATCTGTTTAGAACAATGGACCAAAATCAGACCTGATACTGCGACCAATACGTTTTGTCATACAGGAAATGTCTTGAAGCTGTCTTTACAAACAAAGGCTTTTCGACAAAGTATTGAACAAATTTCAGTAGGCACGTTCAATACTTTTTTCCTGTGTCATTCCACTTTAATACACAAAACTCTTATGTTTGGATTTTTTATATATGTGTTAATATAATGTGTGGTGAAAATTTCGAATAGACTCACTGGAAGTTTAATTACTGGGAAAAAAGATAAGCGTTCAATACTTATTTCCACCATATATTTATTTTACCTGAATATTGTAGCGATCTCACCCTCAGACAAGATTCAGCTTTGGCCAGGACGGCCATCCACTGGAACAGGAAGACTCGGACACAATCAGACAACTACATAGGGCAACACAGGGGTAGTCTCAGCCGCACATGTAACACACAATAAGGGTTCACCACACACATCAACACGAGGATAAACACATGAGGTACAACCAAAGAGACTAACACGCTAACAAATACACAACATGCTAAACGTAACTACAACTATTATAACCGACATTACACATTCTAGCATTCACTCGCACTGCATTCTGGGAGACACTCATTCAACGTTAAACATGTACATCCACCGACGCTACATAACCCCCTCCCGAGCCATTGTCGTCCCCGGCAATGACAGCTCAGCTCACCGCTCGCGGCTGCGTCGGTGTCAGTCCCAGTGCTTAGTCCAAGTGACCGGAAAGCCTCCGGCTGCACGATAACCCCTCCCGACTGGAAGGGCTCTCGGCTGCCTCTGTCACGTCAGTTCTCCCCCGAACAAGCACCAGAACCGGCCAGACGTGGGTCGTGGTGTCGCTTGGGCCCTCGGTTTCCCGCCGTGCAGCTGCGCTACCTCAAACAGCAGCAAACAGTCCCACTGCAAGCCGAACCCCCGGATACGCTGGAACCCCTGGACGTTCGGTAGCCCCCTCTGGCTACTGTGACAGCTCGTGGCCGTTGCCACCTGTCCACAGTGTGCCGATCTCCAGGCGGTCAGCAGTCCACGTCGAGGTCCCTCCTCGCGCTGCCCTCTTGTAGAACGTTTGTCGGCTGTCTCTCGAGCACAACGATGCTCCACTGTGGCGGGAAATGGAGACCCCGACCCTCCCAGCAGGCTCGGGACACACAGGAACTCACACACAAAACGTGAAAAACATTGCGCAGACTTGTGTCGAACGTGCGCACTTCAAACTTCAAACAGTCCACAAAACGATAGCTCCCAAGGCTCTACAGGTCGACGTTACCCTCTTGGTCACTAGCTGGAGCACCGCAAGCTCCCGAACTAGCAGCTATGACTCCATCACACTCTCGACCGGCAGCTGACGATCTGGAAGTTCTTCCGTAGCTGGCGGTGTAAACCCGGCCGCTGTGGTCGTGTTCCAAGGTCGTCAGAGAGTTCGCGCTCTCTATGGATGAGATCCTCAGATGACGGCAGCATCGACATCAGCGTCGAGCCGGGAACTCCTTGCCAGCCGCGGACACTTCCGCGACATCAGCCGGGGCCGCTTCCTCCAGCGCTGGCAGCTCTCGTCGGCTGTGCAGGGCTGGTCCGGAAGGTCCTCCATCCTCCGCAGTGGCGAGCTCAGCGAGCTGGCTAGTCCTTAAAAGGACCATTGGAATATCTGCTGAGGTTCGCCGCCATCTTGCAGGTCTGGTCTTCGGCCCTCTTCTCCATCCCGATCCGGCGCAGATCCCCGCGCCCCGGGAGGGGCCCATCCCACTTCTGACACCAATGTAGCGAGCTCACCCTCAGACAAGATTCAGCTTTGGCCAGGACGGCCATCCACTGGAACAGGAAGACTCGGACACAATCAGACAACTACATAGGGCAACACAGGGGTAGTCTCAGCCGCACATGTAACATACAATAAGGGTTCACCACACACATCAACACGAGGATAAACACATGATGTACAACCAAAGAGACTAACACGCTAACAAATACACAACATGCTAAACATAACTACAACTATTATAACCGACATTACACATTCTAGCATTCACTCGCACTGCATTCTGGGAGACACTCATTCAACGTTAAACATGTACATCCACCGACGCTACAATATTTTAACTTCCAAATTAAATGTCAAAATGAATGTCAGACGAAATTTAAAGTTTGACTGACTGTATTTTGTATACAAAACATAGTGAAAACTGTGTAAGGTCACTCTCACTCTCCCTTGCTAAAGAGCTAAATGGTTTAGTCCGCCTGCACGATTCATAAGGTAGTCTATCTTTTGTTTATTTAGTTGAGCGCTAGTAATGGACCGCTAATTGTTTTGCTGCTGGTGCAATGTCTTTCTCCAAGAAAGCCAAGTCAGGTTACTAAAAACAAAGGCCAAAACAGGAAAAAGAGAGACATCAAATTGAGGGGAAACAACTGCTAATAAACTTCTTTCCAAAGAAAGGTGAGCACAAACGTCAAAACACGAAATCCCATGGTATTTGCTTAAATATCTCCGCAATCATTAGTGCTAAAACGAACTGAGACAACCGATTGGAATAGCGGAAAATACACTTTCATAGGTTAGGCTAATCTGATGCATTTCGGATAGTGGTTTAGGGCCGATTTTTTTCTCTCCCTTTCCGTTTTCGTTAGTCTTTTTTTTTTACTCAAGTAACGGATGGGATTTTTGATGTAGCGAAGTAGGCCTACAATACTTCACTCAAAATGTAATCAAGTAACATTTAAAATACCGATTTTATAAACTACTTAAAAAATACAAAATACACAGAAAAACTACTCAATACAGTAACGTGAGTAGGCCTAAATGTATTTCGTTACTTTCCACCTCTGCACTTGACTGACAGAAAGTGATGCAAATGTGATTTTTTCTAGTAGTCCTGATACTACTATATTGCAGTGTAGAGCACATTAGCTTATCTCCTTAGAGACTTTATTTCACTTCAACATACTTTTGAAAACAATTAAATGATGAATTCTCAAACTAAAAAAAAAAAAAACTTTATAGAGCCCTACACCTGGGAATATTATGAAGGCAATGTGTGTCTTCCAGTGAGTCACACAAACATGAAATTATGGAATTCTTGAAACATTTGACATTTTACTTGCTCCAGGTGTCCTTTAAATGTGGGCTATTTCCTTTTTTGTAACAAATGAATTGGTTTCAAAATGCTTGCCATGCTGCTTATCAGCAAATTACACAGATGCAGGGAAGATATGTGTATTTATTGTACCGCTGTGTAGAGGTGAGAAAGTCAAGTGCATGTGATTTTTCACCCCCTTGTAATGGCCTGTTGCAGTCCCAGCTATCTGCAAGTGTTTATAAACATAATTTATTACATTATTTGCCCATGCAGTCAAATAGAAAACATAGATCTCTAGATCCAATGGAACAGAAGTCATTTCTCCCATAATGCACTGTCAGGTTTGACCAAGATTTAGTGTCGTATAGAAAAGATATGAGGAGAGTGATCTACTGACAAATATAGCAAGCCAAGTGATCATCAAATTGGTTGGGGGTGAATTGTAACAGTCATTAATTTTCTGAAATGGCAAAACATTCTGAGGGACCATTTGCAAGTGTGTTTGTGCTGAATATGTGTGTGAGGTGTTCAAATCAAGAGATTGTAGTGATTGTAGGCAAAGGATGGCAGCAAAGTTGATTGCTATGGTCGGTTAGAAGGTTGTTTTGACTCATTGTGTGACCTTGTTTTGACAACTTTATCATAGAACAAGACGGAAGGAAAGGTACTTCGCTCTCACAATAGATCTGTGCCACTACTCGCAATGGTCTTTCCATTGTAAAGCAGATGTCTGTGTGGATTCTGTGAAAATGAGGAAGACTCGAAATGTAAGTGGAAAGTAACTAGGCAGAGAAAACCTCATGGCATGACTTTGCATAGCATGGCAAAGAAAGAGTGTGAAGAGTACTCCATTGCTAATGACTCTAGTCATTTACTGCCCCAGTGGACAACAAGGGGGGTGGGGTAGCCTTTATTAGTCACTGAAAAAGGAGAGAAGATATGGAATTTCCCAGGAGGACCAGATATGGCTCCTAAAAGCTGTGAAAAACAGGAGAGCTACAATGCAATGGGAGACGTCAGCAATGAACTTCAGGGACCACCGAAGTCACTGGGGATTGATAGGACGTGTAGCACATATTTCTCAAAGGACAGCTTTTGTAAGAGATGGGACACGTGGTTCAGTGTACAGTATCTGACGCTTTAGCACAGCACAAGTTTGCGTAAGCTTGAAGTCCATTAAAATGGGCTGAGAAACACTTGTGCACCGTCTCACACTGGAATATAAATAAACTCAATAAATCTTTGAGGGCTGGTTCTCTGGTGGCTGATGTGGACTGTGTGGATGGCGTGTGGGCACAGGTGATGGAGGCAAGGCCAAAGTGGCACATCCATCTATGAAGCAGAGATGAAAGCTGCAGAACTCCCCCCATCACACCCCACCCCCCTCCTAGTGGAAAGATCCCTCTCTCCGCTCCTCTCTCCTCTCCTTTCAACACGCCTGCCTCCAAGCCAGTGATGCATCAGACGCCGACTTCACTCTGCAGAAAGACGATCTTAGCGTCAATAGCCCACTCAGCACAGCTACAGAAGGATGAGAGAGAGAGAGAGAGAGACAGAGAAAGATGGAAAAAGAGAGAGAGGGAGGGATGGGGAGGGGTTATCGCAGTGCATTCAAGACAGAATTTAGAGCAAGAGCAAAATTATGGAGAAAGATAAAAAGGAGAGAAAGTGCAAGCTAGTAAGAAGACAGAGGATGAAGAAAGAGGGAAAACGTGGAACTACAACAGAACTGTTTGTGCTGGGAAAATTCAAAGTGACTGCTATAGCCATTAACTATTGAATTGTGCTAATGCGATGACTGGGTACAGCGATTTCGTATGCCATATTTCCTGTTTTATTTTGCTCTCTCTAAAAATGTTCGTCAGTGTGAAGCCCCTCGCTGTCTTCTTATCTGCGGGAGGTTAATAGAAGTGTTTTCTGCCAGTCGAGATGCTGTGGGGCCTGATGTTGCCTGAGCGCAATAATATTCATACATTTGCATACTTAATTCCATTGTCTGTAATAATCCAATACAGAATGAGTGATGGAAGCATCACGGCTCTTGTCTTGCGTTAAGATGAATGTAAGGTGCTTATGCATTTGCATCTGTAATTAACTTTAGGGTGTTTAGCCAATCACTGTGAGCTAAAAGTTCTCAGTGTGAGGGGAGCATTTGAACTCCTCTTTTGCCTCTGTCGTCATGTCCCTAAGCCCTGATAAAATATTTGAAAAGTGTTCTGTGATCATCCATCTAACTTAACCAATGGCTATTATACTACATGTTCTTTGAATTTCCCCTTGGGAATCAATAAAGTATCTATCTATCTATCTATCTATCTATCTATCTAATCATCTTCCTTCTTGTGTTATTACCAGGGATGAATATATGCTTCCCCCCAGAACCCTAGTTCCCATTTCCATTCCAACATGAGGTGATTTAAACTCTTATAGAACAGAGGTCAAGCTCAGCTTTTTGGCTTTCAGCTTTTTGGACACTCTTTAAAATCTTCTGCCCCAAAGATCACACTATTAGGAAGGTGAACATTGACAGTCCAGTACCTAGCCTCCCTAAGAAATGCAGCCTCCAGAGATGAATGGGGGCATTCGAGGAGATTTAGTGGGTAAGATTAAAATCTCAGCAGCACAGGAGAGTGCAGGGCATGGCGAGAAAGTGACTCCTTCAGCTTTCAGTGGAAGTAAACTCTATGATTATTATTTGTGTTTTTATTTACAGCTGCGGTGACATTTTTATCCCCCCTCCCCTCTCTCGCGGTGGCCCGGCACAGCTTGTCCGACATGATGACCTTGCCAGCAGCAAGATCTCTCACTCTTTTTTTTCCTCCCAACATGTCTGCTTGCAAACACTTCACTATGATGAATAGTCTGCTCTCAAAATGGATATCATGTCTGCTGTATCCAGTGACTAAACAGCCATCATGTATGCACGTTATGATGGCTAAGTGACATGAATGGGTTTCTTGATTGGTTTTGGAAGGTGAGGGGAAAGGAGCTGAGGACAGAGATGAGTATTGCTGATTTTCGGGCCACCTAGTGATAAGCTCTGACAAAGCAGAACTAATTGCTGAATCAGGTGAAGCTGAGTGGTAATATGCAGATTCTATTTGAGTCCAAAAGAGCTACATATTGTAAAACTAAGCTATACGTTTTTCATTTTTAGTTTTGGAGCCTTGAGATTAATGGCTTAACAGCATATTGAAGAATGAGTTCTTCAAGCTGGTTTAAGGCTGCATCATCACTGTCATTACACTTAACATCTGTTTTTAAGTTGAGAAAGGTTGTTGGAATAAGATATCCCAGCTATCGGAGTGCACCAAAAGAGGAAGTGGACGAGAGGGAAGAGGAACTGTGCTGCCTTTGAACTGACAGGGGAAGATCTGTCCGTTTGACAAGGACAAAGGTTCTTATCGCCAGCTCGCCCTGCACCACACAAAACAGAGTTTTGAACTTATGTTGAAGCCATGAAAAACAGTCACTGGCCCAGCAGCCAATTTCTGGCCACCTCTGAGGGTTCCACTTTTCATTTGGACATAATGAAATGCTGTTAGCCTTTGTGGGCCAGTTCACACTGGAGTCTAATTTCACTCTGTCCCCAACAGTTCTGGTGATTTGCCCCTTCCAATGAGTTCAGGCCTCATACATGTCTGGAGAGTATCCAAGCAAGGATGATGTCCACTGGCTTTCCTAATTAATTTCCTTCTGTTTTACCCCAAGACCATTTGGAACTAAAATGAATCCCCAGTGATAGCAGGATAATTGTAATGGCATGCTAATATTGTTGCTAAATTTGTGTTTATTTTATCAGTCTGTTGCGCTCATCGGATATGACCTCAGTATGCCATACTGAATTCCAACCAGCAATGGAATTTTGTATTTGAGCCCCCCTAACCTGCTACAAATGCATGCTGCTATTGAGAAAGCATCTGAAGCATTTATCCAACTGCCTTGTGCTCCCAGCTAAATCAGTCTCCCTCTTGACTCTCAGTATACTTGGATGATGTCAAGCCTCCCCTCATATCCCAGCCCCCAAACACACACAGGTTTATGGTCAGAGTACACAGATTCATGGTCAGATACAGCCATTACTCAAGGAATTGAGTGAAATGCTGAATCATGCCTGTAGGCTTTAGCAAAGTGATGATATTGCAGGGTGCTGGAGAGGGGGTGATGCCAGTGGCTGTAGCATGATCAGCCCATCAAATAATAATGTCCCCAGATGTCTTTTGAGGCCCCTCTGAGCTTGTGATAGATCAAATTACAGAGGGCACATATGACACATGGAGCCCATTCAGAACAATAACAGTCTCGACCCAAGGATGGCCCAACCTCACGGTGCCCCCAGCTTCATGGACAGGTTTTTCCCCCATTCACTCTATTTTGAAAGAGTGGCACAGCATGCCCTGAAGTGGGTGTCCTTGAAATGAGTTCAGAGCACTTGGGTGAATATGAGCAGTTATATTTTTTTTCTCCACCTCTCCATAAATTATTTTTTCCTGACTTGGCTAAAATTGTGAGTGGGTTAACTTCATTTCACAGTAGGCCTGGGATGAAAATCACCTCTGTCGAGGGAGAGTGTGAGAACTGAAATACAGTCAGCTCCCATAAAAAGGCGTTCTGTTTCTTCTGTTTCCGATACATCCGCCCCTCTTGCCTAAGAGTCATACGTAGCTTAATCAGCCATAAAACCACTCTCGGTCTCACTGCACCAAAACAAGGCAGGGCACAAGAGGACACTATGCATCAGAAGCTCCCTCATACAGCACACAGTGAGCGGTCCACAGCATCAATACACAGCCACTGGCTTTATATAAAGGCCATGCCTATCATTTTGCCAAAGAGGCATAATATCACTCTTTTTTTATTTCTTCAATCATGTTGAGAATGTTTAAAAAGGAAGGCTGTGATGGATGACTTGGAGGGTAGTCGGTGCCAAAGCACGAACAGTGGCTGAGCTTAGAGGACATGCTGAAGGGCGTGCCACTTCAGAAGGTCTTCACCACTGTGCAGTTCAGTCAGGGCCAGAGCCCAGGGATGAAGAGAAGACTGGGGTGGAGACACCATTGAAATTGTCTTTGCTTAGGGGTTAGGGGCACATCAAATGAAGCCCACAGTATATTTGCGTGTATTTTTCTGGACACTTGTGATTGACAAACAACGTAAATTTCAAATGTGTCATGGATCATAATATGATTACAATTGTTTTCTAGTGCATTACTAGCTTTTACACGGCTTGTGTAATGTATCAAAAGCACAAGGGCTAGGGCTGATGACCTTGTGTAGGAGAGTTCTGTCAACATATGCAGCTTTAGTATTATAGCCTTTGTGGTTTGGGTGTGTAAAGGTGTCTTGTGACTGACCTGTGATTAACCAAACAGTTGATAACAATCTTGTCCTTCAAACATTTTCATTTTCTTTCACAGTAAACCTTTCAGTTTTCTATATAAAATAGTTCCAAAATGAAAATGATGAACACAATGTTCACTGTTCCCTGATAATTGTAATATGAATGAGTGCACTTGATTCAAATTCAAAAGTTATTGAACATACAGTGCCCTTTGCATTTTTTGGTACCCAAAGATGAGTAAAAGAGTTTTTTTTCAATCCGAAAATCCAATCTTGAAGGGAGGCAAATTTATCCTGAGAAGAAAAGAACAATCCTCATAAAAGAATAGACATTTGCCACAATATTAGCACCTATTTGAGAGCATTCCTCTTTTCAGAACATTTCATCAAGATCATAGTTGTCAACTTTGAGGATTGAAAAAAGAGATATCTCGGGGTTCTCACCCAAAATACGGCAACATTTTAACATTGTCTTTCTGTTGCTAACCGCACTTCTAAATGAGGTTTGCAGCAGGTCTAACGTGACTGCTTATTGATTGGCATCAAATTGTGCTCTAACAACAAACACGGCGTTATCGTAAACAGGCTAACATCACTCTAAGGTTTTCTTCAAGCAAGGAAAACGATGCTTTGAAAACATCTGTTTCGCTGGAAGGGCAAGGGGGTAGCAACAGCACAACAGTACAGAGACTGACGGGTCTGGTGGTAGGGCTAATGATATAAGAGTATTAAAATATGGGATATTTTATGGGAAAATATTAAAACGGGATGGCAGCGGGGGAAAAAGCTAAAATACTTGTGAAACCCGGAAAAAACAGGAGGGTTGACAGCTATGGTCAAGATTCCTAGGTCCTCTCTTGTGCATTCCCCTCTTGCACTCACCCTACTGGTTTTCTACAGAGTGCAGATCAGGAAACTGAGATAACCATGGCAGGAACTTTATGTTCATTAGCAAGTTTCTCCAACAGCAAGCAAAGCTAAAACTGAAGGCAGTGTTGATGAATGCCGGTGGGGAAGTAGAAGTTCTACAATCCTATTAGGCTGCCCTGACTTTCATAATTTGTTGATACTGTTAGCTTTCTACAACATCTACAACATTTAAAGATACTATTTCCAGCCTTTAGATAAACTAGATTTTCCAGTTATCTGCCCTGTTGCAAATTGGAAATTACCTGCCCACTGTTCACACTTGGTGGCAAGCTTTGTGAGGGTCAGGACAAGGAAAAAATCTTGAAACCTTTAATGGTATATTTTCTGTTCAAACATGTCACTGTGCACCTCAGGGAAGTATGCACAGTAATAATAAGCATGTTTAGAACCAAGGCCGGGTTAATATCCCCATCATATTCAAATTGAGCAGAAAGCTGAGAAGAGATTCAATGACTATGGGAGAAGGTGAGAGAAGGAGAGAGAGAGAGGGAGAGAGAGAGAGAGAGAGAGGTCAGGGCAGAGAAAAAGCAACTGAGGGAAAGCTGGAGGAATATGGTGACTGGTGGAAGACAACCATGGCTTCTGGTAGAAAAAAAGGATTTCCACATGAAAGGGTGTGGAATGTCATGCTGCATTACGATAGAGAGAGAGACAGCTTGAAAGAGTGAGTGAGCGATGGAAACAGTCAGAGTCAGAGCCCGAGAGAGAGAGAGAGAGAGACAGACAAAGAGAGAACAGATATACTGGACAACTATAGGAGCAGCAGAGACCCCTGAAGGAGCACACCTGTCTCTGTGGACACAGACAATGGCATCCAGCCCGGCAGGCAGACGGGTAAATGAGTTCGGCAGCCTGCCCTCGCACACTCTGCAAGGGGATATCAAAAGCAATTTCCATCGTTGGCACACAGAGAACAATCACTCTTATTTTGGGTAACAAGGAAAATTGAGCCTGATTACCATCGGCCCCTCCCTTTTTTCCAAAAATAACACGCAGGCAACACACCAGAGTGACTTCACGGTAATCAAAGACTGGGGGGGTTAGAGACCGAGGGAGACAAGAGGGGGAGGAGGGAGAAAACAGCCAGAGGCAGGCTAGAGAGAAATGCTAATCTAGCCATTCTCCGTCCAACACACACACATGCACCCTTACTCACATAACACACACACTCTCTCACTGTAGGCATGGTGACGACAAGGCTGACACTCGCTCCGGGTTACCATTCTTCCACCTCCATGTAGCACACATGCTCCACATTTAGAAAGACTCGTGCTCTGAGGTTCTCCCTTTATTTCCCTATTCCTTTCTGTCCTACGGCTTCCTCCCTTCTCTCCAGAGTGGCTAATTAGTGTTAGCAGTCCCCGGAGAACCAAGCTTAGCCTGTGCCACGCGTGTTCTCATTAATCCTCTGCCCCTCGCGCTGCCCACCATCAAGCCCACGCAGGGTCAGAGGCCGCTTGTCTGTGGCAGACAGTCACAGGCATCATCTGTTCAAAGCACTCTTGGAGAAAAAAAAGACAGAGAGAGAGCAAGAGGGAAACTGAGATAGACAGAGAGAATGAAAGAAAAGACACCCACACTGTTTACACATTCTCCCCTCAGCTCATCTGGATTCTACTGGCAGACTATGGCAGGCTGGCTGCCTCAAAGACCAAAGCCCCATGGGCGGCACAGAACAAGACCGAGGCTCAGAACTTTGCCATCTAGACAGCCCCAGAGCTTTACTGTCTGTTTACCCCCTCTATCCTCTGACTAAACTCACACACTACTGACCTTGTGCTGTGCGGCCACCCTTCGCCACTTATTATCATAGCCGATATACAGTGTACATGCCCCTGGCAGGAGACATCCGCAGTAATGCCACGGGTGTGCGGAGGTTAACATTTATGGCCAGACACATTGATTTGTCTCATGACGACGCCTCGTCCACGATAGTGGCAGCTGGTTACTGAGGCCTCTCATAATCCAGCAAGCAATATTCTTTTATAGGATCAGCAGAAGAGTGCCAATCATGTTGTGTGTCCACTGGAGCAACGACGGAATAAAGCAAAAAAAAAAGAGAACTATAGCAAAGAGAAAGAGTGAGAAGATAAATCATGAAAGTGAGAGGAACTGAGAGAGAGAAAGAAGAAAGTCTGTCTTTCAGCAGAATGACAGGCCATCTCCTTAGCTGGGGAAGTGCGGCAGTTGGCCCTATGCCCAGGCTTGTCCTGTAGTCACTCTCCAATAGCCTGGCAGAGGAAAAGAGGCCAGTGATAAAGGAGTGAAGTGGTGGAGAACAGAAAGCATGGGGATTCTACCACATTTTACTCGCTCTTCTGTAAGTAACATATGTTCCCTATGTTGAGCTTTATAGGTTGAAATTAGGGATGCACGATATATCGGCGGCCGATATATTATTGGCCGATAAGTGAAAAAATGAAAATAATATTATCGGTCCGATAACAGAATTCTGGCCGATAATTTGTGCTGATATTTTTTAAAGTCCTAATTTAGGCCTACGTAAGATCCGTCTGGCTACACTGAGCTACTTGAGCTTGGTTATACTTTTTCCTCAATATAATGTCAGCGGTGTGAATGTATTTCACCATTCTAACAAAATCTGTGGATATGTGTTCATTTGGGAATCTGTGCATCTCAAAATCGTCTCGTGAATGATCCGCCATTTAACCTTAACCGCCGTCTTGTGCTGGTGTGTTTGCACTTTACCGCGCTGATCGGGGAAACAAATAAGCAAACTTGTTGTGGGACGAGTACATAAGTAGGCCTAGTTCTAAGTTGTGTTTTAGTATTATATTTGCATTACGTTAGCTTGGGTTTTGTATTACTACCTAGAAATATGCTAACCATTCCTGCTTCAGTTCCAGACAGGTCATCATAATAAGTTATTAAAACCTTCGGGGCTAACCTCTTTCATTTCTGCTGCAGCAGGTTGTGTGCAATAGAGTAGATGGACATAATATACAGTCTGAGGAGTTGCAGCTTTATTCAGTTGAAACTAAACATAAGTTTCCCTCACAAACTCTGATTTTGTCACTATACTGTAGCTTATTCCCAGCTGAGCCGTTTATGAGCGTTTAGTCCTAAATTAAAACGATTCATACTCTCTAGCCACTCACTCGCAATTCACTGACGTCAGGTTCACTTAAAGGAGCCACACATACTGTAGGGCTAGGCTACTGTTATGTTGTTGACTGCCACACTATTGAGGACTATTATGAGTTCTGTCTATCATTTGGTGGTAGGTAAAATTACTGCAATAAAATTATGCTTATTAAATGCTTTCCCCAAATCACTTTTCACAATTTTTTTAGTAATAGAGTAATATTATCGGTTATCGTATCGGTATCGGCCACAACAAACCAATAAATATCGGTTATCGTTATCGGCCCTAAAGTTCCATATCAGTGCATCTGTAGTTGAAATCTAAAGTAAAGCAACTTAAAGGATCAGATACTTGGTAGTTTCATAATTATAGGCACAATAACAATATACACAGTGAAGAGAATTAACAAATATTTGATAGACACCAATAACACTACAGTGATATCTATTGTTGATATCTTCTACTCAATGGTTTATGTTATATTTTTGTGATTCATCAATCATGTTACTCATTTCCTGGACCCTGTGTATTTAGACAAGAGCCATGTTCCCCACCATAACTTGGACAGGAACAGAAACTCGAATTGTATTGAACGTGCCATTGCATTAGTGACGGCACTCTTCCGTTGACTTTCATTGTATTCCACTGTAGATACAAAGTGGTATTACAAGAGAGACGGCCCTGTGCTGGCAAGTTGGCATGCTAACTTTAGTGGATATCTGGGCACAGTGGCATTGTGTCAAAAGTGTTATTTCTTCATATTATGTGGCTATCCCTATTTCATATATTATGGTTCTTCTGAGCCTGGTTTGGTTTAGACCTGAAAATAAATTCAACTTTGCCTCTGCTCCTGTCTTTAATATTACTGACTGGTCCGATATTAGGATATTCCATGTAATTTAATGTACTCAAAATAAATGTATTGTTTTCATTAAATAACTTTCTGTCACTTACAGATCCATACATTTCCCTGTCCCCTTCTAGCCTCCACTAGGGCCTATGAGATGTTTTGTTGGAAAGTGGAGCAGCCCCCCACCCTCCCCCCATTAGCACCAGTAAGGCTCAAATCCCCACAACGCTCCATCACCCTCCCCCTGTGACATAGTATATATAAATATATATGTTACAAACAGCCAAACATATCTAAAGAATCCTCCCTCAGCCATACCGGAACTGGATAGTGCCTCTGATCCACTCTCTCTCTCTCTCTCTCTCTCTCTCTCATAATTCTCTATACCTATCTTTGCTATGACATGGATATAAAAGGATGCAGATACAATCCTCTAGTATGCTCCCCCCAACTCCAGCTCCACACACAGGCACGCACAGGCACACACACTCACACACACACACACACACACACACACACACACACACACACGTGCACATATCACCAAACATACATAAAACAGGGAGCTTATGCGTCACTCATCTCCCCCCAACACCTGGCTTCTGGAAAGCAGCTCAAAGCTGCAGAGACAACACATCCACATCCACACCGGGTTGTAAAAATAGGCTGGTGCCACAGGCTTTACGAGCGCAGCCCACCTGCTCTCTTCCTGTTGTGCAGGTCCACACACTGAGCACACGAGCTGCAGAAACAGTTTGTTAAGCCAAGAGCAAAGTCATGAAAGACTCTCGCTTGACTTTTACCCTTCAGTGAGAACCGCTCGCAGAACAGCTCACCTCATCTACCACCACCACAACAGAGAGGCAATTAATTATCATACTTGACATCAACTGGAGAGAAATAGTGTGCTATGTTTTCGCTCTCTGTCAAGGGAGTGTTATTTCTTATACAGTTGGGTGGTATAGTACATATCACGCTCCAGCCCACAATCTCATTAAGGAAACTTTCCTGGATGTAATGTTTAATACACGTACACTCTCTCTCTTTCTCACTCTCTCTCTAGCTGTCTTTCTTTCTCTCGCACACACAAGCACAGGCGTGCACGCACACACACACTCATTTGGACACATTTCACAGTATATCACAGTAAATGTACTCTTTGAACTATCAGACATTCTTTGTTATTGGGATGGCAAATATCTTGTGAAATAATTAAAATGGCCTACCACCCTAGCCTGGCTAGCGCCACCACTTCTCAATGAGACGTGGTCTGGGAACCAAACGTTCATTTTCTCGTATTTGAAAAAAATGCCCAGATCCGTTTATTGGGTGCCACGGATGTCTATCAAATGCGTCTGTGCATAGCTCATCATCGTCTTGCTTTCCCACCTATTCTGTGATTGGTTCCCTATCTCAGGCGAAAATTTGCTCCATGGTCTCCAGGCTGCCTTAGCAGCGTGAATCAAATCGCGTGCAAGGCAGCATGGGAACACCCAGGCTACTACCACCCATAGTTGGAAAATAAGATGAATATCATCTTTAGCCCTTAAAGGAGTACCGTCACACCGGTGTGACGGGAATGTTGGGAAATTAACATTCTAAAGAATATCTGGGTTCATTGAATTCAACATAGAATTTTAGAACCTTCAATTGTTGCGGAACTTAGAATGTTCAAAAACCTACACCTTTAAGGGTTAATAGACGTTCAGCTACCCTCTTTATTGTTTCTTTATTTTGTCATAGATTCAACTGGAAGTAAAATATTTTTTGTGTTTCTTGCTCTCTTTTCATTAGCAAGATTGAAAGGGAAAAAAAAATAATGATTCAAAACCTCATTAAAGGGACTGGGAGCGCAAACGAGATATCCAGAATCGAATTGAAACAACAGTGGGATGAATTAAAAGTCCACTTCAGATGTGGCTATAAGAGAGGTGCCCGTGTGGAGCTGCTTTTGAAGCCACACGCACGTTTTCTGTGTAATCACTCTCCTGTCTGGGAGGAAATAAAGTTTCTCTCCTGCTTCTTTGAACTGTGAAAGTTTGGCTGCTGTTTTTCAAGTGCAATTTGTATAGTTAGTTTGTGAAGTTTTTGGTGGCGTAGACAGAGCCCATGGCAGTTCTGATTTGCAGTCCTTGTGTTTTATTCTCTTCTGTGGTTCTATGTTCACTTAAGTGCACTTCATCACAGCAGTGATCACAGCAGTTACGAGACCCATTGGAATAAAATCACATATCAGGTCATCAGTGGCGGCTGGTCCTCTGCAGGTAATGCAAAAGAAAAAAGCTCTAATTGTCTGTGTCCTGGTTTGTTCGACATTTTCTTTTTCGCGTGGCCTTTAAAGCAAAAAAGAGAGTGCTCACAGACAGTGGTCCAGTGAGAGGTGACAGTCAGTCCTCTAGTTTTTGGTTCACAGGAACACCTTGCCTTAGGCACTGACCAATAGAGCAGCATGTATCAGGCCACGGGGAATTTAACACCGTCACTCACACTCACAGTGCAACAAGCCAGACCTGTAGATCTGTGGTCATATTGAACCTGTAGTGTTCAGTGGTGCATGTCAGGGTGTTTGCCTTATAGGGAATTCACTGCAGTTGCCATTGGTTATTATCAGACATCGACTTTCTAGTGTATTTAATTACAGTAGAAAAGACGAGAACAGGTATGTGCAGCTTAGGCGTGCCCTAAATGTGTTTACTCACTGTTTAGGGCTGTCAGTGCATATGGTTAAGAGTGACCTTTTTTGCACTCACCTGTGCTGATGTGAGGTGTGTGTGTGTGTGTGTGTATGGATGTGTGTGTGTGTGTGTGTGTAAGGATGTGTGTGTATGTGTGTGTGCTTTTGTTTTATTTTTTCCGAGAGTCTGATACATTTGTGTGCATGGCCAGCCATACACATCAGTGGTCGATTCCCTTGTTTGCATGTGATGTATCACTCAGTGGTTCCACGTGGAGGTGAGGCGTGTGGTGGGGGATTATAAAGTGCACTGTACACAGTGCACTCTCCCTGGCCCCTGGCTCATTTGCTGTGCTTCAGCCTGACTGGTCCTGTGGGTATGGATGCCCTACTCACTGCAAGGTGAGCTAGAGCACAGTGAGGATCTGAGGCTGCTGGCTCTGTCCTTCGTCCACCTTTTATTGTTAGCATTTTACATTAAGTGTATCTAACGGGACGTCATGATACATTCATTAATACGGAATAACATATTTATAAATCAGTGCTTGGGGATTTATGAAGATTTTATTTATGTCAGTGTTTGCGAGATGACAAATTAAATTGAATATTGGCCAATGCTGTTTTGACATGAGGGAATTCATAACATTTATAGACGCATTGATTTATGTTGGAAAGACGGTGCTTGAGCGTTCATTGACAGCTCATGTCAGTATAAAGCATCTTGTATATGATCATGCAGCCCAAGATCCTTAAAGAGATGAGGGCACCAAAGGCAGAAAGAGAAGTCAAGCAGACACCCTCCCTATTTTTAAGTCTAGACTTAAAACATAGCTCTTTACTGCCTCCCATAGTTAGGTATGGTGCGGTGTGGAACTTCACCCACCTCAGGGATTTTTGGAATGGACCACCCTGCTGAGTCCTCATGTGACTGGCACCCCAGTCGCGCGTGCGATGGTGGTCACTGACCATACCTGCGCTGGTGCCGACTACCCCTCACCATGCCTTAGTTATGCTGCTATATAGTGCTGTCATGGACTTTTCATGTGTCACGCCGTACAACCACCCCCCTCTCCTCTCTCCCCTTCTCTCTCTCTCTCAACTCTCCCTCTCTTGCCTATTCTCACTATGATATACTGTAACAATATGTAGTACCACTGATTATACTTATTGACATTAACCATTTTGATTTTCAGTAATACTAACCCACTCTACATCTCTCTTTCTTTCCCCTTACTGTACCTCACTTGTGAGGTATATCGTCACCAGTCATCAACCATCCATGTGTTGGCCCTCTTCTCACCTATCTCACCTGAAGTCCCATCCTCGACTGCCCTATTACTGTCCCCCTATCTGGATTCCTGGCCCGTACAGCCTTGCGACCCATCACCTGCCTATGACAATTCTGCCCAGATTCCTGGCCCGTCTGCCGACCCACCACATGCCCCATGACAACTTCCTTCCCCTGGACAAATCCAACGCTGGACTACTTGAACTTTCTGTCACTAAATCAGGAATAATGAATTATCAAACCAGATACGTAATCACCCCACCTCTTGTAACTTTCAGCTCAAGTGCTTTTAACACCATGTCTTATTCTCTACATCTGACTATCATATGCATTTGTCATGTATACAGACCTTACTGTCCTGTATTGACCCTAGGCAGATCAAGGGTCAGGCCCTTGAGTCGTGGATCTGCTCGAGGTTTCTTCCTATATGTATCTCCAATTCTAGGGAGTTTTTCCTCGCCCCTGTTACCCATGGGCCTCTCTCTTTCTTTTCTTTTCTTCCTTTCTTTCCTTTTTCTCTGATTGCCTACATTCTGTAAAGCGCCATGATACATGTGTAATGTTTTGGCGCTCTATAAGCACAATAAATTGAATTGAATTGAAATTGAATTGAATGTCATAGGGCTGAATAGAGCATCAACGTCAATCTGGCATGTAATGTCTTTATTTGAAATAAAGAATGCACTCTATGCACGACTCCATCTTGGATTCACTTATACTGGCATATTAACTTCCTGTTTGAATTAACACATTAGCAGGTATGGCTCTTTTCTATAATCATTGTGTTCAAGACCTCGTCTCATGGTAATGTAGACCGACTTTGTGAAAATGTTGTGTGCCACTCCCTCCAGCAAACAGGAAAAGGGTTTAACATGTTCTTAACCTTAATCAAGCATGCCACTGACCTGGTTAGATAACTTTAGCTATTTTGTTCAACTTGCAATAGCCTACTATATTAAAACTGACAGGCCAGCAATCTGTCATTTTCTGTCATAGCCTACTGTGTACAACATAAACAGGAAGTTGATCGGCCAGTATAAGCGAATCCAAAATGGAGTCATGTATAGAGCCTATATGGAGTCATGCCTATAGTCTAAATGATTCTGCTTTGCAGTTTTATTTTTCAAACGCTTTTGGGTTAGATGACAATATTCTGGAAAAAAAAATGTTTTGTATAACTTGCACATGAGTTCTCATTAGGGATGTAACGATATGCGTATCGAAATCGCCTATTGTCTATTGTGTGGTGCGATGCAGGTAAAAGCACCATTAAAACATGATCAGTGATGCATAAAATGAATCAAGTGTCATGTCCATGACATTGATATGGCTGTGGTAGCAATTTGCGTCATTGACTTTGGAAAACGGGAAAAGTTTCTGATGCCAACTAGGGGAAAAAAGTTTGAAATGTCAATTTTAATGACGAAACAACTAACCCATGTCCACGGTTATTCCTCCCATATACTTAAATATAATCACTGTTATCATCAGGCACATAATCACTCTGATCTTTCAATAAAAAATCATCTGCTAGCTCAGCGAGTGTAAAGTTAACTACCAGATGCGAGGGGACCATGTGCCTTTTTACTGCATGGGTGGGGGGTGTGGTCATGAGCAAAGCATAAAAAATACAGGCTCTAGTGTGCGGGAAAAGAGAGATAAAAATTGCACAAAAAAAATACTGTTTATGCAGATCCAATATTTCTCCTGGAGTATTCCATCAGAGATTGAATCCTTGGGCTGTCTCACTTTCAAACAGTCCTATTACCCTCACTTGTCATACACAGGGTTTCTGGAGAGATTCACGAAGACCGTCTGGTGATGCATAATTCAAACGGCATACTTATTGGAACAGGTCTGGGTGGAATTTACTGAAGTCTGGCTCTGTCCATGCCTTGTCCCCTCTGCCTCTCCCAGCACTCGATGAGGTCATTTTATTTTACTTTCATCACCTCGGCACAGACAAGGTTTAAAAAAAAAATCCCAGATAATTGTTATTGTTCCCGGCGTCTTGCAATTGTGGTGCGCACGTATACTCCTTTGTGACAACGGAGGAGGATGCTGTGTGATAGTTGTATTCCCCTGTCCTGCTTCGTTTGCTGCTTATTAACACCCCCTTGTTTACAGAGCCTCAATCTAATTAAACGTATGCAGCAGACCTCACCTGATCCGGTTATGTATGCCGAGAGTTTCCTCGTGCTTCCTGTAGATAATGCAATCGCTGCCATGGAGTCAATCAGTTTATCCCATATCTGCATGTCCTTCTAAGACCTGGACCATGGCATGAGGACAGGGATTTACTGTAGGTCTATAACTGAAATGACTTCACAGTAGGGCTTCCTTTTTACACTTTCGGTCTCCTCCTAACCTCACATGCATACACAATGACTTTCTCTCTCTCTCTCTCTTTCTGTGTTCTTCGTGGTACATCACAGATCTGTGTATTTACCCTACTGCCAGAGCATTTCGCTCCTGGGAGCTCATATACCTCCCCTTGTCATATGTGCACACACAGTGTTCTCCTTTCCCACCGCCATGGGCAAGCAGTGAGAGTAGATTCGGAGTCAGAGGGCAACCTCGTCTGACCACCCGCTGGGCTGAGACCGCCCTGCTGAGTCAGCTCTCCAGCCCCCGGGCCCCATGCTGCAGATGAATGTCACTGTGTGTGTGTGTGTGTGTGTGTGCGTGCGTGTGTGTGTGGGCGTGCGTGTGTGTGTGTATGCGCGCGCGGAGTTTGCTTTTAGATGGAACACATTGTCCCCCTACATTCTCACTGCATTTCTCTCACTGTTGCCCTGCCACTCTCCTCCTCCTTGCCCTCCTCTTGTGCTCTATGTCTCTCTCAACCTCTTCCTCTCCCACCATCATGGTACAACACTTTGTTCTCTTTCCTTTCTGCCTTGCCACCATTGAGAGCTCGCTCACCTCGTAATGGGTGGAAACTCCACAGTTTTGACACACCTGTTAGTCAAACATGCTGTACGGTTAGGACGAACCTGTCAGTCAAGCACGCTGTAACTCACAGTGGGGAGCGCGAAGGCAGGCCTCCGCCTGTCGACTGGTTGCGCTTAAATAGCTCTGTACTCAGTCTATATTTATGTCCGTTGCTCCCCTCCTGCCAGCCACTACCAGTGCACTCGGCTGGGTGCTATAGCTGCTGCTCCGTAGCCCCCCCCACCCCCACCCTCCTGGCCCCCTCGGGGTCCTCCAACCCCCTGCCTCCCCTCCTCCCCTCTCCCTTCCTTTAACCCCACTGGGCTAACAGTGTGGAGCGAAGAGGTGAGCTCACGCACCCCCCAAACATCCGTGCATTATGGTCTCCCATGGAGACGCAGGTGAGTTGCATGGGGGCGTGTTTGTGTGTGGCTGGGGAGGGGGTACTGGGAATTGGACACGGTCCACAGGGAGGGGCCCACAGATCCCTCCCTGAAAACCTTTAAATATGAACCACCTAACTCATATAAGGGCGAGAGCAATTTCCATATATTTAATGCCCAGCCTTCATCTAGCGACTGTCTCAGTCCCGTACGGCTTCACCTGAAACGCGGGATGGATTTTTGATCCTTGTGTGAAGAGTTGGGGGGGAGGTGGGGAGAGGGAGGTTTGAGAGCCTCTGGGAAATCGAGAGGACACATTTCCATATCCGCTGCCAAGAAGAACTGAAATTCCTTCAGGCAGCCTGCGGGGAAGGAGGTTTGCTGACTTCAAGCGGCTCCTAATGGGTCTCTGTGAATATGACGGATATTACTATCTCACAGCGGGAGGAGTCTTCAAGTGGGGTCTGGGCTCAGTACAGCCATGGAAAATATTTCAGTAATATTGAGCAACAGGGACGTTGACAAGGACCATTTTTGTTTGCCTTTGTTGATGGATGGTTGTATGGGTCTGAGTGGGTGTGAATGTTAACAACCACGTGCCAACGGCATATTTACAGTGCAGTGTAGAGAGCACATATGAATGCAAAATTCATATCACATACATTCAATGTGTGTGTGTTGACTAGGTGCCCTTGAATATTGTTGTGCCTTATTCATGCATTTGCATCATTGAATAGCAATAGCGGCAAACATTTATGAAGTGTGATGTACGCTTACTTTGCCCTTTGTTTGCATGCAGACAACAGTGAAGGAAAGTACACACATATACACACTCATACATAGAGAGAGAGAAAGAGCACTCACGCAACACACCTCTCGTCCACTGCTGACATCTCTCAGTGCACCTATACTGTGTGCACAGACACATTAAACTATGCTGATGTTTGCCCATTTCCCAGTCATTATGGAGCAGGGCTCTGCTGATCCTTATCCAAACGCAGCCCACTGCAGCTCTTTTGTCCCTTATCTGCCATCATTAATCAGTACGACCAGAGCCTGAATGCCTCTTGGCCCCTAACCACACACACACACACACACACACACACACAAAGACACAGACAGGACCTCCCAGCTCGATTATCAGAGCTTATGTATATTACCCCCCCAGTGGCTTGGTGATGGAGAAGACTGAAAGGCAGGGACCAAGGCGTGGGGCTGAGGGCCTCTCTAATGGATCTGGGGGAGCTGCAGCAGCAGGTGTGCTGATATAAAGATAATGGGCCCCCGCTTCGGGCTTAATTGCCAGCCTCTCCTGGCTCCTGAGCCGATTAAAGGTGCGGAGTCTTCCTCATCTTCCAACTCTGGCGAGGCCCATGACGAACAGGGCCAAGTTTCTTACTGATTTTCAAAACCCAGCACTGTGCCAACATTCATGTAGGCAGTCAGGGCCGAATGAAAGCATGTTTGGTGTTGGGATGATCTCTTTGCTCTTTTTCGTTTTTTTTTTTGGTTTTTCTGTTGTAGTCTCTTTCATCCGTTTCAGCGTTTTGTCCTGTAGTTTCTTTTATCTAAGTATAAGTATATATACTCTTTTGATCCCGTGAGGGAAATTTGGTCTCTGCATTTATCCCAATCCGTGAACTCGCGCTCGGGGAGCAGTGAGGGGTTAGGAGTGAAAATCTGAAACTGATGTCACCTGTACATGCAACATTGCTGCTGTGAGGTGTGCTGGCACAAACAATGAAAAAATAAAATGTATTGATGAATCATTCATATGTCTTGTGTAAAATGTGCATGTATCAGACACTCTGCAACATCAACAGTAATCCATTTCAATTATGCAAAAGCTTAGGTGGTGCATGGCATGAAGCATTTCCAAAGCTGTTCATTATGCATAAATAAATTATAATTAATGGGGAAAAAACAAGTATTCACCATCAGAAAGCATTTAGCTCACTTATCATATACTGTATGCAGGCTTTCCCTTACGATTGGTCAGACAGTTGTGGAAATGCCCTCTTCTCTGCCACATCCACTTCTGGCAGGTCTCCAAAGCTTTACCCCCTCTGGCCTCTTCTGGAGCCTCAAGAGGGTTCTCCCTTCAACTGGGCTGGTTTGACTTGTCTCTACTCTGCGCGGGTGAAACAATAAAACTTCTCCTGAGCTGCAGTGGGGATGGAATAAACGGACTGGAGAATTCACTCCAATCGTCAAACGTATCGCATGTCAGGAAAAGAAAACAAACAGACATCATGCCTCTGTGTTACACATTCCTAGAGGCACAACATATATAAATAGATTCTGTCATATGGAGCCACCTGGCATGAAGATGGAGGTCTTTCAGATGACTTGTATCTCAAAGTAGATGAAATGCTCATCAGGGTTAGCTTGTTGAAAAGTTACCTTCACCCTTAACGTTATGTTATCATTGGCCTCTGAAAAACATTGTTAACATGATAAATATGCACTGTGGTGGTCTGTTGTTCTTCTGAAAATGTGGTCTGGCACCAGCAGCTGGTGTGCTTTTACCTCTGCCAAAACAACCATATGGCTGCTGTGAGTCATTCTTACAAATTATGAACACAAGTGTGTCAGTTTCATCTAATGTTATAGCTACTGTGGCACACCTGTTTCTACCACATGCCATGGCAAAAGGATGTTTTGGGACAAAAAATGTTCAGAGAGATATTTTCAGTTGAATACTACTGTAGACATGCCTTGCCATCATGAGTCATATAAAAGTGGCAATCCCAACAAGCACTTGGTGATCTTCATTGTTTGTACTTGCCGTGAATCATTTCTCATCTTGTCACTGGGTCTACACGAAGGGCTCAGGTGAGCTTGAACCCTGCATCTCACAGGAGGCATGTCAAATCGTAAAATCGACAAGTAAAAACACACTTTCCCTCACATGAATTTGTTTTCTGACAATGAAAATTGCGAGCTGAATATGAAGTGTGAAATGTTCACATAGAGTACTCTTTTTATTTCCGGTCCATCTTTTATGTCTTTTCATTTAAAGTAAAAACATAATTTCAGTATTTCTAGCAAATTATGCATCCTCTCACTTGTTCATACTCTCTGCATTGTCACTTCATTTCTGCATTTTTTCCACCTATACGTATATCCGTTGCACCACAGAATGCCAGAGTACAAATTCTCGTGTATTCATTTCTTGGCCATTCCTGCTGCTTATCGCACCTTGTGTTTCCACCTTGTTAGCTGTGTGCGAACAATTAAATGTGTTGTTTGCACCATTGGAGTCGGGAGCTAATTGTGATGAGTGTAGATTTGTGTGTGAAGTAACAACATGAACATCCTGAGTGTTTGCACATGCTTTTCCAAATAGCTTTTGTGAAGCCAGTGAAAATGATTGAATAATAATATTCCGTTTCTCAAGTGGATAAGGCTAAGTGATAACAATCCATGGATTAGAAGAACACAATCTACATCCCCCTGTTCTGTGAGTCGTTGGGGCAAAACAACAGCTGATCTTTGGGTTACTCTGTACAGTGCTACCATGGGAAAAAATGGAACAATCATTGAGAGGGTTAAGTTAACAGATGGATTACAAGACAAGTACCTCATTCACAAGGGCTTGGTACACAAATGCCCTGATTTGATTCAATTATGATCTACAAGCTAACAATTTGATTCAATTGGATTTGATTGTGATTCAGTACTGATTTAACAGGAATGAGATATCAAACACGGCATAGCAGATTTCTATTTGGAGAGATCTTTAAAAAGGTCTAAAGAGAACATAAATCTACAGGTGGTGTGAAAAGAAATGGCAGAGACCACTGCAGAAAGCAACAAAGGCTAATACTGTAAATAGGAGTGGGTCTCATTCAAATTTTTAAATTATTTTTTAAAAATAGAATTTATCAAACAGATATTTTTTAATTTTGGTTTTCGGTTTTGCTTATCGGTTCCGGTTTTGCTTATCGGTTCTGGTTCTTTCTTATTCTTGATTCTATTCGATTCTAATATGTTGGTTCTCTACCCTAAAAATATATGTATTTGTATATATGTATGTATATATCTATGTGTTTATTTGCCCATCCCTATCTTTCCGACCATGTGGTTGATTAGCATGTCCAGACTGCTTGCTTGCTTTGTTTTTCTTTGCAAAGATGTCTTTCCCGTGCTCACATCATGTTGCTAGGATACAAGAGTCATGGTCTACAGATGAGGAGCTGGTGAAATAAGTGAAGACTGCTGGCAGCGTCTTAAGAGCAGTGTCTGTAAGGTGTGTGTGTGTGTGTGTGTGTGCGTGTGTGTGTGTGTGTGTAAATATTGTATGTCTGTTTGTCACTGAGTGTATTTGTCAGTATGTGTGTGAGAGGCAGTGAGAAAGACAGTGGAGAAAGTGGAGAGTTTGACAGAGGGTAACATGACATATGATCATGTGATATTGGAATCCTGAATTAATCCAATTTTACAAACCTAATTAATTGACAATTATTGGTTGACTTCCAAATTACAAAATGCATACTGAAATATAATCCTGGCTCATGAAGGAGCCAAATCTCTTCGATTTTTCATGCCGGAGGAGCTATGACTTCCCTTTCCCGCCTCGCAACTGCAGCTTTTAAACAAATCCCTCCCTTACAGCAATCAACTCGGGATGAATAATTCACTCTCCCAACACAGCTCATGATAACTTCTTATGGGCTCATCTCAGCGCCTCGCAGCAGACACACCACAGTCCGCCCCCCAGTGACGATTTGGCAATTCCTCGAAAGAGGAAACTCAATGACTTTTCTTTTAAGAAAACAGTGAAGCATCAGAGAGCTTAACCAGAGAACCTGTTAACTTGCCTCCTCTGTAACAGCTGGTCTTGCCAAGATCCAAAACACAAACAGCCCTACTCATTAAACGTTGCTATGCTGATAAATTACAGCATGCTGCTGAGTAAATGTAGAGGATGTTGGATGTGATGAACGTTGATTGTTATTTATTAAGCTTGACGGTGGAATGCTGCACAGTGACATACTCATAGATCATGGGATGAAGCTGAGGAACTCACAGTTGATACCTCACCCACTGAATTATAATGTTCTTCTCTCACTGGCTCTGTGGTGCCGGTGGGTTGAGAGGGCAAGAATGTTAATGTAGAGAAGCACATGTTGCACAACAATGCACATGTGAATACACAGACATGCACAGGGACAGACACACACACACACACATACACAAACACATTTTCACTAATTTATATACACAGAGACAGGCCATCACTCTTTGAAGGGAGCTCACAAAGCAAAAAATATTTTTTTCCATGTCATTTGAGCTAATTTTTATGTCCCTGTGGACAAAGAATGGGATATTTCTGTAATATATTGCTTGTCTCTGTGAGGGAAATGTATCAATGATGCAACTAAAGTGTTCACTGTCCGTGGGGCAGAGTATTGGATTAAGAACAGTATCTCTCTTGGCCCCAGCCATGGGGCAGCTGGCTGGGGCACCTGCACCATACGCCGGTGACTCGGGTTTCGATTCCCGCCCCGTGGTCCTTTCCGGATCCCACCCCGACTCTCTCTCCCACTCGCTTCCTGTCATTCTCCACTGTCTTATCAAATTAAAGGCATAAAAAGCCCCCAAGAAATATATAAATAAAATAAGAACAGTATCTCTCTTATTTGCCCAAGAATCCAGAGCCTAATTGACAGAATAATCTAAATGAAAATGAATGCCTTTATTGGTTTATCACTTTATTTGTTAATATTGGTCCATGAGGCCAACACATATATTCTACTGCCTACTGCATGTATATAAATACGTAATATACAGTATGACAAGAAAACATTGTGGCAAGAAACACACACATTCTCTTTGCAAGCCAAAGAAGACAACATTTATTTTTATCAGTAGCCTATCCTTTTTTTTCTAAGATGAACAACAACAACAACACATTACATTTATATAGCGCTTTTCTCGATGCTCAAAGCGCATCACATGGATGGGGGGACCTCACTAGTAACCACCACCAATGTGTAACACCCACCTGGGTGATGCACAGCAGCCATTATGCGCCAGAACGCTCACCACACACCAGCTTGAGGTGGAGAGTGAGGGAGTGAACGAGCCAATTACAGCGGAGGATGATTAGGGGGCCAGATTGGGAATTTAGCCAGGACACCAGGGAACCCCCCACTTTTTGCGATAAGTGCCATGGGATCTTTAATGACCACAGTGAGTCAGGACCTCGGTTTAACGTCTCATCCGAAGGACGGCATCTCCTACAGTGCAGTGTCCCCGTCACGGCACTGGGGCATTGGGATCGATCTTTTTTGGCCAGAGGGAAGAGTGCCACCCACTGGCCACCCACCAACACCAATTCCAGCAGCAACCTAGTTTTCCAAGGAGGTCTCCCATCCAAGTACTAACCAGGCCCACACCTGCTTAGCTTCAGTAATTCAGCTAAGACAAGGTATCCATTGGTCTGGCTGCTGGCTATGAATAACTAATAGCTGCTTAACATGAGAGAAATACAGAAATTGAAGCCATGCACCAGCTATTATTTTACAGTTGGCAACTGTCACCCAGTGCAGTGTCATATACCAGTTGGGCTAGGTTCCCATAACACATTCTTCCTGAATGCATCTATCAACTACCCCCCCCCCCCCTCCCCAAACCCAACACCACCTCACTCTATGCCCTGCCCAGTGGGCTGCCCAGCCTGGGAGCCATTCCTGCTCTCTGAGTAAGATTCACCAAGGGGTGTCTTGTCTACAGCTCATATACTGCATCAGTGCTTTCTAAAGTTATTCCCACTGGCCCATGGGAAAACTCCCAACGCACTTAAAAGAGATGTTTCACACTCCCTGCAGAACAGAAGCCCAAGCTGTTCACTAGCTCTTTACAATTACTAGTCTATGCCACACATGGCTGGAAAAAATAGTTTTTTTTGATGTCAGAATGTGTGCAATTACACAAGCTGTCTATTAGGGAGCGTGGTATAGGGAAGAGTGAGGTCAGAACATATTGATAGGGAAACTGGTTGACCTGGCAGTATCTTAAGAAATAGTTTATGATAAGTGTTGTTTTGGGGTCAGTTGGCCCAGTGATAAGAGGCCAGTAATTGAATATGTAAAAGATGAGATTTGCTCATGTTCATGTTCATGTTCTTTCATAGTTCCCCAAAACACAGATTATGCTAATAAATGTGTTTTATTCAACCAAATGGAGTAATTAGTTACACATGCAAAGTACTCTAACTCATCCTGAAGTAACAAGTATGTGATTTGGGAGAGAAAGATCTGTCTATTTTTCAGGTTATCAGGGAAATTGTAACTGAAAAGTAACTTAAACATGTAAAATATGATCCCAAGCTGATAAAAAGTGTGCAATTACCACCTTTTTGCTATTCATTTGGTCCCACCCCATTGTTCTAATGCTGTAAAAGCAACATTCTACGCTATCCTCATCTTAAAATCAGCCACTTGTGTTAACATGCTTGCCATGAGTGAAGCAATCTGGTTTCCCCAGAAGAAACTGATTAAATTATCTCTTAATTGCTTGTGTAAAATAAACCCTAATTTAATATAATAGGAGCGACTTTATTTGCCATTTAATTAGTTTGGCTGTGTAAGCATAACTGTGCACAGATGATGTATTGCGCCTTGCTTGGCATCTTTTTCACTCATTTTTCTTGGACAGGAAGCACAGGACAGGCTCTGCCATGAAATTATTGTGCTACTTCAGTTAACCTCAGAGCACAGACTACAGTGATGTATCCACAAAGATATGTTTGATTTGTCAGCTCAAGTGCTGAAAGAAATGACACAAGAAAATAGTGTTTTTCTGCTTCCTTGATGTCCTCAAGATCTCTGTGTGCCTGGCAATATTTCCTACAAATACAACAGGAGGGTAGCTGGTCAAGGGTCGCGGAGATGATCTTTCCATCTGGTATGACAAAGTGGGACACAATAACAATATACAGGCCGCTTTCATCTCCCAGGCTAACTGTGAAATTTGATTGAATCTGAACATCTGGCTGGATTTGAACTCGGTTTCAGTCTGTGAGCGGCCCGTGAGGGTGGCAGTAACACCTGGTATAATGATGAAACTGTGCTCACTCCTAATCCTCCTGAAAAGGCGGGTACCTCAGAATGACGCGAGCACTAGTGAATCATTTGCTGCTCCTAGAATAGATTCAGCCTCCAGTCTACAAAAGTGTTCTCTCTTGTAGGCCACTCTCCTTAGTTTAGTGTAATGTGTTAACAGAATGGAGACGTATGGTTAGGAAATATGGCTACAGGCAGTAATTATAAACAGACAGACACATTTTTGTAAGACATTTTATGAATCTTCGAGCATCACAATGGTCAGCAGATGTGCTTTCACTGGCATTGTTGTAGGCAGATACTGGAAAGCCATTTGGTTTTACAATTATGATGGATATGGACAAAACCCTGACCGAGTGTTTAATTTTGAGACCACAACAACACTCTAATGCATGGTGGGTTCACACAGGATTTTGAAAGGAAGTGGTTACAATCTAATCAACAAAAGGAATATTTTAAAAAAATATTAACAAAACATTCAGTATAATGAGCGAAATAAGCAGTCAATATCATGGCTGAGGAATTCTGCTTAGGATCTATGTTTTCGACCAATCATAGCCCAGTACAGGCATCAGTCCATTAACACATTAACACAATGACCTTTGTATTGTGTGGCATGTGGCAGCAATAACCTTTGCCCATTAATAGATATCCAATTAGTACCAGACAGCTTTAAAACATGACATTCTCTGCACTGAAAAAATGCACTTGGCAACAAAAGTAATCTTTTAGACTATTATTTTCTTTATGTTGACTGTTAGACTAACAATGATGTGTGCAAGTGGACTGCAAAGAAAGTTTAAAAATCAAAGATACAGAAAGAACTAGAGCGCATCGACTGAAGTTGCTGTACCATTACTGACTCAAAGAACAAGTTAAAGGTTTGCCAAATGTATTCATGTCTGAGTATTTTTGTTCAGTTGTGCAACACTTTGCATACACAAGCTCAGTGAATAGCCCAGCAATTTGGTCTCACAGTCAAATACAGTATTGTGCAGAACTCACCACTTCTCTAAGTAAGTAGACCCCTTTGACCCACTCTGGCTTAGGGACTGAATTATAATTCTTACAGAAGTAGTTTTTCTTTTTAAATCAGAGCCAAATACCATTTTGCATCATTTGACATTTAAGTGATATTGCAGACGGGTATTGCATTGCTCATGAGGTAAAATACAGTATAGAGAGAGGCTGGTATAGTTTGACAAAAGCTGGACTGGGATCGGGAAATGACCCGGGACTTGAATGTAGTATGCATTGGGCACTGTACCCAGTTGCGCCACAGCGCAGATTTATGGGCGCCCCCATAAATCTGCACATTAAAAAAAAAATTTGATTGCAGATAACATCAAGATCATGTTTATCTTTTGTTGGCTTCTTGGCATAAAGCTCAGAGCTTCTGTTGTTATAAGTTGTCTTATGAGACTTTTAAGTTGGGCTGATGGATAGTAATATTGTGTTGTAAGTGTATGTGCTTGGAGTATAAATGTGTGCATATCTGTTGTTTGCATATGTTCACACCGGAGTTTGAAATGCGTCTGAGTAAGATAAACACATATCACTCGATATCGGTGTGTATGTATAGCAGAGAGTACATTCCCCAGCACGCTGATAAACCCAGATGCATCCCTAATTGATCTGGGGAGCCAATAGGGGTTCGGAGCCTCTTGGTAGCATGCAGGGCCTCTCAGCCAGTCGGCTCTCTGAAACGGATGATAGATGCTCTTCTGCAGCTGGAGATAAAAACAGCTCACAGGAGGACAGAAGAATACGAGCCAGACGGAGAGATGAGGGGAGGGAAGAAGAGAACATGAGTTTTACAACAACCGTAGAAAAGGAAATAGCTACACACATTTCTGATGAGCACAAGTTAAGTGTTTTGAGGAACTGTATGGGAAAATGACCCATGTGAGGTTGAGATGAATGCATGTTGAGTCTCTGTAAGTGTGTTACAGGTGGATCATCAGGTGGTGTGTAGGATTTCGTGAGTCGTACGCAGACTATGCACACACAGACACGCATATAGATAGACATGGAAAAGGCTGAGGCTGCTACTTAAAAAGGCCTGATAAGATTCCACATGAGGTACTACAGGGCTTGAAGTTTTCAGGCACAGTGCCTGAATTCAGGCTTGGGCCAGGCTGTTTTGATATTTGAAAATGACTTCAGGCACAGAATTATTCCTTGCTTCAAGCTCTGGGTCCTGCCAGGAAAGATCTAAAGATATCAAGCTTGGAAGAGTAATGTTTTAGGTTTATTTTAAAGAGGCAACTTGCTGTTCTTGTTGTGTCTGTGGAGATAATAGGCTGTTGGATTTCAATGGAGCATACTTGCCTCCCCCTTAACACTTTCACTCTTAATTGGACTCACTTTCACACTCTGTCCTTTTGACAAAATAACAAATACCAGATTTACAGAAGAGAGACCTTGAGAATCCCTCCACAACATCATTAAAGGTCAAACAGAGAACTGGGATTCTCTGTGTAGCTGCAGAAATTGTGTTGTGTAAAATGCACTTTTATCTGATGCTAGGAGGCTATGATGAATCCTTGTGTAACGGTGTAGCAGGGGGGAACGCGTTATTTACTCCATCCCTATAGAGGGAGCCGATATAGACTTTAGCCCTTCAGGGACTGGAGTAGGTAAGGGAGGAAGCTGATTGATTCTGTTAATCAGAGTAGTGCAAGGTAGCAAGTGGAACCACCTGTATGTGAGTCGCCAGTCTTTTGTCCAAACAGCGTGTACAATTACTGTGTCGAGCTGAGTTCGCAGGAAAGTTTGTTTAACTAACCGCGGAGGTCTTGATACCTCAGAAGCGAATAAACTAAATAGCCTAAAGGGACGGCTGCTGCAAGCGGGTTAAACCGTGTAACATTATCGGCTGCGGCAAGCGGGTAAAACCGTGTTACAACACTTGTCTACTCTCGCCTTGGGTCTTATGAGGGGGCCGTGATCAGCTCGGCGTTACATTGCAGGGCTGCCAACTTTTCAAAAAACCTTGGAGTGAGATTTGGTGGGGCCAACCAACATTTTGCTGCGGAAATTTTTGTTTGGCTCGTTCAGCATTATACCGTACAGTAAAAAAAAAGTACATTGGTTCTCAGGTGTAGGGACCAGGGTCCCAGAGTTAAATTAACATTGGTATCAAAGGGATCTAGCCTAATGCTAGGACCATGGGCAATGGAGGCATTCTGAAATTGGGTGGGACATTTCAGGGGGGGGGGGGGGGGGGTTGGACTAGATGCAATTTCCTGAATTCTGGTACATTTTACCAGGTTATTTAGATACTTCTATATAACAAAATAAAGCCAGCCTACGAAATTAATAAAAAGTAAATCATGCATAATTTAAAAATAACTGAATATATAGGCTACTTGGCTACGCCATAAGGTTTCCATTACAGCACTGCGGACGTTCAATGAACGCATGAAAGCGGATAAAGTAAATTAAATATCAAACTAAAGCGAAAATGTCATGCTTTTGAAGGCCTACCATTGTGCAGTCTAGCTGTGGTTAGTGACGTGATGCTGTTAATGGGGAGTTTTACATAAACCTATAGGTTATTATTTATTTGGCGTACAAACAGCACTGTTATTTCGCACGGCAATAGTGGGGTGGGGTGGGGTGGGGTGGGGGGGGGGGGGGGTCCAAACTAACAATTTTAAAAAGTGGGTGGGTGTTTTGTAAGAATTTAAGAAATGTTTGTATATTTTAACTTTTAAATGCATCAATCTGGTGCACTTTTAAAAATAAATTCAGAGGTCAGACTTGCTTATTTTTATGGAAATATTTGTGCTGTAGCCTAAGCTATTTTGCACTTCAGAATTATAACCATGCATACACAGGTGGAATAGTTATGGTGATATTGCAATAAGTTCACAACCACAAAAACATATGGTCCATTTCACAGTTCAGAAATGTTCAGCACTCCATGAAATTATGCAGAAGTGGTCACCTGTGTTTTTCAGCTAGTTCATTTAAGATAATATATTGGTCATTGTAATGGCCATAGCCTACAGGCTATTCCTTTTTCAGGATGTACCCATATCTGCATGATGTGAATGTTTGCATATGGCTTATGTCAGGCTTTATATCAATATTTGTGTCTCCTTATTTGATTTTCTTTATATTTTTGCATTAATGTCACTAGAAAGCATGGCAATATAAATATATTAATTTATCTGTGTAAGTGGGATTGGCTGGAACCTGACAATATAAGAACCATGATAGTGGGATAATCTACTGAGCAATTTACAAAAATGTATGTAGGCCTACTGACAATAGTTTACATTAGAATACATTATAATTTCGCCCCAATGAGGCTATGTAGAAATGTGTTGCAATTTCAAAAACAGAGGCATGCTTTATATCCTCGTATTCGGTACGGTTTGCTGTTTATTGTGATATTAGGTTTGCCACATGTTGTGTGAAGGGTTAGTGAGATATTACAACCGAGAGTAATGGGTGTGCACTGTGTGCAAAATGCAAATATGATTAGCCTAAATTGCACGTCGGTTCAATGATAATTTTCTCGCGAACCATTTATCACAGCAACTTGGCGCTAATATCATTGGAAAGCTTAGATTCCGCTCGTTCACATGATGTGTGATATCATGTATAGGTTTAGTTTAGTTGAACCTCATCTGCCAGGTATTTGACCTACCACGTTGACACTTCAGCGTGAAAAATACTCAAAGCATAGGCCTACCTGAAGCCGGGGGAATGCGCCTGGGATGGCTTTTGAAGTAGCATCGCAAATGAGAGAAAATTTAGAAAATTCCACAGACAGGGGGTGCTCTTGAACCCTCTCACCGTCTCTGAAAGCATAACCGTGGCTCAACAGGTAGATCTATAGGCTAAACTCATTTTTCAGGCATCTGACCGACCGGCTTGACACTTCAGCGTGAGAAATCGTGGGTGTGGCGTGTGAGTGTGTGAAACTAATCAAATGCGTGTGTCTCACGGCCAATGCGTGAGAGTTGGCAGCTATGCATTGCTGCTACAGACAACCAGTGGGCAAATAATTGCCGCTTTTCCCCCAGTGTTACTTAGCATAGTAAGGTCACACCTCCAAGGAAAATTTGATGGTTTTCTTTTCTTTTATTATTTTCTTTTGTTTAATTGTGCATTGGGAGACTAGCCTTATTCAGCACTCCTTACAGAACTCAGGATAGGCCAAGCCCTGACTGAGCTCCATATTTTCACTAGTTGCTGTGTTTGCCTTTCTTATAGAAGTATGTGGTGGCTATTGGTTGCTGTATATACCTTTCTTATAGAGTGTGCAATTACCAGTTGCTGTGTCTTGCCTTTCTTATAAAGGGTGCGGTGTATTGTTCTACAGTGTTGTACTGGCTATGGCCTCCTTGGGTCATGTCTCTGGTTGTATGTTGTAATTGACTGGTCCTCAATATTTTAAACTTGCATTCTTTTTGTATAATAAACTGAATTTTGTATTTTTGATAAAATCAGCCTCAGTCTATCCTTAGTAAGCTCTGTGGCAGGGAGATCTTAGAAGGAGACAACATACATCTTGTTACACTTGGAACACATTTTCATTAAAACACCACAACACTTTTGAAAGCCCTTGTCTTTACCAGCTCTTCGAGTAATGACCATCACGTGCTAACAGGTATATCTCTAGCATCAATGCTCAAGCTCTCTTTGAAGGACTCTTTGTTCTCAAAATGTTTCTTGCACCCCAGTGTTTTCTGTTAGTTATGAATTATTCAGTATGAGGATTTTTAGTAAGGAAGGGTACATCCCAGAGCATGCCAGACCAAGAAACGACACAAGAACCTATTTTAAAAAGTAAAGCGTGAAGTTGGAATGGATCTGACCTGATCCTTGTCCTGCTGCGCCACTTTGAAGTTAGCGCTAGTCTAAGTTTATGTCTATGCCTGAGGCATATTCGTGTCTTGGGGAGGGGAAATGCCTGGCTTTATACCAATAATACTGCATCCTTATAGCGTAGAAATCTAGACGCACTCTAGCGGCAGCAAATGCAATTTGCAGCCAGGGTAGTCTAGAAACTCCGTTGGCTTGCGAGCTGGAAAAATCAAACTTCGATCAGGCCAATCACATCGTGTATAGAGTCGGTGTGCGGGCTTAACATAATGACGGCAGAGTTGCGAAGGTTCCGCGTGAATTCCCTGCTACTTGAAAACAAAGAAGATGGATGCTGCTGCTGTTGAACAGCGGTCTCTGAATTGCGACTCGAGTTAAGCTTTTTTTAAGTTGGCAAACGTTTGATCAACTAGCCAACTAGCTCATGAGTTGTAGCGCTGTCCTATTGCGTGCAGAGGGAATTTGAAAGACAACCGTTTATCCCGCCCCTCGGATTGAGCACTGCCAATGGTGAGTTCCCAGACCCTACATCTTCATGTGGGTCAGGCTATCATCCTTATAATTACCCTGAAAACTCACATAACCCTCTGTAAGAACTATACATGCCGTAAAAACATCAAATCTCCATAAGAGAAACCTGACTCATATTTGTAAATGGACACCATTTACCACCAACAGACGAGTAGGTTATCCTGGATATTCTGTCTATCAAAGTTGTGTAGCTAGTTACATTAAAATGATATTCCCCAAAATGTCAAAAATCCCATTAAGAATATCAAAATTCTTTCTGATTACTGGCAGACCAACTACTTCACCCAGGTCCCAAAGCATGACTCAGAGACTAGCCCGAGGAGGACCCTGGCTAATTGAACTGTCAATTCATCCTAATGTGTACTCATGTAGATTCTTCTCTCTGTGGAGCTGCATCCTATATGGCTCCATTACCAGACTAAGTGTCTCTGGCTCCCTTCTTCCCTTTCTAGGCATAGAGACACGGACATCAGGATAGGGGAGATCCGTTTTTCGCCAGAACAAGCATTAAGGGCGAGAGTCACAATGGTTCAGCAAGAGCTCAGTCGTTTCAAGAGGGACATTATCAACCATGTCCTCTGGCACTCCTAGGAAGTAGCCTTGGCAAGTCACCCTGTGGATTAAAACAGAGAATGTCTGCATTAAGCCCACTATTTAACTTCAGGTGAAACTTTGAATGCATTGGGTTTATTAGGTTGTGCTAAACAACAGGGGTGCTCACACAGGTTAATGCAAAGTTGCCATTTTATGAGCAGCTTACTTAATGAATTGTGTAGTGTAACTGTTCCCCATGGTGTGCTGCTGTTCAAGTGACAATAACTCTAAAGCGCAGTGCATTCCAGCAAGACTCCACTAAGGCCCAAACAGCTAATTTGAAGAAAGGATTGGCTGCCACACTCATGGTATTGGAGAGCTGGACTTTTAGTAACACTCAAGTCTAACCGAATAATGAGAACCTTTGAGAGTGGGCAATAAGAGAGGAAGCGTGTGAAGAATTGGACTGGCAAGACGAAAAGCCATTATTAAGTGCAAAAGACAAAACACTCCAGACTTTGCTTTCCTCCCCAAGTGCCCATGAAGAGGGTAGTGGTTTGGCCCCTAAAGCACACTACCTTCCTCCTATTTCTGCCTAACTCCCTGCTTAATGATGATGTAGCATGATCTGTCCGTTTCCACAACTAGGTACATATTGAGGTCGTGGGAGGGGTGTATGTGTGTGTGTGTGTGATGTGCATGTCAGGGATTTGTAATTACTGAAACAAATACCACTCTTTCCACATCTCTGTTTTTCTCATCACTCACTCAGTGCCCTCCTTATCCGTGTGGTAGAGCAAGTGGCTTTCTGTTGCTGTAGAGGGCCGTTGGTTGTCTAGTCGATCTCTGTGCGACTGTGGCAAGGAGCACTAGGTTCCCTCTGAAATGGCTGACACAGGCAATTAAACCCTGTCGACTATGTAAGTGGCCTTCGTATCCCTTTCATCTTGCTCTCTTCTCCTCCCCTCGGTTCAGCCGCTGATGGAGATTTTGTTTGTCAGCCAATATCTATGAATGCGGTGAATGCGCGCCGGAGTGGTGGTGTCAAGTTAGCTTTCATGACGGTCGCCAAGTCACAGTAGCACCAATTACACTGGGGTGTAGTGGCCCTGCCTTTGTCTGCTTTGCTCTTGTTCTTTTGTCTGCTCCGCTCTCAGTCTCTATCTGCTCTGCTCTGGTCTGTTCTGAGATGATTATGTCTTGTCCTCCATGGCAGTGGTTTGTACTTGTACTCATACTTGAAGAAAAAAAAAAATCTTTGAAATTAAATTCCCCCTGTATGCTGCAACATTTCTAAATGTTCTTTTTATGGGAATTCAATCACGGTTATGCACTCCCACCACTCTTCCAATCAATAAGTAGAGCATTTAATGAGATATTCATTAACAATTAATGGCAGATACGTGATAAATAAAGTGCACTGGAAATTACATTCTAATATTGTAGCATTGGCATTGCACCAATAGCCCTTCTGATTAAGACCATATTAGGGGCTTAAAGGGACTCCCTCACAGGACTCATACACGCTAAACTAGTACAGATGCCCATGCAACGTTTTTCTTTTGCTATAAGTAGGCTAATTTGAAAGGGGTGGGTTAAGCGAGGACATAGAAAGTGGTACCCTGGCTGCTATGCTTAATCATGAGCGTAATTCCTATTATGAATCAGTTCAATTAGCTGAAGACAGGGACCTGAGGAAAGGCGGTCAATACATATATTACACTGATTAAACATGTCAAGGTGATTAAAAGTAACAGAGCCACAGTAACAAGGCTGCATCCCACAAAGACTGCCACCCCCTGCTGCCCTCCTGCCCCCACCTTCTGCACACAGTAGAGGTTGACACGGGAATCAATTTTCACTCCCGTCCCATCCCGAGGCCGCACAAATACTCCCGTCATATCCCGATCGCGTGAAAGCCCCCCCCAAAAAATGTTGTCCCGCAAAAGACTCCCGAATCCGGTCCCGCTCCCTATGTTGATGTCTAAAGTTATCCGACTGTTAGGCTACCCAGTAGCGTGCGTGCGGTGACCATACATTTTGGTAGGGCAGAAAGCCTTGTCTAACTTTTCTTTAATAGCCGATCATTTTGGGCTACATTAAAATTACATATTTTACAGGACTTTGCTGTAGGCTATGCTTAAATCATTTCATAGTCAGAATTGTAGATCTCATCCCATCAGTTAAGTTTGCACCAAAGATTCTATAGTTTTATCAACCGTCTCTGTTTCCACCGTTCTCATCACGTTAAACCAGCGAAGCATGGGTAAACAAAACTATTTTTTGTGTTCCGCCGTGCAATTGAATAGAGCTGTCCTTTGCTGACACTTTCGCCTGTAACTGTTTCTTTGCATCCATTTTGCTTTAGGGCCTAGTGGCTGAAGCTGATTGATTTTGAACAGAGCAGCTGCTTTGTCTTGCTCTGATAGGCTACCAATCAACAACAAACGTATTGTGGGTTGTAATTGGTTCTCTTTTCTAAATCGAAATGTCTCACGTCTTTGGGCGCACTCACTGCATTGCAGCGTCATTTTTTTTAAAGTTAATCTCTGGCTTCCCGCCAGCTCCCGTTTATTATTTCCTGTCCCGTCCCAATCACGTTACCAACAGTGAAATTTACTCCCGTACTGCGGGAAACCCGCAGGAATACCGTGACCCGCGGGAGTCCCGGAAAATTGTCACCCTCTAGCACACAGTACTCACTGATGGTGTAGAAAGTTCACTTGATGCAGAGAAAGGTCACATAAATGGAATGCTACTAATTGGAAAACAATCCCTTGTTATGAGTAATGTCATACTTCATACAAACATTGTCTATGCATACGTATGGGCATAGGTATTTGACAAGCATGGCAGAGCAGCTGTAGTGTCGACACCTAACGATTGGTCGACCTGGGTTTGAACCCCAAACCTGCCATTGCAAGTCTGTCGCTTTGGATTAAGGTGTCTGCTAAACACCAGTCACTTTACTTTAACACTTGCTTTAGTTTCTTATCACTACTGCATCACCACACATATGGTTAATTATACATATTAAATCAGGCATAACTGGCAGTTTGTGATGTAAAAAGCCTAAGATCTGCATGTGGGTTTCACTGTGCTTAAAGATGGCTGAGATCATTTACAGAGCAACCCAGGAATGTTGCCTCATGCCTGCTTCATCCTCCCACTGTCAAGGGGCTCACCACAGCACAGCCAGAGGTGCAGTCTGATTGGACGGCCTGCCGAATGTGCGTTTAAACGGCAACACAATTACTTCCTCATCTAATATGCATCAGCACATCTGAGCTGTACTCCCGAGGAGGCCTGTGTCGGGTCAACACCGGTATAATTTGATCGTTCAGCCACCCAGATCTTCCGGATGAACCAGGGCACTCCTGCCAGAGATTACAAGTAACCCCGTGGCAACATTTTCCCCAGGATCGATGGGAGGTGCTTAAGAATTCCCATACATAATTTGCTGGTGAGGTGATCAAATGAAGTGATCCAAGACCTTGTTCTGTTTTTTTCCCGTCTAGCCGAGTGAAATTTGTAATCAATCTTAGCTTTTTTTGTGGGCTGCAGGTACACATGAGTGCACATCTGCACAAATCACAGTGCACACACACACACACACACACACAAATAAAGCCAAGCATGTATGCTGACCTCTAATACAGACCATAGATAATTCATGCAGTGCATTTATTCCACTCCATAATAAATAAACCAATAAACATTTAATTGAAAGGGCAGTAAGTGGTCATACATGTAAACCCTAAAACATTACGAGCTACTTTGTCTTACTTAGCCATTTGATGGTTCATTAGAAACATTACACTGAAAGCTCAACAAAAACAAATGCACTTGCAGTCTCTCCTCATCTCTCTCCTTCTCTTTGTCTCTCTCGCACTCTCGTTCTTTTTTCTCATTGTTCCTCTCTATTCTGCTTAAAAAGTTATCAGTAATATTACTGTCAGCTGCGTGCTCTTTTGTATTCATTATTCTCTGGTAATGAGACAAGCGCATTCTCCCCAGTTCGCCGGTGTAGAGTACACACCATTAATCAACAACTCGGACGCTCCACCCTCCTCGCAGCGCCGCCGGGCCTTGTGCAGAGCACCGATAGCGGTTGTCACGGCGGCAGGACAATGCCCGCGATTCCGCTCCCACTTCCGTCGGTCAGCTCCGTCCCCAGTCCCTCGCTCTCGCCCGTCATCCTCTCATTCCACGCGTGGCCTCGTATGTAATAACAACAGCTGCCACTCACCGGTTGTCAAGACGATGCGTGGCAGCCTTCCTCACCAGCCCAGGGGTTTATTGCCATGGACAGCCTCCTCATTATCGCTTACCCAGTTTTCTCGACAACCTTGTTCTCGTATGAGGGACTGGCGAGCTCGGGTCATGGGTGGAGAGGTCCCCGGCTGCCGGAGCCTATAGAAGGATGTGTACATTATTCACCAGCGTGGGGGCTCCGCACTGCCCCACTGTGTCGCTGTAAGTGAAACACTTATTCGTTATTAATCACTCGTCAACAGCCTGTTGGGCCAGGGCAGTGATCCACCAGGCGAGCGAGCTCATCAGTATGCATGTGGCGTGTGGACATCCTCCTCGCCACGCTTTATTGTCCTTCACAGCACATTGCGAATGGCCTGGTAAAGCAGTGCAGACAAATGCAAAAGTGCATAAATATGCTATTATCCCTCCCCACCCCAACCCCCGCACCGACATCCAGAGAAAGCTTGCGAGAGAGAGACACAAACCTGTTATGACAATATTGCCTGCAGTGCCATGGCTTAGAGTAATTTAATCAGGTTCTACACAGCATGCGGTGGGTTTATTTTCTCATGGCCTTTGGACGAGAAAAAGCTAATGCTGTTAATGGGTTTTGCAGCATCAGGTTAAGGGAGCCGGCGACCCCTGGTTGTTTCTTTGATAAGGTCTTTAAGGAAGCCATTTCGGCATAAAATCTATTAAGAGATTAGCTTTTCTGGGCGGACTTGACTGTTTTTTGAATGGTCTGCCAGCACCCATTAAAGCAGAGGAAGTCCCAAAGAAGTCACCTTCTGTGGAGGGAAGAACTATGACAGGGCGTCAAGTTACATGAGAATCGCATGACTGCACTTCTGCATCTATATGGAGATTTTAAAGGGTAATAAAACAAGTACTAACTCCATCCATGATCTCATTGCCTGTATGTCCGAGTGAATATTTCCGCAAGCCTTCATGCATGTATTTAAGCTTCTGAAATGAGAAAAATGACAGCAACCTCAGTGTGCATTCCATTAAACGTATGGAAAACAAAGAAATGGCTGCATTTTAATTAGTTGGAGAGCACGTTGGCATTTGCTTGTCATTCAGTCATTCAAAGCTGTTGATGTGAAACTGGTAGGCCTCAGCTTTAATTACTTCACACATCCTTATCGAAGTGGACCGAGGCGCGTCGGAGAGACACTTTAAAAACACAGAGACAAAGAAAAGAGACCAGAGAGGAGACTCCTGACAGCCTACATTCCAGTCTTCCCTGTCAATCACCAAGATTGATGGGGGAGCACAGTAAACAACTCATCCCTCTTACCTGGTCCCTGTTACCAGACAAGTGCAACGTTGGGGGAAAGGGAGGTGGGTGCCAGAGCGGGTAGAGTATAATCTGAGTCTGGCGTGATACTGTTCAGTGAGTGGGTATGCTCATCTCAAATGCAAGACTTCCCTGCGTGCCTGGCTGTCAGGCACGGGACCTCCTCTCTGCACTTAAAAATGCTCCTAAATTGGGACCCAATTTAGATCAGAGTGCAGTGTAGAAAATGGGGGCTTTTGTTTTCATGCTAATGGGGGGCCACTCAACTGATCACAGCAATTTACTCCCAGCATTTGCACCTCAAAACAAATAGAAAAAGAAAGTATTGGCGGGTACACATAGAGATAAAGGGGAAAATGGAGAGTGGGCGAAAAGATGGAGCAGGAGAGATCCGTAGGTTAAGATTAGATAAGGCCCGAGAATTGACTCACGGCGTTCTTCTGCACGACTTATTTTCGGCAGTGAAGTTACATACCCCCTCCATCTCCCACCCTGAGCCAGGCTTCACTGTAAAGACACAGCACTGAGGGATTTCTCTCTCTCTCTCTCTCTCTCTCTCTCTCTCTTTCTCTTTCTACTCACACCTACAACAATAGCCAACCACCAACAGACTCGATTCTCAAAGTCACAGGTTCAATGATCCGATGCTATTTTTTTGTGTGTGTTAGTAGGAAGACTTTAAGTGACCTGAAGAAATATTATGTTCTTTAGCTCTGTATTTCTCAGTGCTGTCTAGGCTTGCTTAGCAATGACTTTCTCCTGCGATGCAGCTCCTTGAGCAAACTGCTAACATTATGAAGGTCATTCTCTAGGTTTAAATTCCAGAGCACATGCAAACTGAGGGTGAAAATATTGTATCTTCATTCTCTAGGCCACACTTGAAATTACTGACTGTTTTAAATGTCATGTGCTGTGCTGATGTTAAGTGCCAGTTAGGTTCCTCTTTACTCACCACGCAGAAATGGAGGCTTAGCATAAGCAATTCAGATCAATATGGATGTGATGCCTTTATTGACGACTTCCACTTCCATGGCATTTTCCAGTGCTTAGCAATGTGACTAGAACTTGCAGGAGCTATAATTTTCTCTGCTTTGTTTAGTATGGGGAATGGGAACCTAAATTAAGTATTGCATACTGAGGCTAAAGAGATTTTTTGTTTAACTGGGAGATTGAATCTAGCGTCTGTGCAGGCTTCTAATAACTCCACCCTCACTCGGGTGGAAGCACTACTGGGCTAATTGTGCCAGTGTTATTTAAGATGCTTAATCATAAAATGTGCAACAGAGGCATCACCGCATGTCATGTCCAATCTTGAGCCTATAGTTAGCTAGGGAGGGTAGAGAAGCGCCACACACTGTTTTTATTGAGCAATAACATTTAACACATAATACACATAAAAATTGCTAAAGTAGCAGAGGGATGCACTGTGTAGACCGTATTTGGCAGCTTGCGTGACCCCATGCCTAGTACTTCTTGTCTAAATCTAGCAAACTACTAGCTACAAAGCCTGCAAAAGTCTTTGAAGCAACATCAGCTCCCAAAAAAAGCCAAGTGATAATAAAAAAATAAAGACAAAAGGGCTGAAACAGTACACAAAGCAGAGCTCCCAGCTATAGTAGTTGTGCACATGTCACAGCTGATTTGTATGATGGAGCAAAATGGAGGCCACAGAGCAGGCGGTTCAGTGTACAATGTGCAGGAGGCCCATGCCAAGTTCAAATCAATCACTAAGGAGTTACAAATGAATAGAGAAAATGTGGAATTTGAGCTAGACACTGGTTGCAACATCATGGCTGAGTGTTGAAGTGATTTATACCCTGTGAATCCAAGAGTTCTCGCGGAAGCATTCGCTCAGCAAGAGACTCTGGCAACGAGTAATGATGCGCGTAACTTTTGCCCTTTGCATCGCGGGGAACCAATCATATCTGTGTATCTGATATAGGTGGGCCAGAGGCAAGCTAAACAGATGACAGTCGTAGTGTTTTCCAATTGCGTCAAAGTCCAGAGTCAGTTAGTTAACATTGGTCGTATAGTGTTATTCAATTGCGTGCAGGGATATTTTCAAATGCCCCTCGAGTTGGGCCATTACATTATTCGTGGCCAGACCCATAATCTTTCAGATTTCGGTCTGGAATCTCCAGGCTAATACATTTATTGTTAAGCTTATTGAATAACTTCCTGATGGAGAAGACAAACAATTTTGTGGAATGATGCATGATTGTATGAAATTTGCAACTATGTGACTCAACAATCTCTGGTAGCCTATAAGTGACATAAACAGACAGACAGACAAACAAACAGAGAGACAGACGTTTCTGTAATTTATAGATAGATATACAAAGCCCATATTGCTAGTAGTAGCAGACGTGAAGGTGAAATGTCAAAAACAACAGAAGACCATTTCTCTTAGTGAGCGGCGCTAGTCTGCTGGGTCTGTTATAGAGCATTAAGCTAAACTAGGCAGAAATTCATAGTGTGAGTGTAAGCAGGGGAAGGAAAGCTGGCATGTGAGCAGGTGAGGTGCTTGTTTGTCATGAAGATGTATTTAGAGATGAGCTGGGGACCTTAAAGGGAGTTAAAGCCATCAACATCACACTGGGCCCAAGTACTTCCGACCAACCCAGATAGCAAAATTAGATTGGCAGATAGCAGACTGCTGGTGCTATGCCGCCGGTGGCGTGCCACTTGTGGTCCGCCGTTGGACCGCCATCTCTTTAAATTTAACTTGTCACAAATATTAAGAAAAGTTAATAAAATGATATATGGAGTATAACTGAACAAATGAAAGATTTTAGACCAATAGTGGAAAAATATTGGCCAATTTGTGTGCAACCCGCCAGAGAACCGATGAGCAAAATGCCAGCGGACCGCCAGCCTTGCCCCCAATGGACCGACAGCGGTCCGCCAGCCTCTTGCTATCTGGGAAGACAGATTCCTTTTGCCATATTCCCTAAGGCAGAAGCGGGGATGCCTGTTAAAGGGGCCGATCATCTCACCAGTTAAACACTCAGACTCGACCTGTCACCTGGTGGTGCCAATCAGACTCGACCTGTCACCTGGTGGTGCCAATCTTAAAACCTGAGAGCTCATTGAAACACACATTTCCAAAATTGTATGCAGCTGTCGCATCACCCCCTAGCAGCAAATCTGGTTTTGACCTGTTGAAACAAGATATTATGTCAAATTTCTTTTTATGTTTGTCTTCTGTATCATTGACTACTACTACCTCAATAGCGTGTGCATGATGCCAGTTGTATTGTGCTTCAGTCATAGTCTGTTCAGGTCATGGCTACAGTGTTTTAAATGCCCTGGAACAAGCATACCGAGGGGAACAGATCTTTTTGTTTTGAGAATTGTTCAGTGACAGTGTAAAAATGGCCAACCTCTCAGGGTTTTTAAAAAGGACTTCAAATGAACGTTATCACAAAAAAATAAGTACACACTAAACACAGTTTCAACAGCGTAGCACAGCAGTATCAACTATGTCCATGTACACAGGTTCTATCATATGATTTGTTTTATGATTTTCTATTTACTTTTTAAGTCACAGTCCTGCTCATTTGTTTCTAAATTGGATGACCTTAACTAAGATCAGGGAATGAATAATCACATGGTCCTAATGGTCTGAAATTAAGCCAGTTGTGAAGAGCACATATGCTATACAGTCACATTACCCGTTTGGCCAGGACTGATTCACCCATAGTTTTTTTGTTCCCATTTTTCAATCAGTAAAATGTCCTCATGAAATATTCAAAGCTCATTAAACGGAATAATGGCTGACAAGGTGTCTATGTAATTACACTGATTTGGGCAAAACTCTCATAAAAAAAGACAAAAAAAACAATGCAAGAAACCTGTAATGATTTCACTAGAGCACTACATGGTCGTTAGCATTCATCATGACACCACAGGAAACTGTCAAACTTTTTAGGAGTTTCATCAGCAGCTCATTCAGCCCTCTGCGGTTGATTGCTCTGGTTGGAAGATGAGCTGCTGACAAATAAAGTCTGAGGCAGGGGTTTACCACCACCGGTAACTTTTGAAGGGGAAACGGGCTTCCTCATTATTTTTTACAGCCGCAGTATCTGTTTATAATCTGTCGACGCTTTGGGTCCATCTCGGCTGACTTTCCCTCCCTCTCCACCTTCCTGTCCATCTAGTGGGTGGCTCTGCCTTTCATCCGCCCTGTTGAACTTTATGCCATCACAGTCCAGTTTCACTCAAGCATCAATTATTCGTATAGAGTCGGAAAAAGAATAGGTTATTATGACTGGCCCTCTGCACTTCTCATTGTGTGTTCTCAAGAGCTGTGGGTGGCATCATAAGAAAGGCTGTGCTACTTGTTATATCACAAGCGAGGATAATGTTGCCAGCAAATTGTCAACAAAAAGCCTTCTTTGTTGTCTGCTTATCACAAAGCCCAGTGGCTTCTTTTTACCAGACTGTTCACCCAAAACAACATTGTCACTATACCCTGATAACTGGTGATAATTAATTGTCATAACCCAACATTTCTGTAGTGGTATATGCATGCCAATGGAATTCCCCCACTAGTATTTTGTGATTTACTTTAAGCCTATACCAGGTTTCATATCACATGGCATACAACAATGCCATGCAGGCATGGTGGAGCAGCGGTAATGTCAGCGTGTCGACCCGGGTTTGATTCCCGCCGTTGTGAGTCCCTGTCGCTCCGGATAATAGTGTCTGCTAGATATCAGTCAACATTAACATTAACTTTAAAAAAAACTCCCAAACGCTTCTCTCCCATGCTAATTCCATTTAGACATCACATAAAGACGTGGGCTAACTCCAGCATATTCAGTATGTGTGCCTCCTCTACATTCTGCTCATACTGTGACTTCAGTTCAGTATCAGTGATGGTTATAGACCCTTTCAACAATAAAAACAAAAACAATGCTTGAACGTTCTATTTGGGCCCCAATCTACTTGCTCTGCATTAAGATAACATATGGAATGTTAAAACGGAAGTCTTGTGGGGCCAACTATGATGCTGATAATGGAACTCTCTTGAAAGGGTCTATACGTCACCACACTGATATCCTGGGGTTCCACACCTCTATGGTGCAGTAATGTGTTTTGATTATTTTTCTGAGTAGCTGTTGTAGCAGCGGATCTTCCTTCTATTTTATTCTGCTATAGGCTAATCCATGATGTGTGCAAACCCATTTCTGTAGAGCTTTTGACCGCCTCTACCAAAATAAATTAATGCAAATGTAGGCCCCTTTTCCCATTTGAATCAAATATATAGGCTACTGTAATTACCGGCTGACACTGTATTCTCCATGATTAAAAGCCCCAGTGGATGGATTCAGGAGCTGTTGGCAGGCTGTTAAGCAACTCTAAATGCCAAGGTTGAGCTTGTGGTTTACTGATTTAGAACAATTTAAACACAGGATTTTTCAGACCAAAGGCAGCCAAGATTACAGTGTCATGTCAACATTGTGCTTTTGTCATTCTTTGCTACTTCCTCCATCAGTTTCCATGATAAAGCCTTGGTGGATGTAACCATAATGCTTGCCTATTGGTGAGCAAAGCCCTGCACAGGTACAGGTGAATCCAACACCTCCCTTGCTTTTTATACCATTTGCCCCTGATGAGAGTAATGATCAGCCATGGCAGCCAATGTGCAATCAGAGCCATTAAAATAGAATAGGGTGCTTGTCTCGCTCTCCGATTCACCATTAATTGCGGTTCATAATTTCCCTTTAGATTAAGCCAAGGACGGTTAATGCCACTGCAGGAATTTACAGCATAATTAACATCAAATAAAAGGGTCTTCCATTCCTCGTCCTCCCCCTGGTGATTTGCTACTGCCCTCATCAAGGATTGAGATTTGGGCTCACGGCTGAGCAGGAATACTTCTCAGCAATTATGTCTCTGAATAGTTTATATGGTGGATGGTGGTATACACTTTTTATGATAAGAATACTGAAAGATTTTGACTGTTTACAATTGATAGATGATTGTAGGGTAGGGAAGGGAAATTGTTGTTGTTGGACTGTTATTGTTGGTGTTGTTGTTGTCGATAAGCAGTATTTTTCTTTTCAAACAAGTAGTCATTAAAAGAGTATGTGGTTATAGTTTCATTATTCATTATTCATTTCACATTTTCCTTCAGCCTACCTTCATTTACCATTTCTGAACAAACACAGACTTGATGCATGCTCAGACTTCTTTCCATGTACTGGCATAGTGTTTGGAAGTCAGAGAACTTCTGGTGTCAGGGTTTTTTTTTTTCTGTCTCCCTTTCCACGGTGTCGGGGTTCGATACACTCCCGCTGAGACCGGAGCTGTGCGCTGATGTCCTCTGTCAGAGAGCGGCTCGTACACGCACCAGGAATAATTTTCAATTTCCTCACGCCTGTCTTGCTCCACTTGATACGATCGATTGCCACTCCCCCCTCTTAGTTTGAGAGAGCAGGAGTACGGTGCAGGTGGGTGCTGAGCTGGTTCGTTCCCTCTTTGTCTCACTCTTCCCCTATATCCAGCCATCTTGTTGACTTCACTTTTCTGTCACACTGCCAATTGCCCCTCTGGGATCAGGGGGAAAGTTGTGTAGTTTCATTTTTCGGGCCTCTTTCCCCAGCCCTGTCATCCTGTTGTCCTTCATCCTCCATGTCTCACCATACTAGATTTCATCCACATTCAATACTCCTCACTTCTCTGTGCGTACATTCTTACTAGGAATGATAACTCCTAACATGTTAAGGAACTCCTGCCATGTATAGACTCTTTGTTGTGATAAAGGGATGGATGTGCTGTTTATGTTTCCCTTTGTTGTAAAAGGGAGATGAAGCTGGCGTTTTCTGTTAGAGATTGATCCAAATGAAGGGTATTTTCCAATATGCCACACCTGTCAGTCTGCCTCACGATGCATCTGCACTGACTGCTAAATAATGCATCAGCCAGGGGGAACACAGTGCACTCTCACACACAAGCACACATGGAGCCAAATGCATACTTACAAACTAGTGGGTTTATAAATAAGCTCTCTCTCTTTTAGCTTGTCTCTTCTAATCGAGGAGGAGACCCATAATTATCCTGCTGGTTTCTCAGAATTTCTTCCAAACCATGGCCAAATGTTGACATCTGAGATGTCGAACAATTTTGTGCTCTAAATTCCTTCTCTATTTTTATTCCCCCCCCCCCATACACATACAGTACATACATGCATACCCACACAGACACATACACACACACACACAGGGAAACTTCATGTGTCACAACAGGTGCTATTAGTGACTCTTCATTACACAGACATATTGCTAGGTACTTCAGGGAAAGAATTGCGGAAATTAGTAGTTAGACAGTGGCCTTGTCATGTTAAGTACATTATAATGAGCTCTCCAAGTAGGCCTTTCCTCTTCCTCGAATTATTCACTGAGCAGTCTCAAGCCTGGACTTATAAAAAAATAAATCTGTTCTGGAAGTTTTACTAACAGAAGTTGGACTAAACTTTATAGTACGCCACTATCTATATACAGTTTGCAGAGGTACACACAGCGTTTCTCAATCCCTCCCCCTGATGGGGAGTAAACACTGCAGATGCTCTTCCGTATGCTCTGAGCTGTTGATGTAATCTCTGGTCAGACTTAAGAGTTTTGAGAGGGCTCTTGTAAGGATGTTTATCCGCCCGGGAGATTGCCCTCAGGGTCTGTGGAGCACAGACCTCCAGTACCTCTTGCATACAAATAGTGCTCATCATCTCATTAAACTGGTGTCATGAGGCTCTACACTGCTCACCACTGTGAGAACCCAACATCGACTGTTGTAATTATCTTAGTTAACACTGGATCAAGGTTAAATCAAGGTTAAGACAACATTGCATGTAGTCATGCTTGGGAAATAAGAGAGTCTGAACACAGGGACCTTTATGTTTATAATGAACTAAAAGGAGCATTTTCTTGTGTTTAAGGATCATACTAATTATGTATAGAAATAGATACATTTTACAAAACAAACGGAGTTCTTATCCATTTGGTGAGCTCTTTCATCAATTCACATGCATTTATTTCTGTGCATTGTGTGACCCCTCAGTGCCATCCTTTTACTTAATTACCCCCAATTAAGATTCTATAACCAGCGCTAAACCAAAGAATTGCTAATAAGCTAATTTATGGACAATAAGGACCGGGGCTTTGAGCTCCTCAATTGAGGACAATTCAGATATCTGATATGAAGAGATTCTGGGCCTGAGTGGCTGATATTTAATAATGTGCTTGCAAAAGTAGAAGAAAAAAAACAAGTGACGGTGATCAGTGATGCTATCACTTGAAATGACTCTTCATGAAATCAGATAAATGTTTGTAAATTGGGATTCTTCGTAAAAGGACAGAGAGAATGATTAAAAGAAAGAATGGATGAATTAAGTGTATGCAAAATCATAAACTATTTTTTATCATGAACTATTGCCTATTAAAATACATTCCTATAACTATAGCAATGACTATAATATAGTCATAGTCTACTATGACAGCATTCTGACACACTTCAGTGATGTGAACTGCCATTAGGTCACCAGGCACTAACCTTTTTTGAATTAAGTATTTAAAAAGATAGTAAGTTGTGATACTGTTAAGTTAACTGGTCATTTTACTATTATTTAGAAGTGCTGGAACACCTTGGCTGTACAATTAGACATAAGGTGTTCTGAAGGGAAATGCAATACTAATCAGCACCTCTAGTTATGATGAAAAATCATTTTCATGAAAGCATTTCCTTTTTAGTTTGTACGCGATATAATAGGCTGTGAACAAAACAAAAGTGTAAACATATTTATTATGAGGCTTAGAACATCTGTTCCCCAGTGTGCTTAACAGCAGTTCTATGAGTGTGAGTAATTGCACTGCCTGGCCCGAGAAGTGAACTTTTAACACACCTGAGGTAGCGACCTCTGCCCTTGACGTGGCGGCCACTGGAATGCCTGCCTGGCTGGAGCGTAGTACATGTCCACCGCGCTGTCAGCAACAAAACACCTACCTGCCCTCATTACGGCCAGGGGTCAGCCTCATAAAAGCTGGGTGCCAGGGGATGCCCTCTGGCCTGCGTGTTTCAAAAAGTCCACAAACAGAGGGCAGTTTAGGTTTTTGTGGTTCATATGATCTCTGTCTATATCAATATGATTATAGTTGTGGTGTAAGTTGTCATACTAAGGGGTGAGGAGATAATAGAGGTTGGAATCGTGCATGACAAATGGGGCCATAAAGACACGCTCAGTAAATCAACCAAGGCTGACATTCGGTTGAAACTTGTGGGATTTATGTAGTATGGTAGCTATGTGTCAGAGCCGGCGTTTAACAGGCTGCTTATTGGCTGGGAATAGTCTCTGGGTGGAGGGACTGGCGTTGTTCCAAGTGCGTACAGTTGGAAAGCCGACAGCATTGACTAAATAATAGGTTTTTCCTCCCTGCTGAGCACCATTGAAACCCTCCTGCTGCACAGTAAATGACCACGAAATGCTGACGTTTACAACCACTGTGTTTTTCCAGATTTATCCTTTTTTTTTTTTTTGAAAGTGCTTAATTTTATGGTAACGATGCATGGCCAAATAGGTCTTTTCTCAAATGTGTGTTGTCAATTTGTCTAAAATGGTGAGAGCTTTATTTTTGCAATGACCATGGCAGTGATAAATAGAAAAAAGGGGATCCAAGGCACACTTCTTCAAAAATATAAAAGGCTTTTATTTAACTGGCTAATTCATCATAGAACGTTTAAAAACATAGGGAGAAGCAACCCACGCGTAGCGGCACAAGCAGCCTCCATTTCTCTCCCCATTCCACACCTTCCATTTTCATCCGCTGCGTTTCCCCCCTGTGGCTCGAGATCACCTAGTTTGTCACTGACTTGTCAGGCCTGATTAAGACAAACGGCTCTGGCCCAGTTTCATTTGCATGGCATCACTCTGGTGGTCCCGAGCATTCTGGGTCAGGGACACTCCGGCACAGACTCACCACAGGTTCCTCTCACAGAACCCCGGCAGGGGAGTCCCATCCTCGCACTCCCTCCCTGTGATGTCCCGCCTACTTTCGGAACGGAACAAATTAGCAAATGGCAAAGCATAAATCAGCAGGTACCCCTCGGGGTAGTCTCGGAAGCGGTAACCAAGTACACCTCTCAGTGCGGAGAACTAATCACACGTGAGCTACTGCTGGGTGTTAGTGATTACAACATGCCAAGAAATATGAGCTCTTGTCAAGTTTTTAACAGTACCAAATTTACCCCCCTCCCTCCCCTCCCCCAGAGACAAGATAACCAAATGATCACCTTAAGATCATGTCAATTGCAAATTTAGAGAGCAAACAAGAGAAAGACAGAGAGAGAGAGAGAGAGAACTCAAATTAATTTGTGGCCGGAAAGCCACAGCACCATAATGTACATCCTCTCAGAGTCTAGGAGCCATGAGAGCCATGTCTAATTTCATTTCAGAAACATTTTGATGTCTTCACCAATCACCTAATGAATCTGATTAAGCTTTCAGCTCGGAATCCCCGCTACTGCACGCTCGTTCATACACACAAACACAGTCCAATACACACACACACACACACACACACACACACACACACACACAGACAGCACGATTATGAAATGGCCAAGTTGCGTCAGCCGCTGAGCTAGATAAAATGCCAGACCAATAGATCATACTGTGTCCTGTAATTGGAAATGAAGTTTTCAAATGGCCAGGCTGCACCATTAATCAATATGTTCTATTACACTAGAGGGAAAATAACGTGCTGTTTGGGTGACCATTGTGGTCACTTTGAACTTTGAACTTTGAACCAGGAAAGTGTTTGAGAGATAGTGATAGTGTGGGCTTGTGTGGTATGGACCTATGTTTTACCATGGGAAACATAATAGCAATAGACAGGGACATTATTAAACAATATGTCATATGCCATCTCATCTTGTTCAGGGTAAGCCCAGGGGGAAACTGTTTAACGTGAGCTTGCTGTTGGGTGGTAAGGCCTTGGGCTGTCAAAAATGCCCAAGAAAATCACTTGCTAATTGGCACAATGGCAAAATGTATAAAAATGTAATTGAGATTAAATTGTGGTGTTGGATTAATTAAAGTACTAGTACATTCTCTTTTTTTCATGTCATGTCTGAGAGAAAATTAAATAACTATTCTCATGTCATTAACTACAGGATATGACACATCCCTATAAGCAGGGATGTAGTGGAGACTAAACGCAAGTAAAGTACATCCACCTTTAAAGTACATTCACCTTTAATACCACTGGTGTTGTTATAAACATTGGACAATAACATCCACCATCATCAAACATGTTCTGAATGTTTTTTTTTTTTTTAAAAACGATACCGCATGGCGGTACCGTTACCGTGATCACATAATTCATAACCACATCTTATTTTACCACTACACCTCTGCCTATAAAATTACTGTTAAACATCAAGGGCATCCCCGTAATCTCTGTCTTTAAATCATGTGTTTAACATTGGATTGTCACGATGCCTCAGATCAATGCGAGGCTGACTAACTGGAACATCAGACCAATATGGTTTCTGTAACCAGATCATTCGGGTCACAGCAAGGAACAGTGTCAGTGTGACACAAGATCTGTTGTAACCATGAAATTCTGTGTCTTTGCCTAGTTGGCAAACCAGCATACAAACTGTAAATGAGAAATGAGAGAGTGTAAATTCACCTAAAGCTATTTCATGTTTTTCCATGTTAAACATGTGCATATGGTTGGCCCATACAATATTAATGGACTGAAGGTACTTACTTACAGTACAGCACGTCGTAATGGATCAAGGCCCCTGGGCCCTCACCCCAAACTGACTACACTTACTATATATTGACATCCTTTCCCTGATGGCCCGAAGATCGATGGACATCCAGTATTCCTCAACAGATTTTATTGACACACGGGAAACAGCCGAGCGCCTAAACACCAGAGTGTTGTGTAGTTCACAGGGCAGTGCTGTTGGGTCCGCTGTGCCTGTGCGGATAGAGAGATTCCAGGGCCCTTGGAAAAGTCACCCCCAGTGAGGCCAGAACAACTCTCCTCTGGGTTGGATTGGATTGCCATGGAATGAGGTACTGTACCTGGCATGGCCAGAATGAGAACATGGAGCTGAAGAATGGAATTCCCAGCAAAGGGGGAACTAAGGAGGTCAGCAAATTGGAAGACTGGGAAGGATGTTAGGAATCTGGGAAGAATCAGCACTGCCCATTATTGTTCTTATTTACATATAAATACATTTCAGAGAGAAGAATGAATGAAACATGCACAGAAAGAAGATTTGAGTTTATGCCGAGGCCTAATTGACACAGGGGCGAACAGTTCGGTCTGTGGTATTTCTTGTCCTTTGAAGGTACTGTGATGACAGGAGATGGTCCTTGAACAATGGTTTATACAGCTTTCGTCCATTTTGCTTCCAAATTGAGGGGCATTCAAGTCAGTGCTTCTGACTGCCACTCAGCAGGTGTGCAACTTGAATATGCAGCTCTTGATCTTTCCCTACTATGTATTCCAGCTCCCCATCTGTTTATCATGGCAGACGTGTGTGTGTGTGTGTGTGTGTGTGTGTGTGTTTGTGTGTGTGTGTGTGTGTGTGTGCGCGTGCGTGCGTGCGTGTATATATGTCTGGGACTTTATTTCTTGTCTTAATGGGTGCACTCTATATGTGTACAAATACAGGTGTATAGCTGCTTATTTGTGTGTGTGTGTGTGTGTGTGTGTGTGTGTGTGTGTGTGTGAAAGAGAGAGAGAGAGAGAGAGAGAGAGAGAGAGAGAGAGAAAGGAAATTGTGTGTATCCACTTGCATGTGTGTTTACCTGTTTATTTGTGTTAAACTACACAGCAAATTGCAAGTGTCAAGCCAAAGGTCATACATGTAGTGACACACATCCATGTGCAAAGCAAATCAGGTAGATATCCAAATGGAGGGGAGATGCTACGTCTGAGTTCATTCGTATTGACGTGTGTATCCAACTTTACAATTGTTTAAAATTCAATACATGTAAGAAAAATGTAATCAAGATTGTTTTTCATGCCATGCCTAATGATCTTCACAGGCCATGAGTGACTGTGCACAGACAGATAGATTTTTCATGCCATGCCTAATGATCTTCACAGGCCATGAGTGACTGTGCACAGATAGATAGATAGATACTTTATTGATCCCATTTATTGAATGGAAGTGGAAGCATGGAAGTCCTATTAACTTTATTTTATTTATGATTTCCTCAACTCTTAGATCTCACTATTATTCTATATTCAGACTGTCACTTCAAATTCCAATTTAGCAGCTGCTGCGCTGCTACTCAGAAAGACAGAATTTTTATTTAATGCAGGCACTGCCAAAACACCATTAGCTTCCACCATTTTAATTGACGGCTCCAGTTTGAGGGTCTGTATTTCCACAAGTCGACCCTGCTTTTTCTAACGAATTTGGCAGCCTACGTAGCCTCGCTATATACAGTAGACATGAAAACAACTGTTTTTTTCCCTCACAGTGACAGCTTTGTCTCCGGGAAATGAAAAGCGATGGGGGACGAGAGAGGAGAGCACAAGGCGTCCAGGAGCGGGCTATCTGACTAGCACACAGCTGCTGTACGGGTGGACCTCCACCCATGTTTAGGACGTCTCAAAATGCACGTAAATTGTGAACTGAAACGGCAGCTGTAACACATTTTGTGTAGGCCTGTACAAATTGTCGCTGGTTTAAAAAAAAAATGGCTTTGCCAGATGCCGTAAAAACAAAAGCACATATGCTCAGGTAAGACCGACTTGGATCTCAGACACTGGCCAGACAACATGGAATAGTCGCCCAGTAGATGTCAGTAAAACATTCCACTGTATGCTTAACTGCTTCTTTTTGAAGATTGCATCATTGATATTTCACAGAGATGATACACACTCGAATAAAATGAATAGTGTAAACGAAGTAGTGCTAATATCACAAGACCAACTTGAATCAGGACCAAAATCAACAGATAGGCTATAGTGGCACAGTAGCTTGTGATTACTCTGATATCCTGTTTATTTGGTTGATATCATGACACCTGATACATAAAATATCAGTTTTGGACTATACTGAACATGAAGTGACAACTTTATTAATGGTACAGTCAGATAGGTAATCATGAGGCATGTACCATGTTTCTTCTTGAATGAAAGAAAACGCAAAAACATCACTCCATCACCGTCTGCTTCTAGAAAGCTGTTTTGTGCGCCCTGGGCTGAATGCGTTCGGTCAATGCTGGGAAGGCGAGAGTAGGCATTGTTCTCCGGGTAGTGTAAGTGGTTTAACTAGCAGCGAAGCAAATCTTCTATCACGGAGTGCTGTGCAGTCACAGCACGTGCGGTCAAATGGCTGAAATCCTTATAATCCTGTGCTCCATAGGTGCGTATTGAGGTTGATCAACTTGCGTCTCAACCCCAGATATTGACTTTCTCTGGCACTCGCTGTGGAGTCTCTTGCGCTCTCCATGGTGCTGAAACGTAAAGAATGTTTAGAGCTGAAATTTGAGCGCCTTGGCTGCGAACGTGCACGTAACACCTGTGCGTGTTCGTTTTAGCCCGTGCTTAATGTGAATGTGTTAATTATATGAGAATAGCATAATGTATTTTCAAACATATAATTTTACATTGGGGTGCACTTTTGCAAGGGGAAGAAAATGGTTTCGAAGTGATTTTTGGAGAGTGCCAAAGAAAAACTGAAATGAGTCAAAGATATTGCCTGTTTTAAATATCCGTTTCTGTTGATTACGCGACTCTCCCTCCCATACCCCCCCTCTCTCTTCTCTGTCTCTCTCTCAGACTCACTCACTCGTTCTTCCCACTCAACTCTCTCTCTCCATCCACCAGAGAGACTTTGCTTTTCAACCTTGCGTTACTCCACAAACATGTCCTCAGACGTGCAGCTCTGCGATGAAGTGGACCGAGTAAGCAGCAGCCACCACGGAACGCGGGACACGGAAGGGGTGATGACCAGGAGAACTTGAAGGCAGGTAAACGGACTACAAGAATTATGTTAGCTGACATTTGGTGTAGAAGTCTGTACTGTTCGCGGTGTGCGGTCAGATTACTAGCTGTTTCAACACAGCTCTGATATTTGCGAAAGGCAAAACTATTTTTTTCAATAGGGTATAGAAAGACAGAATCTTCATAAAAGTATGTGCAAGAAGGGCATTGTCCATCATACCATCATACACATTGCATGAAACATGCTCTCGGAAGTCTAGAGATCAACAATATCGGCTGCGGAAATGTCAGTGTGCCTGATTGATATTGATTAATACCTTTTTAATTGTTGCAATCGATATTTATAACAAATCAGTAGCTTTGTAGCACATTTCTACTATGCCATCTATAAATATCTCACTCTTAGGTACTACAAGAGACTGATGAAAATTTATGAATAACTTACTAACTTAATGCATTTCATGTGCCACTCTGATCTGAGTGAAAAGGTCAGATTTATTAATATGGGGCAGTGTCAAAAAACATTGAAAACCTGTCTGATGCCCAATTAATTGGTTATTCTTTGAAATAAATAATGTTGTGCGTAGTCTACATGTATATTAACCCATGGCAAGACCGGTGACTCGATGTCTGCATGTGGATGTTTATCGTCTACTCCTGTTTTTGTTATTTCCCTGAATCAAAATAAGTAGCTCTATTACTCTTTGGACATGAAAAGTGGATAATTTGTTTTCACACAGTATTGCATAGTTATTGAGCTGGGGTATTTTCTATCTACATCTAACATCTGAAATGTTCTTAATAATGGTACATTGAAATATGAAAACAGCGGTTGATGTTTCAATCTGTCTTAACCATAAAATGGCATTATTTGTAAATGAATACTTCACTCCTATGAAGACACTGACACCGCAAAGACACCGCAGGTTGCGCAGTATTACATCTGCTATACGCAACACTTGTCCCAAACCAGTTATGCCCTCAGTGGTGTAGTTATGATCTATTTTCCTTTGTCCCACTACATACTGTTGCATCAAGAGAGCAAGATGTCATTTTTTTCTATTCCTACGCTCCCTGAGCTCAAGGACCAAATGCCCAACTTTGCGAGTTGTCGCATGATAGAAAAATTATGTTAAACAACGATTGTTGTGTAGTGTGTAGTCAGTTATTGGGAAAAACTCCCATAGGATACAAGAAGCTCTTGACACGGACTGTTTGGACAAGACAGCGGTTAGTTTGAATATATCTCATGCGAACATGTTTTACGAGGGGGCGCACTTTCCACATTGATAGACGCACCGTGCCTCCCCGTGCGTTTATATTTGACGGGTTTAGGCAATGTGTGGTGCAGTGTAATGTAGCCTACTCAGTGAAAATAAGATTTCTATGAGTAATTCACAAATAAGAAAATATTATAGCCGGATGAGTCTATATGGTAAATACTGGACTACAATCTAGCTTTGGCGTAATGTGCCATGGGCTGCATGTCCGCCCTCGGGCTGATTCTGGAGTTTTAAATGCTGTTTGGGTCACGTGCGCTTGGTCTTTTGTGCATGTTTCATTCCTCGTGTTTATCTTGGGGTCATGTCAATTTCCTTCAAGCTTGACTTGGTTATACGTATTATATTGATCAAAAAGCCTGGGTGATTTATGAGTTGTAATGGCCCCCATCATCGTTAGAACCATCATGACCATGGTCAGAGCACGAGGGACTCGGTATGCTACATTGTTAATAAATAGCAGTCAGATCTTCTCGCGATAATGACGTACATCTATCATAGCATATTTAAGTAAACACGAAATCACATTCATTTGTTAACATTTGTCTAACAGTGCTGTCGATATGCTTTCTTTACGAGTTGTCTTGTGTATTTGTTTGTTCTTTACCATTGGAAAATGCAATAATTGAAATAATTTGTGTAGAAATTTGAAATAGAACAACTTCCCAAAGGTCTTAACACAACAACAGCTATCAGATAGGCTGTGAAACCGAGATTAAAATAGGTATTTGAGCCACGAACTCGCTTCTGAGGCCTTTCCAAGCTTCACTTGCTATGTGTCCAGAGAAACATATTTTGGAGTGAATGCCAACCTTGTTCTAACGTGACTGACTAGAGTCATACTGTGGGCTAACACAAGAAATGTGAACATGTGTTCAGATCTGTTTACATAATGCAATATTTAATGCAACATTGAGCTAGTGGTTACTATATTGGTTGTGGTAACCACGATATATGTTGTTACAATTGTGTGTTTAGTTGAATAGAGAGAGCATTTTTAATATCTTATTCACAGATCACATTTTGGTCTTTTTTGTACATAATCACAACTGCCCTTGTACTGCCTTTACACTACACAACTGCCATGTAGGTTACACTGGTCTGAATATAGTAGCTGCAGGCTACGTTTGCATTCATGTGTGTATTTATGAGATGCTTCTTTTGTGATTGGAAAGCGGCTGATTTTCAGTAACTGTAAAGTGTGTGCCACTGGTAGCCATTAATCATATGCTCCTATGTTAAAGTCATTGTATGGTAGGCTACACAACGCAACCTGTTCGCTGCCTCCTCGCCTTCATCTCTCGTCCTGGAAGGCGTGTATAAATAGTGGGAGGCAATATCTCGGGAGGTTGCTTTGCATTTCAAACTTTCTGGAGTCACAGCGAATGTAACATCAGAGCATGAGAAATGTTAATCAAAAATGCCTAAAACCTGAGCACTGCATTAGTAAGCCATAGAGGTGCTGTGAAAGGCAATCTTTCATGGAGACAGCGCGCCAGACGTGCGTAAAGGACTTCATCGTTAAAGAAAACCTCGAGTGCATGGATGCGATGGCTTATTTAACTTTACAGGTAAATAGCCTATGCATACACGTCTTTCACAAGGTTGGTCGGGGTTTGAGTTCTTTTTCACTTTCGGTGAGTTTGGATATTCTATTCTGCTGAGACGCTTCAGTGTTTCATGTCGAGTTGCGAATCAAATGAGGATTAAAGTTGAGTTATGTTTAAATTCGACTTGATCAGGTGCTGTTTTAACGTTTAACTAAATGCACAGTCTATGTGCTGCATACTCTCTGTTCTCCTTATGTATTTATCATTGTCTAACACCAACTTGATGTGACATTAAAGGACGGCCTTGTTTAGCTTCACAAATCGTTAATTTCATTACCATGAAAATAATAAATAACCGCTGGACACGGGTGCGAGTCGACTTCGAACCTATATGAATAATCGATCGAATACGCACAGTCATTAGTACGTTTGTAAGAATACTGCTGTTGTTGACATGCTATATTGTTGGTTAGGAGTAGCCAGTGCTTTCGTAAACGGCGTGAAGGGGAAATATGCTTGGGGAGATACGCTTGGAGACACTGAATGCTAATACGTCGTGACGTGCCCAGTCACGGAATATGACTAGAAGCGTGCAACATACCCACCTTACTAGAAACAAGCCTTATTTGTGAAATGTTGAATGTGTTGTTCTATAAGTGAAATGGGACGCACATGGCAATATTTTATTTGCTTATATACTGTGTATAATATATATATATATATATATATATATATATATATATATATATATATAATATAATATAATATATATATATAGTGTGTGTGTGTATGTATACAGGATTCTTTGAGAGTTTTGACGATATGAGCTATATAATATCTGATAATGCAATGTCAGCATCTCAGTGAGAACAAGCATTTTCCTTCTTAAGCATTGACTTGTCATCAATGTAGTCATTTAATTCATTCATTGATTCCACAGAGTCCATTAAATGGGAGACCTGGCTAGGTCGCAGGTTGTGGGTTTCAGTCATTTGAACAGCAGCCTAACCCACAGTGACAGTATCTCGACTCGAGGAAGTGCACCACTGGGGCAGGGGGCCGCGTATGTTTAAGTTCAGTTGAACAGGATTGCATTTCCAGTGTCGTGAGCTACACAGCACACACATTAGTGGCGCTCCATGCTGGCTCTGTTTGAGAGGAATGCCTAATGATTATCACACTTCCAACCATAGCAGGCTCCCATGCTCACACACTGTTTTTGTCATTACGTGTAAGCGAGACTTTGAGAATCTAATATAACGGTCAAAGGGGAAAACACATATGTGTGTGTGTGTGTGTGTGTGTGTGTGTGTTGTTGTTTCATTACAAGTTGGTGCAGAAGAGCAGATGAAGGCCACACAATTAGGTTAGCTTATCAGAACTATACTATTTTGCAGACCATATGCTCTTGAGAATATTTTTCTGAGAATTTCTGTCTCTCTCCACCAGTCAATAAGTAATAGCTAGATAAACAGTGGGATGGGAGGTTTCCAATAGGAGCCTTCTGCAAAGAAGAGAGAATTGCTTATTTGCTTGTATTTATAAAGTATATTTTCTCTTAAATGGTCTGGTATGGGTTATGCCACATAAATGGCAAACATGTTGTCGCACTGGACCAGGCACAGTCCTGAGTATTGTGTTAGCATATTATGCAGCACAACTCAGATAATGGGATTTGATATTACTGTCATTTCAAGGTCCCTTATTATAGTAGTCCTTTAATATTCTGAATCACCCAAAGTTTATGTAATAACACAGCATTGATCTGCTGTGGATCTCTAGAGAATTGTTCTTCACATCTGCTACTGGATGATCTGATGAATTATTGCCAGCATTGCTAAGGAGGTGCAGTGTGCAGACGACTCAGTATGTTTTATGGTTGCAACCGTTTTAT
>NC_055978.1:23789446-23844446 GCF_018492685.1 Alosa sapidissima | reverse complement strand
TACTGGTACGTGGATTACTTTCTCCTCGACGGAAGAGTAAAATAAATACAGGGCTTCTCCCCGAGAGTAGAACAGGTAGAACAAATCCTCCTTTGCCCGGCATAGAAATCTCCTTAATCCACCATATCCAAGCTTATGAAAAGACTCTGAGACAGACATTTTTAAATACGCGATGCATATGTATCGAATGAGCGCTACAGCTCTTACTAAGCAGGAAGCATGACAACTTAAAGTCCCTCGAAGAAGGAAAATCAAAGAAGGAAAAAGAAAGGAAAAGTGACAAAAGTAACAAATGAACAAAAAAAAAAAACAATTCTCTCTGGACTGATGCAAGCCCAGAATGAGATAAGGAATTAGTATGCAGAGAGAGAGAGAGAGAGAGCGAGCGAGCACGAGAGCGCATCACGTCGCATGTTGGGATGGTGTGCCGGGAACAGACCTGAACCCAAAACAAGGTCACCCCTCTCTCCGCCCCTCGATGCAGCCTGTAGGGAGGCAATCAATACACCACATCGACACAATCACTAAGACCTCACTACCTGACAGCTAATAATAAGCACTGTTAAAATGCAGGGGTGGCATTTCTCTCCTTTTTTCTTTCTCTCTATTTCTTTCTTTCTTTCTCTCTTTATATCTCTCTCTGATTTTCCGTTTTGTTCTCTAAATCTCTGCCACTTCGGTTTCTATTGCTGTGTGTTTCTCGCCATCACCGCTTCTTTCAACACTGTAGTTGCTGACCGCATGTCTTTTGGATCTTGGAGAGAATGTAATGGAAAAGGGACAAAAATGAGTTGAATGTGCTGCAGACATCTTTTACCAGACACACATTCTTATCGACGGCTTGGCGCGCCAAAAAGATTCTAGAGATACAGAATATCTTCATGGCTGGGATCTTGAGTGACAGTCCCATAAATGTGGTGTGAAGGAGTGCAGCACAGCAGGAAAGCCACAATGAAACGCCTCTGAAGTTTAGCAATGAATATATAACTGAAGTGAGATGTTGAAAGTGAAGTGAGCACCAAAAATGGGATTAATGAGCAATCTGTCGTTTTCTACCTTCATGTAGATGTTTAGTTGCGTTTCATATTAGATGGAGATGGTGCTCATGGGTGCGGAAGAAAACCTGTGCTGTGCCGACGCAGTTCTCTACATATACAGGAGTCCACAAGGTGTTTACTACAGATGTGGGGTTGTCAGGCGTTACAGCAGATCTTGTGCAGTTAAAGAGATCCGCTGTCTCTAAATGAGCAGGTGCTAAGCAGTGATGCCAATTCGAGCTCACACAGGCTCGTGTTGCCTCAAGGTAGACAAGAAATCTTCATTTGCAACATCAGGAGTGTTTTTCTCATCCAAACTGTGACTTAAAGGTGCCAACAGTGATTTTGGATGACGTCATGTCTATTGATATTTGAACCAAACACAAACAAAACACCTTTCGGTGATTGGCTGGAATAGTTTTGTTATGTTTGGGGAGCAGGCTTGCTCCACTTTGTTTGTTTACAGTTCACAGAGCCAGGGCTGTGTACAAAGACTGTTTTTCTTTACAGTGTACTCATGGTATTGAGAGCTAGTGGATCGTGAGGAGATATTTGCTGAATATGTCGAAAAATATTAAGACTTAGAAATCCCTTAGAAACGCTGACAGTACCTTTAACAGCTTTGCCTCACTTCACCACCCAACCTCAGGCAGTAAAGGAAAATCAAACTGAATGTGAATCAAACTGAATGTAAATCAAACTGAATTCCTACTAAAGGAGGTTTGCTCAAGGCAAGCCATCTGTAATTTGCCTGTATATACAATCAATAATCTTTTTTGACAGTAATCAAAGGGTGGGCCAACAAAGATTACTAGAAAATGGTCTTTGTTGGTTAATTTGTAGTTAAGAAAGTATGAATAGTTTTAAATTAGGGCTCTTACTATATATACTCTGAAACTGCAGCAAAGATCATGACCCAGCTCCAATATCCCCATTCCACCGGTGGCTACCCACAATCTCACTCACTGACAAGATTCCAGGGGGCATCTGACAGCCATGTCATATTCAGGCTATTAAGTGCATTTGTGATTGGAACAAGAGGGTGGAAGGGGAAGACGAAGAGCAGATGGTATTAATTTTCGGCACTCGGCGCGTCTCCTTCTAATCTTCCAACAGCCCCGATGACTCCTCACTTTTATGTCTTTGATATGCCTCCAGCCACGCGCTTCAACCTCCCGCGGTGAACTGGGCAGCAATTCACAGAGCCGGACTCCCCCGCCTTCTAGAGCTTTGATGAAGCACCATCATTATTGTGCATCACAGATATCAGCTCAGTCTCTTTTTCCCCTCCCTCACCCCCCCCCCCTCCCACCATCACAGCCTGCAAAAGGGGATCCATTGGTTGCAACCCGTGAAGCTCTCTGTCTTTTTAAAGTGTTGTCCCGCCAGCCCTCTGGCAGTTCTACATAGCGATACGACGCCTAAAAGTAATTGCCCATCCTGTCACAGAGTGCCCCCCACCACCCCCAAGCCTGTCTAATCAGTTGCGTTCCACCATCCCGTGACAAGGTGCCACATTCTTAATCCAGTGGGACTGGCATTCATATTCCTGTTCGGTGAGTTAATTGCGTATTACGATGATGGTTTTCCATGACCCGCGAGGGTCCCTGCGGTGCAGCGATCCAATTATCTATTTGCTCTTGATTTATCGGTCTACGCGTTCACCCTTCCCGCCACTGACCCTACCTCGCTCAGTCTCGCTACCTCATTCCCTTCTTCGATTCATCATCACCACTTCTGCTATCTTTTTTCCTTTCTTTCACTCTCTCTTTCATTCTTTCTTTTCTTCTTATCTATATCTCCATCTGCCACGTATTTTCTTTTGCATGTGTGTGACGTGGGACTGTCCATCCCTCAGTGCACTCAAATGCACTCTCTGGTCTGTCTGTGTCTCGGTGCCAGGGCCCTAATGGGCATTTCCCCACACTGTTGGTTAATGACGGAGCCCCTGCTCAGAAAGAGAGCAGAGGAGGGAGAGATAGACAGATCATAAGAGAGGGAGGTGGAGAGAGAGGGACTGAGGGAGGGAACCCAAAAGAGACAGAGAGAGAGAGAGCGATATATATATATATATATATATATATATAGAGAGAGAGAGAGAGAGAGAGAGAGAGAGAGAGAGAGAGAAAGTGTGTGTGTGAGAGAAAGAAAGAGAGAGGGAGGTTTGGGGGAATGCTAATGTTGATTTTGGGATTCAGCTTCGCTCATGGCTGTAGTGACAAATGACCGTTCAGCCATGAGCCGACTGCTCCCGATAACTTCTCATATATGGCACTCGTGTCTGGATAACAGGGTGACGTGTACGATATGGAATGGGGGGATGGGGTGTGGGGAAGATAAGGGACCGCAGTTAGTAGATGAGGAGATAGATACAAGAATATATGTTAATGATGGAAAGAAAGAAGGGGGAAAATATCTGTGTGTGAGTGTTTTTTGTGTGTGTGTGTGTGTGTGTGTGTGTAACAGGCGAGCAGGCAACCAGTGATTTGGTAATGACCAGGGACAGGTGCGGTGCTGTTAATGACATTAAGCAGCACACAGGGAAGAACAGTGCGTACTCTGGCTGCCCAAGAGCTCACTGGGAACTGACGGGAGAGGGACGAGCCTTTAATAAACAGGACAGTGGGCTCCATCGTCTTTCCCACAAGTATTGGCTCATCCGTCATGATGTCAACAGCATTGACGAGAAGTCCTCTTACCCTCTCTGACCTGCCCTGGACTGCAGTCCCCTGCCAGACGAGCCAGAGACATATCCTATTCTCAAAGGAAAACATGTGTGCGTGCGTGTGTGTGTGTGTGCGTACGTGTGTGTGTGTGTGTGTGTGTGTGTGTGTCACATTTCAACACCCCAGTGCTCCCCTGATGACGCTGTTTGACAGGCAAGAGACATGCTCAGCCCTCAAAGAAAAATGTGTGTTTTCTTGTCGTGTGTGTGTGTGTGTGTGTGTGTGTGTGTGTGTGTGTAAGCATGTGTATATGTGTTTGTGTCTGTCTGTGTGACTTTGTGTCTGTTTTGCATGGCGGCTGTGCATGACTGGTCGCTCCACATTTGCATTTGTGGGCAAGCGGCTCGCGGTGGGCATCCCTTGCTGACGCACGACGTTGGGTTGGGTTGGGTTGCGTTGCGTGTGTCTAGGCTGACGGAACCAAGGCTTCCCTCTATGTTCCTTCACGCTGTCGTTCCCCACTGCCTGCTCGCCGTCTGCAGAGCGACCATCCATACCACGTCCTCATCTGTTTAAAAGCCTGAGAGGATGGACTTACTGCCCGTCAGCACACACACACACACACACACACACACACACACACACACACACACACACACACACACACACACACACACACACACACAATCCCCTTTTCATCACTAATCTTGGGCCCTCGATGTTGGTAGTAACCTGTCTCAATGCACATCTTGCCCGTTGGTCAGCCTACCAAGTCCCCCAAGGCAGCCCCCCTCTCTTCACTCCCCATCCCCTACTCTCATCTCTCTGGGTGGACAAGCGGGAAAACCCCATCCGTCATGCAAAGATCACCGCCACCCGGTGGCTTTGAAGTGATGGCCTGGATCTGGCAAAGCGGGACAGCTTCATCCTGGTGATTTTTTTTTTACTCTCTCTCTCTCTCTCTCCCTCCCTCTCTCTCTCCCTCCCTCTCTCTCCCTCTCTCTCTCGCTCTCTCTCTCTCTCCCTCCCTCTCTCTCTCCCTCTCTCTCTCTCTGCTCCCCCCTCCTCACCAAGAGAGCACAGTGGTAAGTGTCCCACAGCCACAATAAAGAGTGCATTCTGGTGTGCTGCAGCGTGTGGTGAAGATGCTGAAAGCAGCACGCCTCCATAGGGCTAGGAAACGGGGCAATGTTTTGAAAAGCAGGTGTCCTGGAACGTCGCCAGTCGCACATTTTTAATTGTTATCTGCACCGCAAAGGCCTCTGTTTTGAAATTGTTTCATCTTAACATTTTCTACATGTTTAACCCCAGCGATCTCTTATTAAGATTTATTCGTCAAGAGAGGGGGTTGTATTAAAGAGACACCTTTTGATGAATAGGGCAGGTGACCACATTCTTTATAAAAATGTGCTTTTTATTCATTCCATTTACACATTTAAATCAGCACTGATGATGCCTGGCCCCCTTCTAAGCTGAATGCAGGCCTCGGCTTGAGAAACTCTCAAGATTTATGGGCCGCCTCCACTGCCCCCGCCTGAATTATTTATTACCTAATCTTACTCTCTCTCTCTCTCTCTCTCTCTCTCTCTCTCTCTCTCTCTCTCTCTCTCTCTCTCTCTCTCTTACTCACACTCACACACACACACACACGTACCCACACGGACGGGTACACAAGTAGGGCTTTAATCCTGATATCGGGCCTCTGGGATAGTTGGGACTGGGCGATGATAGTAAAGTAAAACTCAGCTACTGATGTGACATTACTACTGAGCCATATTATTCTCCTGTATTATTTTCATTTTCGTCTGGTAGATAAACTTCTGCAGATCTGGAGGATTTGTCTTTAATATATGTTTGTTTCTTATGATACCGTTAAATAGATCTGCTGTGTGCACACACTCTACAAAAAAAAGTTTTAGAAGAGAGATCTATTTAAAGGGAGAAGAGCCAGAGGTGAGGAGAGGTAAGAGGAAGCTAACCTCACGGGGAGAGAGACACGGGATGAGAGATTAAGAGAGAGAGGGAGAGAGAGAGAGAGAGAGAGAGAGTAAGGGGGAGAGTGGAAGTTACAAGGCATCCCTGTTGAGTCGGATTAGCAGAGGCAGACTCCTCCAGTCAAAGGCTGTCAATTCGCCCGAGCTGCCGTGTGTGATTGAGCGCGTCTAGCTGCTGCTTAGTCCGCAGCTGCCCGCATCTGAAGTGTGCGCCGATTGATTGAGCTGTCCCTGCCGACGCACGGGGTGCCCCCGTGCGTCGGAGCCTCGCCGCCCCCCCTACCCCCCCCCCCCCCCACCCCAACTTGTCATTCGCTGGAGTTATGACATCATGAACCCCCTCATAAGGCACCACCATTGTTTTGAAATGAATGGGCATCAATTTTCCCCCAGCCCCCGCTTTCTGCGAGGATGATTTGTGAGTGCTATTATCCCCAGAAAAATCGGTAGGGAAAATGGCTGCCAAAAGAAGCCTCAGTACGGCCTGCTGGAAATGGTTCCTTCCCTCTGACCGTTCCAGCTTGGGTTGTCCAGATCCATTCCAGTACTGCCTGGAGAGCCCATGACAACTAGTAGGCTCACACCCAACCTAGCTACGTTTTAAAAAGCAATCAATTGACAGCCCTACAGTACAAACGGCCCTGTCTGTCCTGTGTGGCTACGCATTTTTGAATCACTAAATCAGAGTGACCACCAATTCTCTTGTCATCAGCATAATAAAGGCATAAAGGCACTCAAACAAAACAGGAATGAAACTGACATGGTGGATTTTCTTCTGCAGTCTATGCTAATTCATTTACTGTCTCTACCAGGCACAATAAATAAACTGCTGAGTTCCTCAAACACCTTTCTAAACTTTATTGCACCGCCATGAATGGATAATACATTATGCATTGCACAATTTTCTCCCTCTCCGACTTTACCTTGGCCCATGTCAGTGAAATTAAAATGAAAAATTTCAGCACACGAAGAAGCCCCCTCCAAAGCACTCCGGTAAATGGACCATTCTTTTACCTCCCCCTGCAAAAAGTCCCCGTGCTCCAACGGTGGATGAATGTTTTCGCCCATCAACTTCTTGAGAGCCTGTTTTTTGTTGTTTTTTTTTTTTTGGGGGGGGGGGGGGGTTACATCCAGTGTGTCTCCCCTCCATAAACGCCAACCGCCAGCTCTTTTTCCCTTTCAGGGTTCCTCTTGTTTGCCTCCTCACAATGCTCTGGTCAAATGCAAAAAGTTATCAGCCGAGTGCAGGAGTGAAAAGGTCTCTCACCGCGCCCCCCACACCTACACCGCGGGATTCAATTCAGCCGCGTGGCTTTCTCCGCCGGCACCCCAGCCCGGCTCTGCCAGGCCAAGATAAACATTACACTGCAAACATGGAACCAATCAATTCTAAAGCACCACTAGCGTATTAATCTGAAGTGGAAGGTAGCACAGATAGCAGCTAGCGAGGAAGAGGAGAGCGAGAGAGTGAGGAAGGGAGAGGGGTAGAGAGAGAGAGAATGAAAGAAAGAAGCTGAACAGTGTTTTGTTTGGCATTGGCAGGATGTGCACACAGATGCAGTTTTGAGCACTGATTATTCCTCTCACCTCGTGGTGTGCTTGTATATTGTTTGAGTATGAACAGCACGTCCTACTTTCCTATTGTCCTGCTGTGGTCTCCGTGGTGTTTGTGATTGTAGTTCTGGACAGAGTGAACATAGCTCATTAGTAACCTGAATTAGATGCGCTTGGTGTGGGACGTATTGCTCAATGAATAATAGGCTGCAGAAATTAGTATTTTCATTGTTGTCAGATGGGGAGTGGAAATTAGAAATCAAATGGATGTTTGATTGTACTCGTCCAGGTTGGTAAACAAATCATAGGCCTTGGAGGAAGTCAAGACGTAGCCTATTATGAACACAAATTCTCAATACAGCTGTTGCAAGGCTGTTTTGACTGATGTGTGTAAACAACAAACTGCATACGAGATCCAGCCTATCAAGTGCTTTGTGTCAGTGTCTTGGGTGTTTTTAGATTAGCTTGAGGTTTTTTCTTGATGATTATTTCAAGATTATTTGTAACCAGTTTGTTTGTCATGTCATGTGTCTTTTGAAAGAAGGAGAAACATTACCTCCTGAGTTTCCAATGTCTGAACTAAATGGCAACTGAGTGAAGAAAGAAAAAAAAAAAGAGGCCAAAGAAACAGAGCGTTCAGTGGCAGCTTCTGACAGCACTATTCCTGTGCTCTAGAGTGCTATGAAACAGACGTGTACCAAATTCGGTTGGTGCCAGAGCATGACATGTTGCAGCGCTGCGATTTGCACTGTCCTCATTTCTCCATTTATTTTCATGAGCAAATGTGCCAGCGAGAGAATTGCATTATGCCAACAGTTGAGAACGATGGCAGCTTCCCTGCTCATCAACCCCAGCTTAACCCTTATCCTAACTTGAGCTGCCCCCCCCCCCTCCAGGAAACTCCCCCTGCCACCACACATCTTGTACAGGACAATTACATTTTAAAGGATTCTTCCTCCGTAAATCTTCTATTGTGGATTTAATTATGCTTTGCAGAGCAACTCCCTTGTCAGCCATGGGAACCTCGGGGAGAGAGCGAGTAAGGAGCCTTGTGGCTGCCACATGAGGAAAGCTCATGTCAACTTGCTTTCGTCTCTGTTCCACAGAACGCTCCATGATGGTACGAGAAGAAGGTTTCACGCCTGCTACGCTGATCCAAATCATTACGTTCAGATGCATTGACAAGGTCAGTTGTCTTTCATGCCAGTCAACACCACAGTACAGTATTGTGTATGCAATGTCATAGTGCTGTGCAAAGAATGTTCTATGTGTTATGTGCCATTCTTTATTATTTGTTTGTTTGTTGTTTGTTTGTTGTTTGTTTATTGTTTGTGTTTGGTAGAGCCCATACTCTGATAAAAACCCCCCTGAACTTTTCCCTGAACTTTGTAAAACCTTTGGAAATGCATTTATCTCAGCATTAAGACTGGGCCCTGCTTGAAAGAAAAATGCCCTTTCAGGGAAAATTCAATGAACGTGACTGTGCCACACTTTTTCCAATAGGGAGGAGTTGGGGTGTTTTTTTTTTTTTTGGTGGGTGATCGGATAAGGTTGAATAAACGCTGAAGAGAATAACATGGCCCAGGGGCCCTGGCCAGACCAGGCTGCTTATCTGTCCGAGGTAATGACGGAAAATCTTTAATCTACAAACCTCTGAATGTCATTATCGGACAAGTCTAACAGTGCATCTGATGTAGGGCATTTACCTCATCCCTCTGGAGCCCTGCAGATTCTCACCAAATGGCATTTTCAAAATCCCAGGAGAGGTGCACGCAGGTAACGTGCGGAAACACTACATCCCATAATGAAGACTTCCACAGCAGCTCTACCTCGCAATCTCATTAACTATACCGCTGGTGCCAAATGGGTCTTAAATGAACACTGCATGGTTCAGAGACTTGTTTGTATAGGAATGGAGCGTTGTTGGCACTGAAACCCTCCACCCCCCATATAAATTTGCATTTCAGCATTAAAATTAGAATTTAGTGGGGATTTACTCAACGGTCCACCCAGCTTACCCCATTTAACAGGGGCTGATGATTGGCGATGTTGAAATCCATTAGCAGCTAGAGGTGGAGGGACTTTCCACGAGCTGCCTCTCAGCAAACAATGTCACATTGCTGTCACTCCTCCTGTTTAATGCCACACTTCCTCACTCGGTCACTCCCGCACTCACCGGGTAAGTCCACCTCTTGCTTTCCCCTCAATTAGCAATATTAGCACAGGCAGGGGCAAACATATGTGTGCATGTGTGTGTGTGGGGAGGGGGGGAGCACAGATAGCTGTGCAAATAACTGGGTAAACAAACTAATAACGGCAGGCCCCCTTTAACCCGGAGGTTAAACAGCCACTCTAATCACTGCCTTTGTTTTCCTTCCATTTGTATTCATTGTCGGTAGCGGCTGAAGAAGTGAAGCAGCCCTTATCCCCTCCGCTGGTGAGCTTCATATACATGCACTGCGCATCCTTCCAACAAGTGCCAAGGCATGAGTGCAGAGGGGGGAAAAAAACATGCACAGGAATTTGCAAGTGGCGACATGTCTGTTGTCACTCTAAACACGAGTAGGCTTTGGCAGCAAGAAAGAGGGAAAAAAAAGAAGAAAGCTAGGCTCTGCACCGGGCGGACAACACGCCTGCGAAGAGAGAGGTTGTGTGCGTTGGGGGTTTTGGCGGAGAAGAAGGCATTATCGTAGAGCCAGACGCGCAGACAAAACAGGCCGGAGGGGCTGGGAGAGTCCCCCCTGCTGGGTGCTGCCGAGCTGCGCGGCGGAGCGGTGGGGAGGTGGGGAGGTGCGGTGGGGAGGTGCGGTGGGAGGTGGGGAGGTGCAGTGGGGAGGTGCGGTGGGGTGGGGAGGTGGCGCGGTGGGGAGGTGCGGTGGGGAGGTGGGGAGGCTGCGGGGGGACCGTGGCACAGGTGGGTGATGGATGGCTCCTGGAAAACTGACTCGTCAAGTCTTTTAAAGAGGGCTCCAGCTGGGATGCAGCGGGTACAAAAGGGAGAGACAATGAGGGAGAGAGGGAGAGAGAGAGAGGGGGGAGAGAGAGAGAGAGAGAGAGAGAGAGAGAGAGGGAGAGTTAAGACATCAGCCGGAGATGTACACACAAACACACACACACACTCACACAAACACATACACACACATTCACATATACGTACATATACGTACACACGTGCTCTCACACACGCTCACACACACACACTCACATGCACACACATGCAGACATACTCCATCTAAATCTGTGTCTGGAAAAGAACAAGCCACCCACACTTGGGGATGGCACTCAGCACCAACTGTTAAGGGACAGAGTAGCAGGAAATTCCATTATGGACGCCGCCCCCAGGGCCTCTAGAGTCACCACTGACCACCAATTTAACGCCTGGCCTTTTCTGCACCGCCCCCCCCCCCCCCCCCCCCCCCACCAACCTCCAAGGCCTCCGTCCAAAACACTTAGGATAGTGCACTCGCAGCAAACTGGATGCATGAGACGGCCTCCAATGCGTAGCCACATGAGGTGAATTCCAGATTGCCGGGGACAGCATTGCAATGAGGCATAAGCGGTCTACTGACAACAGTGTTTACATATTTACATATTCATTTAGGACCAAGAATGGCTGATGGTGCATTGCTAGGGTTTTGTAATGCTATGGCTGGACACACCCTTTAGACCAGTATCTTAAAGGGAAAATCTCAGTGTACAGGGACACTTTGGCCAACTGATGTTACGCTACTGATGGAGAGAATACTGGAAGGTGAAAGCAACCTGGTCTCAGGGTATGAAAATGTGTGAGTGAGAACCCCTGCAGACCTTAAATAGATCATCAGCCCTCTCATTCCGACCCAGGCCCACATGTCTCTAAGCGCATGTAATGGTCCCCTCGCTGAGGTGGTGTGCTAACGTGCTTGGGGTTGTAATTATGAAGTGAGTGGGAAGCTCCCAGCAGTGGGATGGAATGGTGAGGTTGAGGCACGGGGGACCTCCTACGCTCCATATACATCTCCCTCCAGGGGGGTAAGAAAGGTTTACTATGGGTGTGAGCAACACCCCTGATTAATGATGCTATCACTGGGCCTCTCTGGGGCCTGCTACCCGCCAATGACTGTTTCAGCCTCCAACCCCTCGCCTACCCCCACCACCACCCTCCACCACCACCCTCCAGCCTCGTCACCCCATCGCTGGTGGAGGTGAGCTTGTTAAGGGAGTGAGGGGAGCCATCTTGGTAAGACATCTCCATAATCATAAAATCCCATTCCTCTCTTCCAATGTTCAATCAAGACTTAAAACCATGTGGTGCATTATGAGTCTTTGGATGGGGGACAGCAGGCTCTAGGTGAAGGCCCATACAGAGGTCTCAGCACCGATGAGGGATTGAGGTCTTTGTCGTAAAAGCTTTATGACGGCTACTTTTCCAGACAGCTCTGCCAAGCCTTTGAATCTCCATTATACCTCCTACTTGGCAACGTCCTCCATTTCCTGAGTTCAAAGCAGTCACATAAAGTCACGGCTGAGGTGGTTAGCACCAGGTTAAGAGAGACCTCAAGGTTGAGGACCTCATTTCACTTTGACACATCGAAGCCAGGCAATTCCCCGTAAGAGTCAGATCTGATACAATGTAGTGTGTTCTGCAGAAAAGCACTGGTATGCTTTTGAGTCACGTTCGAATCTGTTGTGATTCACAAACTGTTCCAGTGAAATAAGTCACCCCTCAAGGACAACTCTTACTCATGTACTTACCAGTGAGAGGAAGGGACAAGGGACCACCGGTGGCCACTTTCCATTTGAATGATTCATTAGCAAAACTAACGCACAGAATTAGCAACATACATAACCCGCACGTGAACCAACACGCATAAATATGCATAGTGTAAAATACAAACTCATAAATATTTTAGACTGTAAACAAAACAAAATTCCCCTTGTGGGGCCCCTCCAAGCGGATGCAGACAAATATATGCAACCACATATGTATTCATGCACACATGCATGCACACACACACACACACGCACATACATACACCTTTTTGCTCTTGATATACTACAGTACATACACTACCCACATGTAATATATATATATACCCTTATACAACATATGTACATGCATGTCCCTTGTACAACCCCCAAAACATGCATATCCACTCACACATAAACAAACATGATAGACACAGAAATACAGACAGAGAAGAGATACTCTTGCGACCACTATCTCGCTCACGCACAAACCCAAACAACATACACTCACACAGCGACTTGCTTAAGGGAGAGTAGATCAGTGATGACAGTCTGCAGGGACAGATGTGCGGCTTTATTAAATAAGCACCCCCTCCCCTAAGGGCTGTGTAATTTATGAGAGGAGATAAAGGTGATGAAGTGGAGCTGGAGCAACATCCGCCCAGAGAGAAGGAGAGAGCAAAGGAGAGAGTGAAGGAGAGAAGAAGAGAGCGAAAGAGAGAGAGAGAGAGAGAGAGAGAAAGATATAAATTCGGCTGGAAAAAAGAGCAGCAGAGAGAGAAAGACACTGAGAGGGAAAAGACCACAAGGCTACAAAACTGTCCTCATTTTACATCTCTGTTGGGGAACTGCTGCTGACACACAGATAAGTCTCGAGCAGGCCCTGTGCACAGAGAACACTGCTGAAGACCACTCAGCAGAAATGCAACACACTGTGAGCACACACACACACGCACGCACACACACATGCACGCACGCACGCACGCACACGCACACGTACACGCACACGCACACATAAGTATAGGCTACCAGGTCTCTTTCTCATACACACTCACAACACATCTATCTACTCCTGTAATCCTTACCCTTATTTGTGACCACAATGAGATTTGACGAGGATAATATTCCCTTTGTGTTTCCTAAGAGACACATTGTACTGTCACTGTCATCACCCTCACCATCACATCAGGAGCACCATCCTCATCATTATCATTCTCATTTCTGTGATCACCACCACCATCATCATTATCTAAACATGAAGTTCATCAGGGCTATTCAATGCAGCGATGATCAGTCATTCAGAAGAGCCAAACTCTCCTTTTTATCTCAGTCTCTTCATTGTGTGTGTGGGGGGGTGCTTTGTAGTGTGTGTGTGTGTGTGTGTGTGTGTTTGTGTGTCTGTCTCTCTCTCTCTCTCCATTGTGTGTATGTCTGTATGTGTGTGCAGACATGTGTGTGAGCATATGTGTCTGGACGTGTGTGTGTGTGTGTGTGTGTGTGTGTGTGTGTGTGTGTGTGTGTGTGTGTGTTTGTGTGTGTGTCCACAGGTCTTCCATGAGCAGCCCTCTAACCTGAGTGTGTAGTCCTCACATTGACTAGAGAGTTTCTGTGCCACATTTTCAGACTAATGACAACTCCTATTAGAGGAATGAATGCATTAAATCCCCAGAGACAGCAATCATTAGGCTGAGGCCGGGTAGAAATAATTTGGATGGGGTGATCTTTGTCCATCTGGAACAATCGCAATGCATCAGCCTGCACCAGCACGGCATAAAAATAGAATTGTATAGAATTACCAGCAACACTCAAGACATGAAAACGAGTAGTAAGTGCACTATGGGGGTTGTTGCATACATTTTGCCCCATATATTTCTTATAATTTGCTACAGTATTCTTTGCTTTTGTTAATGCAAAGACCATTGAATTCCCTAAATTAAATTGCCTTGCCTATATTTAATATGACCCCATTCAATAATTTACACCCATGTGATGCATTTGTCAGTGTTGCATGGTTACCATAGCAATGATCACTGCGATGTCCCAAAGCAAAGCAGGAAGCTCTGAAGCAAGACTGTGACCTATCTGTAGCATGTAGCTGATATTTACAGTACTAGCAAACCACATTCCTTCTTTATGTTGGGGGACTTCTTTTCTATTCTCCTTCCTCTGTATCAAAGTGCCGCTGCCGAGTGGAATGTGTAGTATCTCTCGCTCCGTTGTCATTAGTGATAACAGGTGAAGGAGAGCTCGCCATGGCATCCCGTGTCCAAGATCAGCACAAGCAGATCGGCCTATCAGAGTCAAGCATCTCGCTGTCTGTGACCGGGTAAGCACGCGCGCGGCACAAAACATCGACAGCAATCACCACGGCTGCTGCATTATTATTTAATACCCTCTGGATTCGCTTCCAACCCCAACACTCAACTGCCACCTCCTCTCCTCTCCTCTCCTCCCACCTCCCCCTCCTCCTATCCTGTTTTCTTTCCTCCGAACCTGATGTGTTTTCCCACCACTGCCTGAGGTTCCGACTGTAAACAGGTGCTGCTCTTTCATTAAAGACAAGCGAGCCCCAAAGAGAGGCTTGTTATGAGCGTGTTTTTTAATGGGTGAGCAGTGCTGGCAACGACTTTGTTTTTTATACTTTTTCACTCCCTCCCTTTTTGTCGCTGTCTCTTGCTTGCTCTCTCTCTCTTTTTTTCTCTCTCTCTATTTCTCTCTTTCCCTCCTTCTCGCTCTCTCCCTCTCCCTCTCTTGCTCTCTCGGTCTCATTCTCTGTGCTATAACAGACATTAGCATTTAAACATGAAGTTGGCTATTTGCCTCTCAGTGAGAGAGAGGAAGTGAGAATTGAACAGCAAAAATTGGCAATACTGAAAATGCAACAGGGGAAAAGAACATGAAAGTGAGCGAGAACAAATGGATGCGTCACATAGACTCTGTGACCACGCCAGAATGAAACTAGCCGAGAGAGAGAGAGAGAGAGAGAGAGAGAGAGAGAGAGAGAGAGAGAGAGAGAGAGAGAGAGAGACAGAAAAGAGTGAGTGAAGAGAGCACAGGAGTCATGGAGTGGAAGGCTATCTGAACAGAGCTCAGGGAAACCTGGTCTCAGTGGGTCCAAAGCAGAGAGGTGGCTCACACATCTCCATATGAACCTGTGAAAAAGCCCCACTTCACACCCTCATTTTCTCCAATGCAAATGTATGAGTTTGTGAAGGTGAGTTCGGGCAGAACAGGGTAGATGTGTGGCAAGGTGAGATTGGGAGTAACTCCTAGGTGTTATAGTTTCAAATACACCCCTCATACCTTTATACAGTGTCACAGAATCTGTGTGGTTTTCGATATGTAACATGATAAAGCATCAACACTCACTCTCTGTACACATACATAAATAATTCCTGTCCTCCAATAATGCATTTAACAATACATGATAATGTATTTTAAAAGTATAATTATCTGGGTGAATTATGGCCTGTCGATACAGAATGACAACAGGTCAATATGTCATTTGACATCGCAAGGACACAAATAAATGGATGACTCCGTGAACTCTGTGAACCCATAAATGCTTCGTTTGGCTTCGTTGGACACTTGAAATTCCCTCTCATTTCGGCTCAGTGTTGACAAATAGTGTCTGGGTCATGTGAAGGTGTGCAGCTCAGACCTGACTTTGACCCTCACTGTCATCGTCGCTTGGGATTCTCTGGCTTAGCATTTATCACCAGCTCACAGAATGTAACAACAAACATGAGGCTGGCTCCAGCCCTTGGTCTGAGCTGGGGCGGCAGTGAGTGGGGGGTGGGTGGGATGTGAGGTGTGACTGAAATGGCACTGGGTAGAACCTGTCCAACCAGCATATTTGAAGCCAGAGAAAAATCATTTTTGAAAGCAGTGTCTGAACCATCTATTTCAACATTCAGAGAACGTGCTTCCCCTTACTCCCTTTTTGTGTGCCTTAACAACAACCAAAAACAAACAACAACATTCTGTACAGCGTGTTAAAGGGCGTAGAACTATGTTATGTTTCATTCCCGTAATGAATCATGAATTTCATTGTTTTTCTCCCAGAGAAGGGATTACTTTATGTGGCCCTAGGTATGTGTAATATTAATATGGTATATAAAAACAGAGACATGTCAGAGCTGTTGAAAATGTACTATGGTGCGAGGAGATGGTGTGAATACCATGCATCTAAATAAATAGAAATGAAATTACATGCAGCCAGATTAAGATGGATTTAGACAGGTTATCACACCAATAGGAGAGTTCTGAGATGGGAGAGATGTTTATCTCTCCTAAATATTTCATGTTACTGTATGAGATTTATGGCTGTAAAAAAAGTCTGCCTGAAGCACGGCGCACAGTAATTACACTTGCCTCCAACCAGTGTTTATGTTTCATACATTAGGCAATGAGTCGAACGGGATGCACCGCAAAGCAAACACTAAATCTTTATTGATGTAGCCCTGTAAAACACAAAGCAACAGTTGGGATTGGAGGCCTGGTAGTCCGCTATTATAGCAACATGCATTTGCATGTCATTATGTGTCTTTGAAAAGATGAGGTGGTCCTGCTGTAATATACGACCTGTGATATGGTTTTGCACTCCTTTATGGATTTCAATCATTTGATTTTTCCAGCCAATGGATCATTATCACTCTCCACTAAACACAGTTAGCAGTGACAGGCATAAATAGTTAGCTCTAGACAGGGACAGTAAATTACTCGGATGACAGTATTTCTACATGCAGAATTGCAGGACTATATGTCTAATAAATGGCCAGTGAAGTTTGTGTAAATAATTTCCGGGAGCCTACAAAAGCTCACCACACAAAGTCTTCCCTGCTGCTCTGTAATCACTTAGCCAACCACATCTGTGTGTCGAACAATTAGTCTCCCTCGTCAACTGGCATATTAATTATATTAAAAACACATACACCATCAGTCGCAATTAACCCAGTGGCGCTAGTGTCACAATAGAGATTTATCATTACATGCGCCTGAATCAATTCAGCAGCATTAAACTGTTTTTAATGGCCTTGCTTACCAGCATATTACAGGTGTATCCATCCTGCAATGTAAGACGCATTGTGTATAAACGGGGTAATGACAGGGTTTTATGCAAAAACGGTGCATTTGAACGCACCCATGCCACACTTTACTAAACATTACTTAACTGTGTCACAAAAAAATATATATTATATATATATATATATATATATATATATATATATATATATATATATATATATATATATATATATATATATATTCCATGTAGTTAAGCTACAAACATAAAAGCATCAAGCTTTCCATCCCTTTTTGTGGACCCTGCTATTCTTAGGTTTATGGTATTCATCAACTTCACTCAAGCAAAAGTCCTTATGCAACTGGTTCCACTTACAGCGAGGTGTGTTAAACATTTGATGGGTTCACCTGGTGAGCCCCTGCCGTTTGGAGCTGCCTGACAGCGACAGGGTGGTGTGGGTGGAGTGTGTGGTGAGGGTGGTGTGTGTGGTGAGGTGTGTGTGGTGAGGGTGGTGTGTGTGTGGTGTGGGTGGTGTGTGTGGTGTGGGTGGAGTGCCAGGTTCCCGGTGTTCTGGCTGCCGGTAAGGGAGTTCGAGGCAGCGGCAGTCGGGTCTCATTAGAGGGCCATTGTGGTATTTCATCGGCCCGGGCCAAGCTTTCAGCAGGCCAACAAAAGAGCCGGAGCCTCGTAGCGAGGCGAGGCGCTAGTGACGGAGGGATGAGGCGACGCCAGACTCGCCCGCTGCAACCCATTAACAGCCTATTTCTTTTCTTTATCGTTTTTTATTCCCTCCATTTTGTCTGTCTTTCTTTTTCTTTGTGTTGGTCGATTCAACTAAATGCAGCACAATACCTGTTGTCATTCTCTCCTATTTGGCATCAGGTGGCTTTGTTGCGTTGTGTGTGTGTTTCTTTTTTTGGCAAGAGCTGCTTCCACTCCCCACACCTATTTTGTCAGCTCTACATTCAACACATGCCTCAGTTCACACATTCAGTGCCGTTGGACACACACACGCATGCACACACACACACACATGCTGTCTTCTAGTCATGCTCACCTGCTCATATTCTCCCAGCTTGCTCTCTGGACCTCTGAAAACAAACAGGCACACACATGCATATGAAGTCCCACACACACAACAAACACTCCCGCCCCCCACATACAAAAGTGTAGCCCCCTGACAGGCAAATTCTTAAGCCAATCACGGCCACCGATGACTCCACTCCACCATCCCCGGGAGCAGTAGCTGCTGGGGCTTCCATGCTGCCTCCTGTTAGCACAGATAAACAACCCCAGCGGAGGGGAGCGTGGTGGATGAGGGGATAAGTGGGTGGCAGAATGTGACCGCACCTCGAGCCGCCCGGGCGAACTCTCACCGAGGCACCCTGGCACGCGTCCCTGTTTCCCTGGTTCCCGGTTTCTCTCTCTGTATCACTCCGTTCTCTGTTTCCTGCTCTCTCTCTCTCTCTCTCTCTCTCTTTCTCTCTCTTGTTCTCTCTCTCTCTGCATGACACTCAGACGAGAGCCTCAGAGGGCAGCAGGCTGGCGCTCGGGGGGGGTATGCGGGGAGATAGCAACTCTCAAGTGACTTACAGGGAGCTGCTGTCGATAGCGTGGCATCAAGGTGATCAGTGTAGTTGAAGCGTGTGTGTGTGTGTGTGCGTGTGTGTGTGTGTGTGCGTGTGTGTGGAAGGATATGAGGGGTTGAGGCCTTTATTAGATAGTAGTCAGTGTAGCTAGGGAAGAAGAAAGAGAGAGAGAGAGATAGGAGGGAGATAAAGGGGAGAGAAGACCGATAAAGGAATGACAGAAAGCAGATGCCAATTTGATGGGAGTGTGCTGGGCATGTGTGGTGCCAGTGTGGTGCCACCCTGGGCCGTCCCTGACAGGAGACAGATGCAAAGGGCACTGGTCCGGCTGTGTATGAGGGAAACTAGCGACCCCTACAGTTGTAATCCCATCAAGCCTTTACTGCTGTTAACCGGACATGGAGATGAACACTTTAGCCTCTGTGTAAGACAGTCAACTTTACCCCCAATGGTTCGAATGATGCTCCACATGTCTCTGTCAGGCCAACTCAGAGCCACACACTTGCTCTCCCAAGACATGAAAGTGCACTATACCATCGAACTATCAAAGCACTCCCTTTGCCAAGTACAAGTTGTACAAGTTAATACATTAATATAGATAATATAATTATTCCATCAAAATCAAATTCTCTCTGTAAAGATCATAGCCAACCCAGGAGTGTGTCTCTCTTCAGACTTCAGTGATATGGATCAGTAAAATGAGTTCTTCCTCATTTCCTCTGACTGACTGACTGACTCTCCCAGGAGAGGAGAGACAGGAAATAAACACTGACTCATAGATGACTTTGGAGGATGTTTAGCTTGGGCCATATACTTTGCAGTAATGTTATGTAATCAATAACACAAAATATGTTACAGACCCCTGAAACAAAATCTCTTTAACAGTTCTCAGTTCAGTCGAGGTAAACCCCTTGTTTTAGCTGAAATGTTTCTTTCCCCATCCCCGTAAAGCATTGGATCAATGGAGACTCTCTTCACTGAGTGTAAAAGCACACGTTGGTGTGAGGGTGGTGGTGGTGGGGTGTAGTCGGTGTCCAATCCCAGTCGAGGAGAGCAATATTGATTGCGCTGAGAGGAACAAGATTGAGGAGCCCCACGCTGACACGTTACTCTTATTGTTACCCAATCGAAAAATACTGTGCTACATGCAGCTGCAGCCACCCCCTGACAAAACAAGCCCAGAAGCCATGTATCAGTTGTGTCACCCAGCCGCTCTTGAGAACACCTGTCACCCTCTCCTACCTCTCTGAGGGCTAAAAAAAACGTGATGATTTAAGCATTGATTTCAGAATCAATAAGTAAAGGGAAAAAGGGACAGAATGGAAAAAAATAATCAGTCGTGGAATATTCCAGAAGCGTAAAGGACCATCTGCAGAGATGGAAAAAAACATGTTGGACAGTCTGTTTTAGAGGTGTCATGGCTCGAGACTGTGGTCAGAAACAGGACAGGAAATGCACTCAGTTTGGTTTGCATTATTCTCAGAGCTGTGTTGTTCTATTACAGGCAGCCCCTCTTTCCTCTTATGAGCATCCGTCAGGTGGAATTGCTTTTCTCCCGGCATTAAGCTGTCAGCTCCCAATAACAAATGTGGGTGAGTGGAGCAGAAACACGATCAGTGGGGTAATGAAGCCCCGGGGTCAAATGGAAAAAAAAAACAGTCGTGACCTTTCGCTCAGAGTCAGAACTACGTGGAGAGGGAGTTCTGTTTGTTCGGTATGCGTGACTTACTTGTACCACGCACCACCAAAATGGTATGCCCTTTCTAATGGTATGCAATGTGCCTTCAAAAGGCCGTCATTGCACAGTGAGGACGTCTTATTGTGAGGATAGTGAGGATAGCTTATTAAAAGCTGGCTACTCGTAATCCAGATCCTCTCTTTAAAGGACATAGTGCAGGTTGCTTGTGGATGAGGCTTTAGATTGGCGAAGCCCTATCAATGTGCACGAAGTAATCGCTGTCTGACCACTGCTTGTGTAGCGTCGAATGCGAAATGGCTCGTCACCGCAGGCTCTTTTTCTTCCGTCATCGTGAATTCATCCTTGAGCTGAGACACTGGGAGCTCATTTACAGCTGCCTAATTGATGAGTGCTGGATGGCGCGGCGTACACAACGGGGAGGCGCTGACAGCAGAGACAAAAGCCAGATTGATGGGGGAGAACGGCTAACAAATGAGAGAGGAATGAGAGTTCCAGAGTGAGCTTTAAAAATAGGCACGGTTGAAGAGAGAGGGTGGGCTCGTCATAAGGAAAAGAGGTCGACGAGAGAGGGAGAGATTGATACGTCCAAAGAGGGTGGATGAGAGAGCAAAAGTTCAAAGAAGATGATACTACCACACATGCTAGCAGCATAAACAAAGAGATAGGTCAGATGGAAACTTGAGGCTGGGGTCAAATAGTCAAAAAATGATGTCTTCTGTTTTGCTAACCACTTTCCCTTGACCTCGAAAATGTAATGAGGTCAAGGAAAGATATGAAGGACAAGGCCTTCGGAAAAGACAACTGCGGTACTATGAGAATCTGAGTGCACTTACACCCAGGGTGCGATATGTAGGGGGGGATGGTGAGGATTTCCCCCCCTCTGGTTTTCCTATCCCTACCTCTGCTAAATTATTTTTATCCCCGGTGGGGACAACATTTATCCCCCTCTGCCCTTCATATTGATTAATGCTACTTCATATAAGTAAAGCGCTGCAACGTGAGAACAGTCTAGTAGGCTAGCCTACTGTACATAATAATCTGACATCAGAAACGCACCGTCACCGTCAGCACTCATGCTGCTGTGCTGACACAGTGGCTGCGTGATAACTTAATTTGGCCTTGATCGTGCAGGACATTTCAGAATGTCGAGTGTGTAATCCATCATAAATGGCTAGTTTCAATGGAAAAGTTAGCTGGACAAATGAAAGAATACGAGAAGGATTCAGTGAAGCATATAGTCATATTTTAGAACCTTCAAAATTAGAAAACTGATGCAACTGAGATGGAGGACAACTCCACGTAGAGTAGAACGTATAGGCCTATTGTCCGAAGGAATTTACATTAAATGAGGAGATATTTGCTGAATGACACAAAAAGTGTTACAGAAATTGCTTGGCATCGCTTATTCAATGGCTCTCTATCGAAACACCTGTAGTTTGCGGAGGACGAACGAGAAAGCACTCGTTTGATAAATCAGTCAGTAGCCTAGGCTAGGCCTAGTAGACAAATAACTTTCAGAAATAATCTGTACTGCAAAAACGAATGTTGGTGGGTATTTAAACTATCTAGAGGGTGTTTTAACAGCTGCAAGAAATAGAAGCTTCATGGTCTTTATGTTCTGGTTCGTAAATTATTTTCATAAAACTTCAAGTTGCCCTATAACTTTACTCTCCAATAGTGTTCATTTCGTCAGACGAGACGAGAGGAAATATGTTCGTCAACGACCTTTTTTTTCATGACTAAGACGAGACGATGACGAGACGGCAGTAATGTCCTGAAACACTGACTAAGACTATCTTAAGATGCATTATTGTTGACGAAAAAAGACGAGACTAAAATGTTTTGCATGACATAAAAACTAAGATAAAATCTCTCTTCATTTTCGTCTACAAAATGAGAAGACAGAATATCTAGCTGTTACATTTTCAAAATATTCCGAATGAGTTCATACGCAACAGCTTTCCTGTAGGCTAGTCTACGTGCTGTTGCTGCAACCCTGTGGCTGCAACACGAAACTACATGGAACAAGAACACTGGAGATTTCTGCCAGAGTTAGCAAGCTAACTACCTAAGCTTTATGCCACAATGCTACATACCCAGAAGTTGAAGCTTCTCTCATACAAATTAACATCCCCCAGAATGTCCATACGAAAATGTTCATCATGTAATGTCAACTATTTAACTAGTTAGACTGATGCAAAGTTTGCTAGCAAGTAAGCTAATATGGAAAGTTCGCTAGCAAGTTAGCTATGGCTAAGATGGAGAGTCTGTTTGGGTAATGTGTTGAGTGTTTGGGCGCATATCGCCATCTAGCGAGGCGGAGTAAAACATTAATACTTTGGCCTATGACAGTGTTTCTCAAACTTTTTCAGTTTCAGGACCACTTAACTAACCCTATCTAAAAAAAAAAAAAAGACCTACTTCAACAGTAGCCTATAATTAGTCTTCACAATAGGCCTACTGAACCACCTTGCTTATTGTCTTTGCACTTTGCTTATTGTGTGGATTCATACTGTATGATTTAAACTGGCATATCTTACATAGACAGTGTTGCAGAACTGTTTTTACATACAAGTTGGTTCAATATTGCAAACAACTCATCTATATTATATTTTACCACGTCTGCTCGCGGACTACTTGGGATAGCTTGCGGACCACCAGTGATCCCTGGACCACACTTTGAGAAACACTGGTCTACGAATATGACAGTGGTCCAGTCAAATCTTTTACTGTCTATGGTCAAATCCCAGCCGAGCTATAACTGTAGCTCGACTTACCTGTGCATGTAAACATACTGACTGACAAGAAATCAGAATGAGTAATTATAACAGACGAGTAGCCCTGTGGACACACAATATTGTTGGAAAATTGAGATATGTGAAACACTATTTGACTCAAATGATAATCAGAAATAATTTGTTATAAAAAAAAGACTAAAATGTGTTGACTAAAACTGACTAAGACTAAGATACCTTTAGTTTTCTTTTGACTAAAACTAGACTAAAATGACGAGACTTTTAGTCAACTAAAACTTGACTAACAAAAATTATATTTGAATGACTAAATATGACAAAGACTAAAAAGGACATTTCGTCACAAGACTAAGACTAAGACTAAATTAAAAATAGGTGACAAAATGAACACTACTCTCCAAACTCTTCACTGCACTGTAGCCAATTAACTGACAGTATGATAAGAGGCTATTTATTTTCTGTAGGCTACAATAAACACATTTATTTTTTCAACTTTTGCAATATTACGCACTTGGCTACTGAACGCAAATCAGCAGGAGAGAGAATGCACGTAGCCTACGCAACTAACACTGTTAGCCAATTCACTAACTTAAGACTTCAGTGCCATCATATACAACGTTTTTTGCACAACAAATACAGAAAGGATGGAGGCAGCAAAAGTAAAGGAGTAATTTCAGATGGGGCAAGAACAAGGTGAATTTGTATGCTTGTCAAAACGTAGTCCTACCCTGCATTAGAGGGGCTGATCATCATACCAAACACACTTGCTGTTTAAAGTCATACACCACGGTAAACTAAAACTAAAATGTTACAAATGTGGCAAAATTAATATAGGCTATTATTAGCCATGACATTACTAGGCTATGAATCGTTCGTTCATTTTTTTTTTTTTTGGGGGGGGGGTACAAACTTCATCCAAAATCATTCAATGATGATTCAAAATCATCCCCCCCCTCTGGTTTTTACACAAATCGCACCCTGCTTACACCAGACTATGTAATTATGTGACACTGGATGCTATTGATGTGGGTCAAACCGTGGTTTGTTTTTGTGAAGGGCCAAATGAGTCCCTTCAAATGTCGCTACTTCGTTCAGTTTAGGAAACATTCCTAAGCAGAAAAAGATTATTCGACTGCAGTCAGAGATAAAGAGAAAGAGAGAGCACGTAGGGTCTGGGGGAAAAAAACATGTTTGGCTTTTTTTGTGTGATAAAGCTGGTGAGGGTAGACTAGAAAGGACCAAAGATGCACACTTGAATGAGTTTCATCTCGCTGCTTGGCAGCACCCTAAGGTGCCCGTCTATCTCCGAGCAACACAACGCTTACCCAATTACCCAGCGCTGATCACACAAAACAAATCCTCGGCGGTGCGGCGATGATTAGCCAAGCAAGAAGTCTGTGGAAACTGTTGAGGGTGAATTCCAGAAAGGTTCCGGGCACAGCCATCGGATTAGACGTGACAGTCAAATTCCCTACCAAATGCAGCGATCTGTCAGAATCACTGAACAACGCACCTTTTTTTTCCCTTTCACAGAAAAGCTTAGTAACTGAATGGCACATTCCTAGAGATGCATTGTGGGATTGGGAGGAAACATCCAAGCATAAATTATAGTTTTGGCACATGCACTCTTATTCTAAGCCCAATAAGTAATTTATAAATACAGTACATGTATGTTTAATCCATCTAACTTTCCTTGGGAGGAGATGTACTGTCTCCATGAAACTTTCAGAGTTGCCGAGCATTAAGACCTCTTCCCACTCCGATGGGCTATGAAGCATTCATTGTCTCCTCGTGCTGGACGGCAGAATTCTTTTTATCACGGGCTATTTATATACGGAGCGACGGAACACTGGGCACGTTCAGATGTTACTCTCCCCTTTTAGAATAGGAGTGTGGAGACGGACAATGCAACCCCCCCTCTCTCCTACCCACTCTCTCTTCCCCCTGCCAAGCCTCTCACTCTTTCCCTCTTGCTTGTGGGGAATATATTTTTCATGCCATGTATGGGTAAATGATAACAACTCACAGGCCTCTCTCCCTCTCCTTCTCTCCATCCATCTACTGTGTGTGTGTGTTTGTGTGTGTGTGTGTGTGTGTGTGTGTGTGTGTGTGTGTGTGTGTGTGTGTGTGTAAGTGTAGGTGTGTTTGTGTGTGTGTGTGTGTGTGTAGGTGTGTTTGTGTGTGTGTGTGTGTGTGTGTGTGTGTGTGTAGGTGTGTTTTTGTGTTCTATGTGTGGGGATTTCTGATCTCATGTTGTGCTCTGCCACATGCTGTGGGCTACAGGGAACACTCTGGGCTATATTTAGTATCAGGAAAAGGGTATAGGCTACTTTGAAAGGGGGAAATGAGGTGATAAATGAATTATACGGATGTGTATTGTGTAATTATACGTAGGTGTATTACCTAACAGGTTAAATGTATGTGGATAGAGGTTATTCTGGCCGCTGTGAATCCTCCACACACAAAATGACCTTTGGTGTGGATTCTGTCAAGGTTGTCAATGGCAAGTAATTAGAGAGTGGAGTATGTCTGCTATAATAGAAGAATAGTGTAGAAGGTGCAAATTGTCTCTGGAGCACTGTAAAGGATTTTCTTTCCTTTGTAGACTGTGTGTAAAGCCTTTTCATAATCAGATCATGTTTACTTCTCCTAAAGCCCAAACGGTGACTACTGTGTAATACCATGGCATACAGCACTGGACCCACAGTCCACTTACCACTCCGGGCTTTGTGTCCACTGAAGCCTGCTAGTCTGGGATGGAAACAAGTATCTTAAGGGCATGTGAGCACAAGATAAGTCAGAGGCAGCCAGGGGGACACTGTGTGTGTGTGTGTGTGTGTGTGTGTGTGTGTGTGTGTGTGTGTGTGTGTGTGTGTGTGTGTGTTAGCCTGTGTGTATGTGTGTGTGTGTGTTAGCCTGTGTGTGTGTGTTAGCCTGTGTGTGTATATGCAGGCTTGTGTGTGTGTGTGTTAGTGTGCACTCTATTGTACATGTGTGTAGTACCTGACCCCGCTTGGATCATTTCCCTTTTTGCTTTTAATTAAATGTCAAGATATGAACCCTCGTGCCGTGCCTCTGGCCATTATGCGCGTGTGTAATTTGCCGTGGTTCAGAATGCCAAGGAATTGTTGTTCACCCCTTTGTCACCAGCCAGCCAGATAGACAATTAAGGGCTGGAATATGAATGGACAGAAAGACTGGGCTGTGGAGAGAGCAGAGAGTGGCTACTGGCCGCCCGAGGCATCTTAACTCAACCCCCACCTCCCAACTCGCTACAGTGACCTCCTTTCCTTTGCTATGCTGACTTTGATACAATGACCACTGTGCCCTGGCAACCAGCCAGCAATTAACATCACGTCCGCTCGTCATCCATGATGTTTATAGTTTATTATGGAGCTGAGAGATACAAGCATACGTTAACTAATCACTGGCTGCTGGTAGACATTAGCTCTTATTGGTGTCATCATGTGCATCAAATTATATATGGGGCCTGTTCAATTGAATTTGTACGAGGAATATTAATGGTTGAGCTGATTAATTTAAGTTTAATTGTTTAGTCTAACTGATGCTATGCACGCACAAGTGTGAGAGAAAGACAATTTATCTGACCAATTCACAGTCATGCTTAAGGAAGGCATTGAATAGAATACATTATCACAAGAAGGGCATTCGAACAGCAATGAAGATTTAAGAGGAGGTCTTCTCCACATTAATTCTTGTAAAAGATTATTACATCACAGGAACAATGTGGGTCGCCAGTGGGTAATGGGAGACAAGTTGGGAGAAGAGAGAGCTGTCTGATGAATGTAACATCACTGGAGGATTTCCAGAATACCTGGGGCACATTGTCAAGAGTGCTGTCTCAGTTGAGGGCTCCTCAGTAGACCGCTACAGGAGAGGTCTGCTCTAAACACACGCTAAACAGCTCTAAAAAGATGTAAATAAATGTAGTAGTAGCAAAAGTAGTAATTTAAGGCATTCTTCATTTTAGGCAGTCTTGGCACATGCTTCTTCTGCATTCATTTGCCAAGAAATTGTCCCAATTTACATTTTGTCTTGACAACAGTAAGTCGCCATTCTATCTGGCAAGCCTTATGGCACCTTTTGTTGATTGCAGTTTCACTTCATTGCCTTGGCATGTGTCCTGTAACATTTCTAATATTGTCAAGACTAAAGGGGCATTTACCTAAACAATTTATGCGACAGCACACCACATTGCACCTGAAAAAAAGCTGGAATCCACTCAAACCCTTAATCTCAGTACAATAGGAAATGCAGGAGTTTTTAGAGTGACACAAAAATTAAAATCCCATCGGTTATTGTTTTCTTACTCGTTGTGACAGTCATTTTCCAGTAGCTAATTGAATACTGGTCAAGCCACAGATCAAAAGGTCAGCACACCATTCCTCACTGCAGTATGTAAAACATTACTTTTTAGAGTGCATTTATATGTGAATGTAACTTGCAAGGCTATACATCTGTAAAATGGGAAACAAATGTACAGTGGGGAATACAACACCTCAATGCACCACCTTATGTTGTGGGTGTCAACTCTACTGTAGTGCAGAAAAGACACAGCGCTGTAATGTGAATTCATTCCACCCCAGTAGACATCCTGTTACTCTGGTCTGTCTAAGCACAGATTTCCATCCATGTCAAATCTGATTTTCTCTTATGCAATATCAAATGGAGAAATGGTTTTACAAACTACGACTACACCCTACATTGCAAACTACTGCAAATAATCAAATTTAAATTTGTCAGACAAAGGATGTTGGTGGATTTCTTTTTGCGGCTCATATCTTAATATGCACATTTATGCACATTTGATGGTAAGCTATTCAACAGAAGAGCGATATAATCCTTTTTACAGTATTGTCATCAACAACACTTATGCAATAAATAATTTGCCAATTGTAAGCAATTGTACTTTATAATTTGCATACAGTAAGCATTTGCTGTTTTGTAAAAAAAAAAGAAGAAAAAGAAAAGGCTGTTTTCTTGTGAGAAAGTGGGCTAATGGCGTGGTGGTTTTTAACATGTTGTTTAACTGCACTAATTATTCTCTGAGATTTGTGCCAAAGCATCTGAGGAAAGCTGTAATGAGGACATTAATAGAATTATCTGCGCAGTTTGTTGCAGAGGGAGAGAAATGGGTATTCTGGGTAATGGGTATTCTGGGAAGCCTGGTGGGTAAACACACCAACGCAGAAACAGACAGAGTGGCGGCATGGCCCCCTTCTCAGGCCACTGCTGTACTGGTTGCACACCCTTACAACAGGCTCTTGCTTAACTGTGCATCCATACTTAACACAACAGAGCAATCATTGCATGTGCCATGCATCAGATCAGAGTTTCTTTGAGGAGCTGCGGAGAGCGTGGACCGCGGGTAGTTGTGCCGAAGCAAACGTGCATCTGGCAGGAGGTTTGACCCTAGCGTATCAAATCTGATTTTCTGGTTGATGTCCAAAGTTCAAAGAGTACTGCTGGGAGACCGCACAGTTATTACTCTTCGGGGCTTTTTGATTTTGATAGGGCGGCGAATTTAAAAAAAATGTGTGTGTGTGTGTGTGTGTGTGTGTGTGTGTGTGTGTGTGTGTGTGTGTGTGTAAGGGTGTGTGTAAGGGTATGTGTGTATGTGTGTGTGTGTGTGTGTGTGTGTAAGGGTGTGTGTACATTTACACACAAGTCAGTTGATTGGATATATAGATAGATGGATAAATGATTGGTGGAGATAGATGGGTGAGTGAATAGATAGGCTACATTGATTGATAGAAAAAGCCGCATCAGTGCGTTTGGCTCATTCACAGCCGAGTACATTGCAGCCCCTGGGCCGGCAGAAACTGAAGAGCTTCAGTGATAAACAAACAGGGCTCCCAAAACAACCCCTCTCCAGGGCTGAGAGGCATTTAAATGTTTGAGATAGAAAAAGGGCAGAGAAGTGAAATGCATGCCAGGGCAAGAGCTGGCGCCAAATCGGAGCCCTCGCGGAGATCTATCACTTTAAATAATTTAGATCCCTTCCTGGTTTTAAGCAGGGCTATGACACACAAAAAATACTCTCCCAGGCTGTTTCGAACAACGACGGCTCTTGAGTTCTCTCTGACTCGCTTTCAAATCTTTCTCTTTTCCTCTCTTTTTCTCTCAAAATGCCCCAGTCTCTTGAAAAAAGGCCTGATCAGCCAAGCCTTGGATTGTCTAGTTCTAATCAATGCTCTGGATCCAGGAAGCCCCCCCAGGAAAATGGCAGTTGTCACAGTCCATGACACTAATTTCACTCCAGCCTTGCTTGTCATAAAAGATCTAGTTCAGCACTTCAATGGTAGGATGAACATGATCGTTGAGCGTTGAACCAAGGGAGCGATGGGCAAAATAAGCTCCTGTACCCTGGTCTGCTTCATCTTCCCAGAAAATGAATGTTGTCATATCCCTGGCTCAACTGCATTCTAATGAAAGGGGGATTATTCCAGCAAAGTAGGATGGGCACTGTGGACGTTTCCCAGTCAGTGCACACCAATCCTCTACTGGTATTTGCTTCGCCAAAGGGCAATGAGATAGTTAAACCTATATCTACCCATCATCCATATGATGGTATTTAAAGGTGATTAAAGGCAAGTGTTGGCATACAGCACTGTGTTTTTCCTTCATTTCAGTTCCTTGAGGCTTGTTTGCATTACCCAGACACTCTGCTGTTTCACCACATGCCTTCATGTTTTTTAATATAATCCCCCTTCTGGAAACTTCTAAACCTGGCATAGTGGGGGATATCACTCTGGATAAGCACTGTCATTTCTCTCAAGTCTCATTGAACAGCTGCGCTCCGAGAACGACTCTCTTAAGGTCAGCGTGCACATTTCATTTCATGTGCCAATTTCAACGAACTCTCCGTCTCAGTCTCCCCAAGAATGGCACCACAGTGACAGACTGATGTCATTACTGAGGGAAAAGTAAAAGACCTTTTCAAGACCGTCGCCAGCTTTAAAGGCCTAACTCTTCCTGTGTGCAGCACAAGTCCCCTCCACAGAAGAAAAGTCAACAAAGTCACCAAAGTAAACGTGATCGATCAAAGCAGCTCTTTCTCAGTTATCTCTCCTAAAAACTCTAACACTGAGACAATAGACCAAAGCAGAGACATATCCCCAGGTGTACACACACACACACACACACACACACACACACACACACACACACACACACGCACACACACACACACACACAAAGACAGACCCTGAGGCATTAGAATCCCTGTCATAAACGCCTGCGAGGACAACGGATGGCTCTGCGGCGGAGGAAGAAAGGGCACATGTCTCAGGTCCTGAATGTGAGGTGTCAGCACTTGATTAATGCCTTACATCATGCTGTGTAGAGTGTCTTAGGGAGGGGAATGATAAGGCGTCAGAAATCGCTGATGGATTGCCAACAGTTCCTTTTGATAAGCCTCATTTCTCTCCTTACCCCTGTTTCAGCAGATACAGCAAATGGGAGAGTTTTCACATCTTCTTCACCTTCCGTCTCTGCTCTCTCTGTCTCTGTCTTCCGATCAAGGGACCTTGAGGGTGTCACCCTGTATCATTCTTCTCTGTTGCACTATTACGATTTTCAAGTTTCTTCAGCTTTTCTTGAAAGTTTTTTGAAAGCTAGACATTAGTGCTGTTTTGAAATACTTTTTGTTGACTTTCATGGTGCATGTTTTTGTCAGTTGGATCACCAAGGCGTTCCCGTGGGACTGGAGACCAGCAGATTCCACAGGCACAGTCTCAGGCAATGCAGCAAACCTGAAATCACACATCTATTTATCCCCTGGCTGCTGTCTACAGATATAAAATCTTAAATGGACTTGGCAGTGTCCACACATAATATAAAAATTATGTGACCTTGTACATAAGCCATATGGTATGAATTTTTATTGCCGTGGGGCTGGCTGGAAAATCATTCAAAGAAGATAACAAAGTACAAATCATGTCATGGCAGATTCGCACGACCACAACCCTTACGGCCACAGATGAGGCAGGTGTTGAGGTAAAGGTGGATCAGGAGGGCAAGACTTGTTGTAAGACTATCAAGGTGTCCTCAAGGTTTCTTTTTTTGGGGGGGGGGGTCTATCATGCTAGTTAGACCTAGAAGTTAGAAGACCCACATATGCACACAGCACCACATATAATTCCACTGTGGTGACAGCTGATTGGCATACAGAGATAATTACCCCTACTCTCTGTGTAGTACTGTGCAGGGCTATTTTTGACAGCTGATGACTGAGTCATTAAAATACTGCATCCGACATGAGCACATTGTTATACTAATCATACCATCAGATGTTAGAGCATAGCAACACACACACAAATGGACTTTCAGCATCAGTTTCCTTACATCAGAAAAACTAAATCAAATAAATGGCGGAGAGAGAGTGTGATCAATAACGAGCACGACTCACTGAACTGAACTGCACAAGGTGGGCCCTTCTCCCATAAATTGCCTTCGCTTCAAAACAAGTTGCCAATGGGTCTGATGCACGGCGGGCTTAAACGACTCAAGCGGCATGAGTAATTGCGTTTTGTTGAAGGGGGCTGAGGTGGAGAGAGGGGTAGGGGTGGGTGTGGGGATGGGGGGGGGGGGGTGACGATGGAAAACAAAGTGAAATTACGCTGTGCTGAAAGCGGCAGAGTCTTGGTCTCGGTCGCCCACTCCTGCGCCCTCGTCTTCTCCCTGCTTCCGCTCTGCTGGTGGCTGGACGCTGATGAAGCCGGGGAAAGGTTGCGACCTCCATCCCCGAAGCGCTAACGAATCCCTCCCCTCTGGCTGCCGCCATTCCTACAGAACTGTCATCAGCGTCCAAATGAGCAATCCCACTGCTTGGTTATATATCCAGAGAGGGGGGAGGGGAGGGGGGGAAGAAAGCAGTCCAGCCATTTGCCAGCAATTCGCTCAGTAGATATTGTGTTTTCAGTGGGGAATCAATGAGAGAGACAAGCTCCCATTACTCACTGCGAACTCATCAAGCCTCAAGGCTCTCTGCATCTTTTACATCTAGTCTGTTTTTTGTTGTTTTTTTTTTGGGTTAAATGTTCTTTTTAGGAAGGAATGAGGTTCATCACCAAATGAGTTACGCATGGGAGGAAGGAAGCTGCAGAGTACATGGATGCCTAAGGCAGACCTGTTTTTTTTTTCTTGTGTGACTAAACCCACACATACTTAACATATTCATCACAATTTATGCCAAGCAGGAGTGACACAGGCCAGCGGGAGGCTAACAGGAGCAAAGGCTATTGGCACGGATAAGGAGAATCTCAGTGCAGTGCACACATGATAGCGAGACACATGCGAGGGAGTGAATGCCTTTCCTCGCAGAGGAGCCGGCAAAAGAGGGCGCATTTGTTTGTTTGTTTGGTGGGCTGGGAGGGTTTCAACCAGGGTGGCCAGAGTTTGTGCCCTTGTCTGCTGTAGGGTAATTCACTTCCAGGCATGACTCACACATACACGTGCCAGTCTCCCGTTGACCCCCGGCGAGCATGTCACATCTGGGTCAGCGGTGGGGGGAGGGAGGCATAAAGGAGAGAGAGTGCGAATTTGCTACCGTTTCTCACAAACAACCAGGAATTCAGAATTCAGCAGCTGCAGTGTAGTTAGCGAACTGCATTTAGCATTTAGCCTGACCTTACATATTGGGAAGAATACAAAGACAATGGCACATAATTGTAAATAATTTTCCACCTGCAACATTGACAGTTTGACCTGACCAGATTAACATAACCTCATTTTCACCTGAAGTCAACCTAATTTAAAAAAAAAAAAAATGACAGGCACAGGAGTGTGAGGGGAATTGGGAGACAAAATGAGGCAAGCTCCCTCAAAGGAAATTATCAGACAAAACCAGACTCGCCTAATTACTGTCACGGAAGATTATCCGCGCCGTCACATGGGCTCTCTGCCTCTTTACACCGCCAAGAGACAGAGAAAGAGAGAGCGAGCATCAGGCAGCGAAAGCGAGCGTTGATTGTATACAGCTCACGCGCCTCTGCCCAGCCCAGACAGGGGCCCTTTAGCTCCTCAATGGACACTCCTCAGCCGAGGCGGCGGGAGCGGCGCGCCATGGAGTTCCTTATCGCCACGGCAGCGGCACTTACCTGGGCTAATCTCCGACTGACACCTTCCTCATCTCCCCCTGCTGCAATTATGGGGTCCCCATTCAACCCCGGCTGATGTGCCTGTGCTGGTAATCGCATTAGGTAATCCCGCCACTGAAAGGATACAGTGGGATATTGTCAGGGAACTTTCTCTCTCTCTCTCTTTCTCTCTCTCTCTCTCTCGTTCTTTCACTCTTACTCTCTCTCTCTCACTCTTTCCGTTTTCCCCTGTACCTGCCCACCAAAGGGCTTCAGTTGGAAGAGCGCCAGGAATGGCTCTATTCCCCCCTTCTCTAATTGACAGCTGTCATTGTGTTTAGCCACGTACGCTTAACCTTCCGTGGGACTTGGCTCGTGGGTCCTGCTCAGGGGCCGCTCACGTCCGTCCCCCTAATCCAGCATGAGACAATGAGAGACGTGCTGTCTGGCTGGAGTCAGGGGCTGATTATCCTACATGTGGGAGACAGCCGCATGACATCGCTCTGTTCCATTATCTGCAACGGATGCCAAAGACAACAAGACACAGCTCTTAATCCACAAGTGGACATTGTATCACACACCTGTTTCCGCCAGTGCAGTCTGTTTCACAGTGGACCTTGTGTTCTTTTCTTTTAGTTTATTGACTATTCACATTGCTGTTCCCCTTCAAATATACTATAAACACATGCTTCTATTCCCCTCCATGTAAACAAAGACAGTTTAAAGTACATTCTCTTATTGCTCTTCAAATATGCTGCTAATATTTGGTTTGGTCTGGCACCACAAGTATTGGGTTGCATTGCTATCTCGTGTCTGTATTGTATATAGATATTAAATGTATTTATGCACACTGTTGGTTTATTCAAAATGTATGCAACTGCTTGATAAAATGACAGTAAAGGAATCTTGAAGTCTTTAAATATGGAAGGAGAAACTAACTGATCTGGAGCAGATTGTGGCAGCATGCACAGTGGTGTAATTGGAGTAGGGGAAGAGGTAACCAAGGCAGTTGATCAGATTACCCAGGATGTGGGATCCCTAAGGCCCAGCAGCCAAACCTGACCAGCCGGGCTGATGGAGCTAGCTTTAATTGGATGTTATCAACATTGTGTGTGTGTGTGTGTGTGTGTGTGTGTGTGTGTGTGTGTGTGTGTGTTTGTGTGTGCATACTTGTATGTGTTTGTGTGTATTAGTTTGTGTTTGCATTTGTGTGTGTCTGTGTGTGTGTGTGTTTCTGTGTATGTGTGTGTGTGCTCATTTCTTGGACGCTCTGGCTCCCACATACTGGAAAATAGCTCAGCCCTCCCCTCCCTTGGCTACAACACATTTCCATCAATCTCCTCCAATCACCAGGCCAACCACAGGGGAATGTCCTCTGGCTGATCAATACATCACGAGTATACAAAAAAACCCTATAATAGCGATCATTTCTCTGCTGATCTGCAGTGATGATTACAGGCTAGTATGTTTCATTTGCAGCTAGATTACTTGTTAATTGCTGTGATCCACACTCTCTGTGACGTCGCTGTAAATCAACGGGACGTGCTAATGGTCTGTCATGATTGCCAACGGGTTACGGGAGTTACAAAAATGATTTGACACAGATATAACACATTGGTGAAATATCACAGAGAAATAAATGCATGGAAGAATTGTATGGGAAAAATGCAAAAACAATACAGTAGGCGTTAATTCAGTAGAAGACATTCTTCCAGTCTGCCAGGTTTACAACCTGTGGTTTTGCACTCAGCGTAATAACATGCATGTATCTTCTTCTAAAGCAAACGGCTTGGATTGTTTCTTTCCTCGCCCATTGAAATCTACAACCAAAGCATAACATTTCTCTCGTGTTTCCCGATAGCCCTGCTCAGATGAGGAGTTTAAATCTTTTGGACATCACTCCCCTCCCTTTCTGTGTTGGGGGCTTGCAGTGCGTATAATTGAAGACAAGCTTGATGGCCAACTTTAATCTTCCTCCAACCTTGCTGGAATTCCAAGAGTAGGCTGCAGGGGAGACAGAGAGAAGGAGAGAGTGAGAGAGAAAGAGAAAGAGAAAGGAAGAGATTGATTCATAACATTGTAACCCACCAGATAATTACACATTACAGTCTGAAAATCTCTGACATTTCAGCTGGTTCATATCACCACAAGCCATTCGTAAAAAAAAAAACGAAGGGGGCAAATGCTGGGAAATGAAATCTTCTTTTTGTCCAATTCTTGCTTGATAGGTTGGTAAAAATGTCTTTGGGCTGTGAGGCTGACTCGAGTGTTTGGGCTGCACAGCTCACTTTGGAGCAGAGCTGTCACTGACCTGAGTACGTAGAGGCTGGACCCAGAGCTGACCGAGACACAGTGCGAGCAGTCGGACAGCTGGTGCAGCGTGTGCAATCCCACGGTGTCGGGGTAAAAGTGTCCCTATGAGGCATCACTGCACCCATAATCACATGTGACCTCCCCACACCCCTCGGGTTGCCTCTCCGAGAGTGTGTGGTCAACAGGCATCTAGGTGTCAGCTTGGGGAACCTTATCTGTTTGTGGCAGGCCTGTCTTCAGAGCCAAGCTTATCCACCAGAGCCTTTGCTACAGCTCTCTCTCTCTCTCGCTCATACACACACACAGACACATACACACACACACACACACACACACACACACACACACACACACACTCACACACACACACACACACACACACACACACTCACACTAGAACTGTTGCAATGCACATGCTAATGTCTGTGAGGCATTTAGAGATATGGGTCAAAAGTAAATATCACCTACCTGAAAGGTCTCCTTGGGGGGTTGCTTTTACTCCTCTTAACCATTTCATGAGGGAAAAAAATATCTAATTCTCCCTGTATAATACTCAAATGGCATTTTACATTACATTACATTACATTACATTACATTTGGCTGACGCTTTTTAACCAAAGCGACTAACAACATGGTAAACAGTAAGTTTTTAGAACAATTCTCACAATTTTAGGACAGTTTAAAAAAAAAAAAAAAAAAAAAGATTTCTTAGAAGAGCTAAATTATACATGGCTTTTAAAAAGGAGGCAGCCCTACTCCAATCATGCACTGCTTCTTAGCACTTTTCTCCAGAGGCCACAGAGCAAGGCTGCATGAGCTGTCTGAACTAGAGGAAGGGCGAAAGGTGCCCAGTTAGGTGTCCACAACCCCGCTTTGGTAGAAAACGCTGCACACATTTGCACTACTGCCCTTTCACAGCGATCCTGATGGAAAGCCCTATTGGACAGTAAGGGGGTGTGGGGGGAGGGGAGGGATGGGGAAAAAAGGGGCCATCTCTGTACTGCAGGAAAGCAATGGAGTATGGAAAAGAGGTGGAAAGGGAGAAGAAGAGAAGAAAAGAGGTGGAAAGAGAGAAGAAAAGAGGTGGAAAGAGAGAAAAGAAGAAGAGAGCCTTGAAAGAGGCTTTTTTTGCTAAGAGTGTGCACTGACCCAGCACAGAAGGCTGCCCTCCGTGGCAGTTCTCTGCACAAAGCCCAGCTCCCTCATTGCTGCGGGGGGCCAAGCGGTGATGGGTTTTTCATGACGGCCTGTCTGAAAACACGTAGACGCTCTCGAAAAGCTCAGCAAAAACACTGAGAGACCTCCCTGACTCCGCACGCCGCCCGAGGGGGCTTGTGCTTTGTGTCTGTCTTTCTTTTCGGTCACGGTGCCATGTGTCAAAAAGGGGGGGAGTAAAAAAAAAAAGAGGCAGTGGTGACTTAGGTTTGCCATGTGGTGTTGGCAAGAGAGAACAGTCGTCACGTGTAACATCCACCCACTTCAGCGCAACGCGTGTCCAGGGGAGAATCGGCAGCCAAAGGAGGCGACGCGCCCATTTTGTGTGTTCTGTGCCCACGCTAGATTCGGGGCAGGAGGGCAGTGTATCAAGTCGGAGCTCTGCCCGGCATTGCCCCACTTCACCCTGAGAGCAGGCGCCAGTCACATGTGCCAGCGTATGGAGGGCGAGCACCCTGGCATGATGGCACGGCTCGCCACAAGATGAACCCCCACTTTTCTCCCTCTCCTACATCCCTGCCATCTGAAATGCTTAACTGAGTATTATAATATATATGATAATAAAGCAGTCGGCCGGGCCAGCACCAGATGGAATAATTTAATTTCCCTCCTCGCCTCACAAAACAACATTTCCACTCTGCCTCGGACCCTTCCAAATATCCTGTTCCTGTCAGGTCCCGCTATTTCTCGGCAGCCTCCCTTGAGGTGTTAGGCCACATTAATGTTCTTTGTGTTAAACACCAGGCAAGCAATTACCACGGAGCCTGAGCCTCGTCTCGATTATTCTTGCATTAAAGTGTGATCCGTATCGCCTTCTTTTAATCAACTGCCGCATGTCACCGGGTTATTGGAATTCGCTTGAATAACCAATTTCCCATCAAACATCTCCCTCTCACTTTTTTCCCATCGCCTTTTAATAACATGCTCCACCTGCCCGACATTGTTCCCCTCTTTCAGAAAATAAATGACTATCTGGTGATCTGCTCGGGCTGTGATGGGCTGACTTTGATAGCACGGGGCCATATAAATGTTACCTGGGCCTTTGGCCTGCCAGGGGGACGATGGGCCGTTCCATTCTGTCCATCGCCACTGTTGTCACTGTTTGGGAGTCTGCCTGTCACCATCTGTGTTTGTTAATAAACAGACACAATCAGCCATCTGAGATATGATATGACACACACAAACACACAAACACACACACACACACACACACACACACACTGCACTGGCTTGCACGAGAAAACCTTATTAATTTTCTTTTTTTCCCTCAACACTGTCTCCCTGTGATGCCCACTTCTGAGCCTGAGTCTGATGCTAATCTCCTAATGGGTACACAAGCTCCGAGAGAGGCCTCTTGTTAGACTTATTAGGCAGAGCTAAAATGCAATTTCTTAATCAGATTATAAGAAAGCAGCGGCTAACTGCAGGAGACGGGAACAGCTGAGGGTGGGGGTGGTGGGGGGGGGGGGGGGGGGGGTTTAAAAAGGGAGAAGACTGGCCAGGTTTTGCAGTCAAGGAAAAAATATACGCATCCAGAAATGTCATCCTGAGCTTTCTAGTTCCTGGATGGCGCTCTCATCTTTTACAGGTCTCCATGCTGTTTAGGCGCATTGAATGTGGCAATTACACTTTTTTTTCTCCTACACACCACTGGTATAGACAGTGTCCATCAGAAGAGGCTTAACTCTACCCGCAGCAGGATCCTTACCACTCAGTTTCCTGCTGGGGGATATGATGAGCCACTGTGTCTAACGAGGACAGAAGGCCACCGGCTCTGATAGACTCACTGTTCTTTTTCCTCAAGAGTGTTCATCTGAAAACAGTACATGTTCAGTGAAGTATATTGAACAACAGGACATCTGTTTTATAGTCTTGTACACATCTTGTGTAAATAGGTGTGTGTTTACATATTGTCCATGAACGTATACACGTAAAACAGAAAGGAATATGTCATGCATGCCAACATATTACTTTAAATGATTGGTGTCATGAACTTTATGCAAGAAAGATAGTGAAATACTTACAGAGAGAATGGGATAAAAGAGAGAAAATGAGTGATCTTTTGAGATGGAGGACAGAGAAGGTGAGACCGCCTCTCCGTTTCCCCTCAGCAGAAGTCGCATGGAGAGAAAACCTCATTTGGTGCCTCACCAGGAGGTCTGGAGGAAAGGCAGGCAGAGACAAAACAAGAACATAAACAAATCAAAGGCAATAAGCAAGTAAACACACCTGCAGGGAGCTTCTTTTAGGTGCGTTATAAACCCCCATTATTCACCCGAAATGAAATGTTTGCGCCACAAATCACTATCCCCGTTCAAAAAGCGTTTACCCCCTTTTCAAACAAACCCCCTTCCATTAGAAGAGTGAGGAATCGGACTGCTTTGATTTATGAGTGCATGTGCAGATTTGTCTCATGTCACTGTGAGGAAGGGCATTACATGTGGTTGCTGCTTGCCAGATTGGAAGAGGATTAGCCAAAGCCATGGGCCTGCTGGAGGAAGTGAAAAGGAGGGAAATCGCCTGTTGCAATCGTCTGACAACAACGAGACCAGGTTTCACCTTTCCCCCCCCCCCCCCCCCAAATATTTTTTTTCCAGGCTGCACAAGCCTGCAGCCTGCCGTCATATAATGTGTGACCTTCTGCTCATACAATGTACACAAGGAGGAAGCGTCAAATTGTATGTCTGGTGGGCGTCCTCAGTATTCTCTCCAGAAATCCCATTTCTCTCCTTCCTGACACTCCAAGGTTATGGTTGGAAATGCATTTGGTCCAGTGTCAACAAATCCCCTTTCCTATTACCCGTATGCCCAAGGCCTGTGCAGAGACTCTTTTGAGATGACCTTACCCACTGGATGTTTTATAGTCAACAGGTGACCATTACCCATTTCATATGAAGGGAACTGTAATATATTATATTCCAGTATGAAATGGTTTTGGCCATTATGAAAGTGATTTTACTGTAACTATATAAACGTGTTAAAATGGAGTATGCATTTATCAAAGTCCCCTTCAAAAAATGATAAATTGAGCTGTTTACATCCGTTAAACAACAACTGTGTAGTTGGTTATACATCCACATGGGGCTGACCGTTCATTGTACGGCTATTTTCGCCTCAGACTCAATTACATTTTTTGTCTTTGAGCTCCTAAAGGCTTGCATTAAGTGCTTTGTAGTAAAAACCACCAAGCTAACAAAGTGCCTTTAAATCACAGAAACTGAAATGAATGGTTTTATGCTTTTTGAAGATACCCCTGTCACAAAGTGAAATGTAACAGCCAGAATTTCACAGTCTCTCATGACCACAAAGAGAGAAAAAAGAGAGAAAACATCACAGGAATGACTCACGCTTCAGAGGATTTTATTTAAAGTGTAAAACACAAGAGCGCTTATACAATGCACACTGCTACACAACATATAAGGTGGAGTACCCTGATTATATTTCCACCACCATAATGACCATCACACCATGTCCACCCGAGGCAGTTCAGAGAGAGAAAAGTTTCAAATCAATCCTGTTATAGGAGAGAGATTTTCCATCCTTGGTCAATTATCACTTGCAGCTCAGACAGTCCAAAAGCAAAGAGCCTGAAGTGGATACTTTTCTTTCTTTCTTCTGTCAAATTAAAGAAGTTAGCCAAGGTCTCACTGAAAGAACTGAATGCATTTGAATTAATCCACATCTCTCCACTGTAACAAGAAGTCAATGGTGTTTCATCATTATGCAGAGACGTCTGTGAGGGGAGAGAGCGATGGTGGTCATTGTTCATTTGTCATCATTTAAGTTCACACAAAAAGGCCGTCTTTCAAAAGAATGCACAGATATGCCCAGCTCCTTTTTAAAAGTCAAAGTAATTTCATTATAACCATCAAAAAACCTCTGCCGTAGCTCAGTTAATTCGAAGAGGGACCTTGAGAATCAAAGGAAAAGGCCTCGCATCACCCTCTTCCATCTCTCAGCATGGGAATCAACATCATGTGGAGGTCCTCCCAATGCAAACACAGATACAGATCTTAAGTATAATAATTATATAATTCTGTGTTTCCGGCCTTCCCCCCACGAGCTCACTCTTTCCCAGATGCCCCTCAGGTTGTTTGTCCACTCTTGTTTGGGTTTATTGGTAATGGAGAAGCATTACTTTTTTTGGCTCTGGCTTTGTTCGATTCCTGTGTTTACTGGACCTGTGCCAGTCGGTCATTCCAGTCATCGGCTGGCTTCGCTCGTATTCTGTCACTATGTATGTTAGCGCAAATGAATCTGAGTAACACATTCAGATGGAATACTTTTCCATACCTACTGATGTGGATTTAGTCTTCAGTTCCGTCAGTTACAGATGTAAAAAGGTTATTTTTTTGGAAGCACAAGGGGCCATATTGTTCATCATGAAATAAACGTGGCAACAACAATGAGCTGTACATCTGTATTCACCACCACAAAGACTAATGTAATTTTAGATGTAAGCTGCCTAAGGCTTGCAAGTCTACACCCACTCAAAAGCTAGAGCACTGACTGAGGAGGTGTTTTCCACATATTGCCTGCTAGGCAAGGAAATATTTACTGGCACAACATTAACAAGAAACTTTTGTAGAGAGGCAATTCTGTTTGGCTGATTTCCCTTTGTAATGTCCTGTATACGACACAACTCCTTTCCAAATAATAATTTGCCCTGCTATTTTTTTTTCTTCAAAAAAACTGAAGCACACTGAATTCTTCATCTCTCTTTCTCCCTTTCCCTGTCCTTCACATTTTCTCTATCATAGATCTATAAATGGATACAGACAGATACACTCTACTGCATGTTTACAGAGACTTTGGCTAAATGCCACACTGACAGGTTTTTTGGGAGCGATTGCTGCTGGAGTTATGGACTGTGCTGTTGAGCGTCATGGTCTCGAGGGAGGTCAATTACCTTAGCTGTGCAAAATATCACAATCCCACTGAGCATTGCCATAGTTTGCTGGAGCTCGACTACTTCAGCAGTCCTCTGGTATTTCAGTCTCCATGGGAGATGAGACAGCAAGTCTCCTCTTGTTGTTGCTGTAATCTTTTCCTTCCCCGTTGACTTTTTAGGTGAGAGTAAGCCTGTGACTTCCACTTCCACTCATAGACTTGAAAGACTTTTCAAATGAAAAATATGCATCTGGACAGTGTATGACCTCTGATTATTCAGTGGCCTTCAGGTTGAATTTAACCTGAAAATACTTCAAAGGCCAAAGTGTCATGCTAAATATATGTTTATGGCTTTTGCTCTATTCTCAGAAAGTCATGCTGTGTCTTTGGCTATTTCTTAGGACGGCAATGCAGGGAGGAACTGAACTAAAGGTCAGCCTGTATTCAGTGATCTAACTACAGAGGTATTGCTTTGCCTCAGTTGCTATGGTGGAGCAGGTAAAAAGATTGTCTAGTGAAATATGCATATTTTGATGCGGCCCTGTTTTCTCATTGTGCAAAAACAGCTTGGCGGAGGCTGCTTTGATGGTGTTTTAACCTCCGTCTCACCCTCCAATCAGAGCCCCAGATGAAGTTAGTTAAGAAGCACAAATCACTGGGATCAAATAAAACGCCGAGCTCCCGGCGGTCAGGGCTCGCGCTGAGAAGGGAAACAAAAAGGAAAAGGACCGCCGAGGCCGCTGTGTACGTAGACACGCACATGGACATAGACCCCGGGCTAGAAATAGCCCTCATCAGTGGGAAGCATCTAATGAACAGGCCTCAGACAGCGGGGGTTACGGCTAACTTCTGATTGGTCTTGGGCTCAAGTTGTGAGATGGCGCACAGTCGGGGCCCACCGAGGCCTCTTCCGCCCGTGATGAAGCCCCAAGACCAATTAGCCGAGGTCTCCGCAGGGGTGGGGATCACGTGTGTGTGTGTGTGTGTGTGTGTGTGTGTGTGTGTGTGTGTGTGTGTGTAGGGGGGGGGGGTAGGCTGGGGGGTGATGGAGGGGTGCTGGACAGCTGTCCTCAGAGACCCCTGAGCCTGGGCTGCCCATTGAGGCTTAGGCTGCCCCTGTAGACTTGTTTGGGATGCATGCAGGAGAGGAGGAAGCGATGTTGAAGACACTGATTACACAGACAACGCATTGTCTTTTTTATTTGGCAAAGTCAAAAAGGCTTTATCTGACTTTACTTTGAATAATGAGCCTCCCCTCTTGACCACTTTAAAATTGAAGAGGTTTCCTCTCCAATCCAAGGGCACAAGAGACGCACTCCGCCCAACCCATCCAAAACTGCATTCTCATAGGTTAATGCTGCATAAACACGAAGCTAAACAAGATGTTTAGTGGACATTGTTCCAAAACATTGCAAATGCACCTTGCCAACTACCACACAAGGTCACATAGTTGCCCCTTTGAAGTAAGCTTATCAGAATTGCCCAATTGCATGTTTTATGGGAGTCCCCGGTGTGTCCTTGGTTTGTTAGAAAAGTGAACTCTTGTGATCATCGTCTAACTATGCAGTCACAGACCTGGGCTGCATATTATTTCAGCTGGGACAACCTTACTGAGTTATGCAAATGTTTTGTGGGAGCAGAGCTGCAAAGCTGGAGTGTTTAATATACAACATGTATAATTTATATCAGCGGCAGTAGAATATATAAAGGCTTCAGGGACTCTAAGCTAATTGGAGACGTTTTTGTTGTTGTTGTTGTTTTTTGTGTTCTCGAGTGCAAAGAGCTTTTCTCAGGATAACAGCCCATGGATTAAGTTTTCAACTTAAAAAATGGGCTGTCGCTTTTATTATGAACATCGATGTTTCAGTGTTACTGTGAGACTCAGTGTTCACTCAGTGTTGCTTAAACAAACTTACAAACAAAAACCTACAGTCCTCGTTATTTTTGTTTATTTGTGTGCTTGTTCACATGCTGATTTATTGTTTCAGAGTAAATCGTGAAAGTCAGTGGACTGAAAAAAAGTCATGATGTTGTCACTTGGTTTAGAAAAATACCACCCAGATATGAGTAATTGGCCAGTCGCTGGCTGTCTGAGATGTAGACAGCCTGTCATTGTGTTAATCTCCCTCCTCTTTTCTTCCCAGAATGGCTTTGAATGACAACAAGGTGATCGTGAAAAGGGCCCAACATAAGTGGTTTCTGTCAGGTCTCGTGTCAGTTCGTGCACCTGGTCTGAAGGGCCTGCTGGCATCATCGCTGAGGGCTTTAGCAGCGTGATTGCATCGCGCTACCATGCATCTCGTGCACGGATCAAATGGTCCGACCGCGGATTAGCATTTTATTGAGGTGTTTCATTTCACCTCCTTGGCTCTGGGGTGATTGTGTGTGTGTGTGTGTGTGTGTGTGTGTGTGTGTGGAGAGGGGGGGGGGGGTCTTTTTGCTGGTGGTGATTACCGCCTTGTCCCCGTCCACTCTGTCCCTGTCACATGGTCATCTGTGACAGAGCTCCTTGTCCTCCCCGTATCAGTTGCAGCTGGAGCATCTCCCCCGCAACAAGAGAGGGATGGCGATAACGCCGCGGGCCAGCGGCCACACAAAAACACCTTCATAGACGGACGAGCCTTAGGGCAGCGGTCTCCCATCAGGGAGCACGGGAGTGGACAGGCCAGAGCGATAGCTGACGGATCCTGATATGCACCTCTGTTTATCTGCAGGAAGAGTGGCTTGAAAGTGCACACAGCCAAACCAGATTGAGGCTCTCTCAGGGGGTCACATTCTAAAAGCATTCAAACATACACCCCCCCACACACACACCCACCCACACACACACACACACACACACACACACACACACACGAAGGCTGAACATCCCTGTTTTTTTTCCCTCTTTTTCTCTGTCTTTATCGCTCTCGTTTTTTGATTGAATTGGCTAGCCAAACAATAAAACAGCCCTGAAGTACTGCATACGGTGTGGCAAAGTGTTCCCTGTGAGTCTGAAAATGTATCCTCGGCTCACTAGATCTGTTTCCAGAGATTGTCTCTGAGTGGCTTATCTGCACTGGGCTGTGGGAAACAAAGAGTGGAGGGAGGGTGGAATAACATGCGAGAAGAGGCTGCACTCAGGAAGCATCTTGCTCAAGGACGCTGCAGGTTGGCATTGTCACCAGTAAGTGCGTCATAAAAGGGAAAGTGTGTGTGTGTGTGTGTGTGTGGGTGGGTGTGTGTGTGCCTGTGTGTATGTTTGTGAGTAACAGAGAGGGCAGGAGATAGAGTGTAAAAGAGAGAGTGAGATAGAGAGAGAGAGAGAGAGAGAACGTGCCTAGGGAACAATAAAGTGGAACAACTCCAACAGGCTTTATCTCTTTCTCTGTTCTCTCCTCCCTCTCTCTCTCCCTCTCTCTCTCTCTCGCTCCATCCCTTTTCCCCCATTTTCAATATCTCTACAGATCTTAATGAGCACCACCGCTCTCCATCTACGGGAGAGAGCGCAGGAGCGATACATCACAGGAGGGACATGTGGGGGTGGGGGTGGGGGGGGGGGGTGGTTGTGCCGTCGATGATGGCAATGCGGGAAAAACTAGAACGCAGTGCGATGTAAACGGAGTGGACGGCCGGCTCTTTGTACGCTCTGCGGCACGGAGCGCCGTCACGTGGGGGGAGGGTTGCCGTGGTCTGACGTAACCCGTAGAGACGCACACACCTCTTGGCGGCCACCTGAAAGAGACCACAGGCGTTGGCAAGGGCGTTGGCAGACGTCAGGGAGGGGGGCGTGTTTTTCCCCTCTCTCCTTGCCAGGTTACTGTCCTAGGAACATGTAAACGCAGCTTGCTGCCCTGGCTAGGGATGGTGACACGGGCACCTCTACATGGGGTGTATGATAGTTCAATAGTATAGTATACAAAGCACAGCCTAATAGGGGGAGAGGGACTGATATGTATGTATTTTAGTCTTCCTTTCCAAACAAACTAAGTGCTAAGAAATGGTTTGAATATGGACCCTTTCAAGAGAGTTCCATTATCAGCATCATAGTTGGCCCCACAAGGCTTCCGTTTTAACATTCCATATGTTATCTTAATGCAGAGGAAGTAGATTGGGAACCAAATAGAACGTTCAAGCATTGTTTTTGTTTTTATTGTTGAAAGGGTCTATATCAGCAGAATGAATAGAATAGAAGCATGAGCATGTGCACTCAGCTACCTACATAATCATAATCCTTTAATGGACCATAACGTTGAACCAAATTCTGGTGCCATTTTTTATGGTCCAACTTCAGTGTGCCTTTGAGACAAAAAAAAATGGTGTATTCTCATTGCATTTAAATAATAAATAAATATTCATAAGGGCACATTCCCTTTCATATTTCTTTTTATGAAAGAGAAGTTTAAAGTGAACAAAAAAAGGTGTGTTCATGACTGGATATAAAAAGCTGCCAAAAACGGTTCGGGCTTGAAAAGAATAATGGGTGCAGCACCCACTCCTGTTCTCACTAGACTCATTTCAATATTTATTAGCAGAAAGTATCTGATGAGAGGCATGTAGGCTATAACATCAGGCTTTCATCCTGTTACATTTTAGAAGTTCTTGTCACTTTCTAGGGATTTTAGATAAATACAAGAGAGGTGTTTAATTCCTTGTGCTATAGGTAGGGGATTTTCCACAGCGGCCAATCAACAACCAAAACTATTTACCATCAAAAACAAACTCACCAACAAAGCAGCCTTTATGGGCAAAAAACATCACCAACAGAGCAGCTTTCGAGAGTGTTATCATCGGTGGTTCATTGACTTGACAAACCTCCAGAAGGCTCAACATTGGTGTCTGGCGTCCCAAACCTACCACTTTTTTTTTTTATTTGGAGCCACATGCTCCAACTCTTAAATACTCAACATTGTAGTATTTCCGTGAGCGTTCTGTGTGACTGAGCATCCGGTGGCAAAAGATCCGTCCAAATGGCAGCCGGCCACTGTGGCACCTTCACATGCAGAGAGGGCGTTAATGTCACCCAACCTGAGCGAGCAGGTGTGCAGCACAGGGGGCCATCGGGAGCCGGCCTGCGTGAGTGGACTATCAAGCACAAACACCAGGGGGAGGGTTGGGGGTTGGGGGTGGGTCAGTAGGGATGAGAAAGATATGAAGATAGGGAGTGTAAAGAGGTAAAAAAAGAGGTGTGTACTGAATAGACTGAGAGTAGAAAAGAGTGCCATATGGTGCATACAGGCTGTTAAGGGTGCATAGAATAAAAGGAAGAAAGAAATGAAAGAGGTGAAGATAGAGATCTCATCAGAGAGAGAGAGAGAGAGAGAGAGAGAGAGAGAGAGAGAGAGAGAGGCTGAGTGCCTGAGGATAGAAAGACAAAGAGAAGGATAGAGAGTGTTAAAAAGAGAGAGAGGGAGAGAGGGCAGAGGAACTAGGAGCGGGAGAGCTGTTTGGGGAGATGCAAGACAGAGGAGCGATAACAGCTCCATTTCAATGCGCCGTGTGAAAACAATAATGAGGACACTGTGCCCACTGTGGCCAAGCAGCAGGTCAGCTCATTGCCATGCGTTGCGTGGAGGGCCAGAGACGGGGAGAAGACATTCCTCCCACTGATGCAGAGAGAGCGAGAGAGCAGGGGCATACTGCTGTGTGTATTAGGACTACCATGCAACCCCCATTAAATGAATGGGTAGAGGGTAATTCCACGCAAAACTGTCACATCCATAACGGCAACACAATGCCATGGTATTCAGTTGGCGTTATGGATGTGACAGTTTTGCGTGGAATTGCCCTAGATAGACCCACACACACACACACAAAGACATACATTTTTACATTTCAAAATATGGCTCCGGATTTAAGCAATATGCGTTATGTGCCCAATGTGTAAATTATTGTTTCTGTTTTTTTTTTTCTTTTTTTGGGGGGGGGACTTGTGTCCAGTGTCCAGCCCCTGTCTCTCGCGTGGTGACACCAGGACCTCGCAGGCGCCTCTGTCAGCCCCTGGCACCAGCCCACGGTGCCGTGCCAGAGAGGAGGCCTGCGCTGCCAGATGTTGGCCATAATGTGCCCGCCTGTCCATTACGGGTTATTTCAGGGGCCCTGCCGTCGTCCTTGGGAGCCTGGTGTGGACGGGGGGGTGGGGGTGGGTGTGTCCTCTGCCAACAGTGACACCTGGGACACGACTAAGGGGTGACGGGGAGGGTGGGGTGGGGATAGAGTGGTAGAGGAGATGAGAGAGGAGGAGAAGAGGTCCTCCTCCATCCCTGTCTTTCTCTGAGCGCAAAGCTTATCATGGTTTCCTTATGATGCGCGTTGTTACGTAACGCCGGAGCCATCTCCAAATATTGCATAAGGCTCTTCTGGGGCGTGCCAAGAGTGGGGAATATCTCAGCCAAAACAATAATAAAATAAGTCCAATATATTTTGCATTAGGTAACAAGGCAGCTCTGTGTTCAGATCTACTGAAAAGGCTGTATACACGAATGAGAGAAAAAGCACTGAGACAATACCCAATCATCATCCCATAAGACCCCCAGCCACCTTCACCCTGCGATGATGTCACTGAGCTCAGAATACATACTCTGATGTTTTTACAGCTGGTGATAAATGATTAGGACGGTAATATCATTGGCATTCAAATCTGCCAAAAATCTCAACACACAAACATGGGCAAAATGAAACAACATCCATTCGCCACTGCTAAAACAGGTCCTCTCAAACAGCTCATTTTACAAGGTTGAGAATATACTCTGATGTGTTGTCCTTCATAAATTTTGAAAATTGTAATATGTCGGAAGCTAGAATTAGGAGCATTTAGACAGCCAGTGTGACTGTGTTTTGCAGGGCCAGGCAGTTGTGATGGAAAGAAATGATCTTCCCGTCCTATCCCATCATGACTCCATCTGTCCACTGTCCAAGCTTTCTCTTTCTACTCAGGGCTTTCTTTGAACACTTTTTATTCTGCTGTTTCTTTCGTCCATTCCTTGCGAGTTCATGGCTATTTGAAGTACATATGGCCAGTTTGCTGGTCACTTTGGGAGCTGTCAGCTCACTGTCCTCAAAGGTCACTGCATCTTGCCCTTTCTCTTTCTCTCTCTCTCTCTCCCCCCCCCCTCTCTCTCTCCCCCTCTCTCTACCTTACCATCGTGTCAGTGTCATTGGGGACGTCACATCTGGGCACTCCTTTCAGTTACCCCCCATCTCTTTCTGTAGTTCAATAGCTGTCCCTTAAGTCACACAGAGCTCACCATTGCCTGGAAAAAGCAACTGGAAAGGTCAAGTGTGAAATGTGATGTTTTTTTTTCTGAAGCGGTCAGACCACCACTATTGAGATCTGGAGGAATGATATACCGGCAAGGACAGATCGTTCAGGGCCACTCAGACGAGAGAGAGAGGAAGAAAGGGAAATAGTCCTGGCCACCTTTAAACAGACAGTTATAGCACAGAGTATATCATCTATGCGGCGCCATAATGGGGTTTTATGGATCAGCGATGGGGGTGGGAAGATTAGTCCTGACTGGTTTTTGTTTTATGGAGTCCAGGTTCCATTTATATCACACAGACCGGACCGGAGCAGTTTGGGCTTTCATTCATTTGTTCTGAAATAAAAAATAATGGCCACTCCATGTCAGTGGCTCCCAATAAATCTGAGAGTGAAATAAATAAATATATAAAGGCTTAAAGGAGCATATGGTTTCTGTGTGTGTGTGGGGGGCTGTGGAAGTGTGAGATGGTGTTTAAGTGCTGGCATGGCCTCCCAGCATGAACTGACACCAGCAGATGGGAGGATGTCACAAACACCACTGCTGCCTGTCAGGAGAGATCAAGGTTATGTCACTGAACCGAGACACCTTTTTTCACGCTGTCCGTCCGCACACACACACACGCGCACACACACCTACAAACATACTTACACTGATACACACACTGTTACGTCCCTAGCTGTTTGTGTTCCTGCTGTCTCTGTATTTTTCAGACACTCCAGCAGGGGGCTTAATTGCTGGACCAGCCCTATAAAAGGTGCTGGTTGACGTCACTCCAGGTGGGCCGGCTCGTTTTCGGTTCCTCGCAGAACGCTACCGCTGCCACGCTGCGCTTCGTGCTCCGCTTCCGCTCTCCCCCACACTACGCCCCCACACTACGCCCCCACACTACGTCCCCACACTACGCCCCCACACTACGCCCCCACACTACGCCCCCACACTACGCCCCCACACTACGTCCCCACACTACGCCCCCACACTACGCCCCCACACTACGTCCCCACACTACGCCCCCACACTACGCCCCCACACTACGCCCCCACACTACGCCCCCACACTACGTCCCCACACTACGCCCTCACACTACGTCCCCACACTACGTCTAAGTCTCCAGTCACTCTCAGAGTGAGAGTCTGGGAGAGAGGCCTGGAAATTGGGCGGCTTCGTTTTTGGCCTTCAGGCTTCGTTTTTGCGGCCTTCTGGCCTTTGCTTGATATTTGTTTTGATTATTAATTTTTGCATTTATATATGTTCTAGTTTAATTATAATAAATTATTGATTATTTTCAAATTTATCCACCGTTGTCTGCCGTGTTTTGCCCTTGCTTTATTTAGTTTTGTTATAGTTCCCTATAGTTCCCTTATACAGTAGTTCCCTTATAGACCCCTAGCAGGGGACATAACCAAATGGGGGCTCGTCCGGGATTTTTTTAACCTGATTTTTGACAAACTTGGGGGGGCTCAGCCACTTTTGAATAGGCCCTTTTCGTAGTTTTGAATTTGCATCCGTCCGTTTTTTTCTGTGATTCTAACTCTGTTTGGCAGGCGCTCTGTACACACACACACACACACACATACACATGCAAACCATCTTCACTCTAGTACACACATTTCAAAACTCCAGTCACATACAGACAATGACCCAGAACCAATCACCAGAGCTCATTTTCTCTCAAACGCTGCAAAATGGAGACACTATCAGCACCCCTACGGAGAGCTGCTGTTTGCACATGCCTCATGCGTGCAAGTATAAAAAAAAAAATTGGGCTCCTGCGAGCCTCAGATCCATTTATCGCTCATTAACCCCACATTAACCTCCATTTTCCACCCTCCCAGACACATCACACTCACACCTGAGAGCAGGCCGATCTGGTGACACCTGCGCAGGCTTTTTTCTTTTTTTTTGTCTGTGCCGATGAAATAGGGCAGCTCAGCTCTGAGGCGACTCCCAATCATATTTGTCTTTGTCTCTTGCGTTTACAATGCGTTTACAATACTGCTGGCATATCGCAAAGCAAAATAGTCCAAAACATCTGTGGCACCGCTATGGATGGAGTAGTCCGCGGGGAGCTTGTGTAGCCGTGGGAGTAGAGATGTGTTTGCAAGTTGTTTTTCCCTCCAGGTTGCTGTCAAAGACATCACATATTGGTTGGGGGGGGGGGGGGGGGGGGGTGACTCAGCTTTTGAACTCAGTAAGGAGTAAGGAGTGATGAGCGCGACCAAAGTGCTGATGGAAAAGAGCTGGCCACATCGTCAGCCCCACAAGACACATTCGAATGCAGACGACACGGATTAATGTCGCCCTGGCGATATATATCACCTTAATGAAATGAGGATGTGGGACCATTAGGGTCATTACAGTTTGATGATCTTATTTTGTCATTTCCGGAGACATTTGTATGCACACCCAGCCCACACTTCTCAGGCCTGCAAGTTAAATGTGGCAGCTTTGCATATATTTGACAGCCACTCGTGCCCGCTCATATATCAGCTCCATCTCCATTCTGGCGATCTAGTCTGGCACCTATTTAGCATTATAGGGCCTCCCGCTCGGCTCCCGCTCTCCTTCGCCACTTGGCTCCATTCGAACGCAGCTGTTAACACGCTCCTGGGGAGAATTTGTTTATTTTGGTGTGCAGAGAATTCATGTATCCACTGCATTATGTATGAGCAAGTATGCGAGTGTATGAGTTTAGAGAGACATATGTGTGTGTGTGTGTGTGTGTGTGTGTGTGTGTGTGTGTGTGTGAGAGAGAGAGAGGGGGGGGGCAGAGACAAAAAGGATGTGTGTGTGTGTGTGTGTGTCATTGAATGATTGAATGTGTGTGTGTGTGTGTGTGTGAATGTGTGAGTCTGAGGTGACTTTATGCATGTATTACAGTAGTCACAGCAGCACAATCTTGATTCTAGAGCCGATAGAAGGTGGCATGTAGTAGGCCATTTCCGGCAGTCTGTCACCATAGATTTTTCAGCACAGACTCCCAAGTCTGTGGGGCAGAGGAAGTCAGCGTTCAACCCAACCTGTCCATCAAGCCGAAAAATACACAGGAGCTTGAGATAGATAAAGATTGAAGATGCATATTTCATCTCAATTCAATTCCGCCGCTCTACGAGCATACCAATTTCTGTGTATGAGAAATGGTATCAAGGGCTCCCTGTGGAAATCCATTTTCTAATATTTCCATTTCATAAGTGTTCTTTATCCGTGAAAACAAGATTCCTTATGGAATTTATATTTATGTATAAGATGAAATGAAATATAGGTTCATTCATTCCTCAACCTTAAGCTGTGCTCACAGGGTCAAAGACAAGGAGTTGGATAAGGTCACCAAGGGCTACACTGCACTTGGGAACACAACAAGCCCTGGTGGTTTGTTATGAGCTGTGTACTGTAAGCACGCCCATATGGACCTGCAGAAGATAACAGTAACAGTAACTGGTGGGTGAGCATTCCGAGCATGTTCCTTCAAAGGCTCACCATCAAAAAGGAAGCGTTAACCCCATGTATGGGTCCCATGTTCTTTCGTAAGGTCTGGGAATAAAAAGGCAGCTAGCTAACAGTCTGAAACGAGGTGGGGTGGGGGGGGTGCAGGTTCATATTCGGGTTTTTGTGGTTCAGGCTGGGCGGGGTGTGGGTGGGGGGGGTGGGGGGCGGGAAATGTCTTGGGCTTTTACCACTGCATCAGTGCACTATTTGTATTCCAACACCGTTCGTAAATCTAGCAGCCAGGGTCATGCATCACATCCCACCCCACGGTATTGCACAGTTAGTAGATGTATGTCCACACATGTGCTATTTATGAACGCATAATGTGTTTTTTTCATGTATGTTTACCTGGGGAGAGTCATGCTTTAGGTAAATAACATAACATTATTCTATCACTACTGCTTGTGTTGGAAAAAATCAGCATTCTCAGTGATATACTCACTGTATGTATGGGAATATCTATTTGAAATATGAATGTGTCCTGTCCATAGTTTGGACACCTTGTGGACATATATTTTTTAAAACAAAAAGATATAATTAATGACCATGTTTCTAGCTAGACTAATACCGGTACTCATGTGCAGTTGAACAGATTTCTGACTGGCCCTCGGAGTGCGTGAGCAGGAGAAAAAAGGGCAGAGACAAGTGAGAATCCGTTAAGAGGGAGAGGCTGGCCGTCCAAAAGGCCACAGGCAATTTTCGGCTCTACTGAGCCAGCACCAGGAACAGCTAAGTCTAAAAGGCAAGCAAAATTTATTTATTTACAGTCGCCCCTTAGAGCATGCAGCGATTCATTTTGTCATTTGTCAAAACCTTTAAATAGAGGAGAAAAAGTGGGAGTGCAGCCAAAGATGTGGAAACTCTATAACTTTCAGGGATTGAAACTTCACCCCACAAACCCATAACATCTAGGTTTTTGTAGTTGTGTTTAAATGGAAGAGACTGTCTGTCTTCATATAAACTCTAGTCGTCTAGTGCCTGAGTGTGGATTTCACTTGTGCATAGGACTGCCTCTCTATCAGTAATATGGCCTACATAAGACTGAATCTCAGTGTAGTAAATGTCACAGACATACAAATCTCTCTGTGACCGCAGGGCATAATGGAAATGATTATGGACCCAGGTAACAGATTGTGTCAGCCAGATTCGCAGCAGGCCAGGGCCAGGTGTGTTCCAGGGTCTGCCTCTACCTCAGGAGACATTTCCTGGTGCTGAGGGTAATGCCATGCTGTTAAGACAGAGTGTCGCTGCCTGTGGGTAAATGAGCTCCTGTGCTTCACATTACAGACTCAAACACTGCAGAGCACGTCAGAGTCGTCTGCTCGAGCAGGAGCCACGTTGCACCAAAACTGGCCAGCCCTTTTGGTCAGCAGTTTATCAGCATTGGATACAGGGACTCACTCCATTATGACGAATATCACTCCAAGAAACACCAGGACTTGCTTTGTATGGGCAAGCTGTGGGTGCTCCGGCCAGCCCTTCTTCTGGCCCTGTGACTGACGGTTGAGGCTCCTGGTGTGAAGGCCTGCTCTGGTATTCAGCACGGGCCTCAACATAGCTTCTCGATTGCTCCTTCCACACTGGATCTAACAGGCTTTGATAATCCACTTTGCCTCTGTCTGCAACAAGTCTGCCCTGTTTGTACCATCAATGTGTTTTTTTCCTTTTCTCCTCTACAAAACTGATGCATAAATTGTTGGACTTTAACATTTTTTATGGGGGATTAGTTGGGCTTAGCTGCGTGGCTAATACTATGATTAGGGATTTCTGGTACAGAAGATAAGTAAATTCGCTCTAGTTGTTCACAGTCAGTCTGTTAAGGGCAAAAGCAGTAAACAGGAGGGTGCACGCTTGAGAGGAGAGGGAAGAAAGTGGCCACTGCCTGCAACAATGCAGCCTGCTGGTTCCATATCCACTGGCCATCGTTTTATCCCCGCATCCCAGTCCGTGTCACAGCTGAAAGGAACGAAATTACCGTTACTCAAGTCGCGAGAGTCAGAGTTGTCCTGCGGTGACAAATCCCCTCCGCGCAAAGGTAGCGCGCTAATCCGCAGCGAGAGGGGCAGCGTTGCGATGGATCACCCCAATGATCAAATAACAGTCACTCAGGATGACACGGCTCCGTCATGGCACAAACGAGAAAGATAAGCCATGTCATCTATCTTTGGGAAAATTTTCATCCGCAGTGACCACACGACCCCTAATGCCGTCAGGTGGATTGCATTGCTATTAATAATCACAAGATAAAATTGCTTTTTCTTGCAGAATAACTGTGATGTGTTGATGTGCTCAACCCACAGTATGACCGTGCTTGAGGAGTAATTGGTATGGACAGGTAATGGACAACAACAAATGGATTTCCTTCCTTGTCCTGTCAGAGTAGCCCAGACACTGACAGATCTAGAACACACCTGACAAACAGTGACGAGGCCGCTTTTGGCATGTGCCGTTTGCAGGTGTATGGTTAATGATCAAAGGAGTGCACTCCATAGGAGGGAGAAGGGGTCAGAACCGATAGCCCAACAGCAGGGAGAGAAGCATGTCTGTCTCATGTTGGTGCTCAAAGGGAAAGAGTGCCGTATTAGCATACATGTAGCATGCGTGTATGGTGTTGGGCTAATGGAGATGATGTCTGAAGAGCCAGATGTGTTGGCGTCAGGGGGGGTGGTGGTGGTGGTGGGGTGGGGGCTAGGAGGGGGAAGTGTTCCC
>NC_055978.1:23761946-23784446 GCF_018492685.1 Alosa sapidissima | reverse complement strand
GTTTAAACAGTGTGCTTATAGTGTGTTGGAAATGTATGGAACCCCGGAATGGGGTGAAATTCTTATCACAGGCATAAGCCTTGTGAATAAAAGGGCTATTTCATGTTGCATCATTTAATAATATCTATGTATTATAGTTTCCATGGTTACATTAAATAAACATCCCCATGACCATATGTCTGTAGGTAGGACATTCATTTTTAATAGTGGTGGATTTTTACAGTAATCCCACTGGTTGTTTTGAGAGAGGAAAAAATAGCTACCTGTTGCAAGTCATGCTTGAATGCCAACAGTAGAGTTTTCCACTTGACATCCGAAGCATTTGTGTGCCAGTCGTGATTGTTGGCAGGAAGGTTTCAAACGGGGAATGGAGTCAGAATGGAGTGTACCCCCCGAGGTGCTCTCCTTACGACTGGGATCTAGGACAGCAGAATAATGGATTCTTGGCACACGGTTTATCAGATTACGGCATGATGTGGAACACCTACATCGGAGATTGCACATTACACGCTTGACTTATACAGCAGGCCAGTGTCCCACTTAGTGGCCTGCTCATTCTTTATCCTATTATGTGTGACTCCCCCATACATTGTCTCGCTCAAGCTGAGGTGCCATTACCAATACCATTATAATGTATGCTTCTCTCTCTCTCTCTCTCTCTCTCTCTCTCTCTCTCTCTCTCAAACTCGTTTTCTCTTTCTCTATACCCTCCTATATACATTCTGTTTCTCTAACTCAAACACAGACTCTCTCTCTCCTTCTCTCTTCTCCACTACTGTGCTCCTGTTTCATGTTTCTCTCCATTTCGGTCTCGGCAGATGTCCTCAAACATGAATCCATCACATCTCTCAAAGACCGTGGACCGCTCACTTAAGACACATGGTGCCCTGGCGGGCCTCCATCCCCATTGCTCTTGGGACGCATTTGCCTGGAACACTCCACTTCTGACAGCCGAAACACCTTCGCTGTATCGCTGTGTGTGTGTGTGTGTGTGTGTGTGTGTGTGTGTGTGTGTGTGTGTGTGTGCGAGAGAAAGAGAGGCGCTCATCCAAGTTTGCCATCCCCAGTTATCCGTCAGTCCGATAAGTGGACTCATGTCTAGGTGTCATCTGTCACACGTCCCGGTGGCAGCTAAGAGCCTCTCTCTGCCCATTGCTCGCCGGGGACGCTTGATTAATCTCAGGCTAAGCTGTCGTTTGAGTGATAGCCGAGGAGAAGTAAGTGCTCGCCACCACAAGTGGAGGAGAGTGTGAGCTTTTGTGTGCGTGTCCCCCTCACCGACCCCACCACCACCATCACCCCCATGGATGTCGGTCTGATGGGTGTTGGAGGACGTCTGTCATGCTCTAATCACCCCAGTCGTGATGGGATGAGTGAAAGGTTTCCATCTGAGATGGGGAGAGAGAGAGAGAGAGATGGGAAGCGACGCTTAGCGTGTGTGCTGAGTGCTCTTTCACCCGCGTTTTTAAAAGCGCCGAGGCGTTCGGCACTGCCGCCCTTCCACCGGCATGCCCATAAACAGCATAACACATTGCTGGATGGGACAGAGCTGCTTTCGGCTCCTCCAAACACGTCAAACACAATGTCAGAACGCAAGACAAAGTGGAGGAGGGACTCTGAGAGATCCCACGGAAAGGCCAGCTGAGAGCTTACATCGCTTTCACGCCGTCGTCGCTGACAGACCAAGTGAGAGTTGTCGCAGACGGTCCCATTCCGCTGGACGGACGCAAAGAGCCAGGCTCTCTTTGAAATGTCGTTGACAGAGAGCTCTATCGGAAGACACACTGCAGACCGCAGTCAGTGCTGTGAGACTCCCTGCGTGTGGCTAACATGTTTAAAGCCGCCGGAGAAACTCCTGACAGGGCAGGCAGAGGTTTTTTGCGGCACAGGCGTGTTGACCCATGATGACTCGAGCGCTCAGAGATAAACAAAGCTGAGCACGCATGGTTCTTCTCCCATAAGAGGACAAGGCCGGGAGTGAATCCCTGTAAAGCTCCACACAGGCATAAACTGCAGCTCCAATTTCATGGCTTTTACACACACACACACACACACACACACACACAGAGAGACACACACACACACACACACACACACCCACACACACACAGAGAGAGACACACACACACAGAGAGACACAGACACTTCGCTCATAAACCCCCCGATTTCATGTTTCACTTCACACAGAGTGAGACAGTCAGTTCATAAAACTGCCATTTTCCTGTCGTACTCATTCCATAAACACTGTCTTTGTGGCGTCACCAGCACATAGTTGCCGTCAAAGTGTGACTTTACTGAAACACAGTGAGATGTCGCACAACTTGAAACAAAGGGCTAGTATTGTAAATAGATTTCTATATAAGACATTCGTTTTGACCTGATGTTAGTTAGTGAGAGCTTTACTTTCAATCTTTTCATTTCTATGTGGTTTGGTTTGGTAACCGTTTTTCCTTGGTATGCAGATATCACTTATTGTATATATAAATGTATATTACACATGATGGCAGTCTGTGTGTGTCACAGGGGCAAACAGAAGTCTTTGGATGTGTTAAATTGAAACACTTTAGAACACTCTGTTATTAAGAAGATTCCACACTAAAGTGGAAAGTTAAATAGATGACAACTCTCCCTACTGCCAAAACAGTGTTGAGTTTTTTCCTAAGATTGCATGATCCTACCCAGCACTGGCATGATGACTGGCCTCTGTCCTCTAACTCTGAGGTCCCGAAACTAACCCCCACCCTTCTTGCCCCTCTCTCTCTTGCAAGCGCCCCTGTTGTTATGCTTATACCCCACATGATGAAGTGCCTAATGATCTGAAGCCACCCGTGAGACAACGTGCTAAAGAATTTACACAAGTGTCTGATGTTTATGTTGTATATTTTAAGGCATTGCAAGCTGCTGCTGCTGTTCCCAAATGTAAGGCTACTGTGTGAGTGTTAGCAGTGAAGGAGGACCGTTCACAGTTGCTGTGTGGGGAATATCATTGAAACAAGGAGGATAAGAATGGATGCAAAACCAAACTCTGACCAATGTGTGTTAGGGTTTAGTGGTGTGTGTGATGACATTGATTTGTTGAGAAAAAAAAAGCACAAGATTCTTTTCTGGAACACCAATCAATTAATACATACTACTCTGGGAGATTCGAAAATTACATTTCCCAGGAAAAGTGAATAATGGTAATAAGATCAATAAAATTCTAATACCGGGGCACATTCAGGCCTTAAAGCACAATAGTCAGTAGATTATCATTACTTCCTTTAGATGAAGTTCATTATTTGTACTGTATTTACTGTGTGTATCAAAATGTCTTGTGTTTGTGTGTTTTAAATGTGGTTGCGTTAGTGTGTCTGTGTTCGTGTGTGTGTGTATGTGTGTGTGTGTGTGTGTGTGTCCCAGTGTGATAGAGAATGAAATGTGTACAATATGTGCTATAAAATGGAGCTCTTAAACAACAAAAACCTGTGAAGGCATCGAAAACAATGTGAACTGGACATAAAAGCCAAGCAGTTCCTCTTACAGAAACAAGTACCAATGTAGTATAACACGACTCCAGGACCTTCAAAAAAAACAACAAAAAAGTATTTCTCTCAAAATGCCATACCACACTCAAAAGAAAATGGCTGCCAAAGACTCACACAATGACACGAGTCCACCAGTCATTGAAGAATATTGGACTCTGTATTCACATATGTAATTATGAAAAGAAAAGTTCTTTTGTATGTCATTTTATAACTGCATCTGCTACATTGTTGTAGAGGGGGAGAAAGTGTATCATAAAGGTTTATTCAAGGACAGAACTGGTGACCCACAAGGCATTGATTCTGGAGCTGAAGAATTTGTCAGTAGCAACAAGGGGATAATTGGACATTAAATCAGAAGCCTGGAGGTTGTGAACCACGGGACAGAATTGTGAACTATATGTTTTAGGGGATTGGAGGGACTCCGTGAGGAGGGGAAAGAGAGACAGACAACAAGAGAAACTTTGGTTGGACAGACAGCTATTGTCCTGCGCTTGTACAAGATACTTTGAGCGCTCTGGTACAGATTCATGAACATGGGAGTTGTATAGCTAAGGCAACTCCAAGCATACTTTTTTACAGCTTGTTTTGTTGACTTTTTGCTCCACTTGCTTGTTTGTCTTTTGTGTCGGAAGAAAGGAAAAACATGGCTGCACCTGGACGAGGAAAGTCCGCGATAATGAGGCGTCATTGAGCCATGTGTGCGAAGAAGAATCCTCAGAGGACAGAGAGAGAGAGAAATGGACATCTTGTAAAAACTGTGTGACTTCTCAAACACTCAACCATGGACATCTTCAACTACAACTTTGCATATCTTGTAAATTATATATGATTTAAGGGGGGGGGGGGGGATTTTTTGTAAGTCACGACCAAAAGACCGCATCTTGAGGGAATGCACTTGAATGTGTAGAGCTCAAATGAGATGTTTAAAAGTATATAAATAAAATAAATAAATAAATGCATAAATATAAATCACTACTGACATAAGGAGTCATAAGTACTGATAACCTGACATAAGTACTGATAACCTCCTTGTATCAGATTTCCAAAAACAGATGGATATTTTTTCAGTTGCCTAAGTATGTAGATTGCCACTGTACACTTTCCCTCTGTGGATTGTTGTTTCCCATACAGTAGAAGAGTTGTCTGTCAACAGCTTATTGTTTGCCTTATATATAGAGTATGCATTCTATGTCATTTGGATGAGCTACAGTCAACGTATACATACCCGTGTTTAATAGATATCTGAATGTTTCCTTTACCTTAATTTCCCCTGTTCCTTCGATCCTCAGTATGCTACTTCCTTCTGTACAGTTTAAAAAACCTTTCAAGGAGATTATTGGATGAAGAATCTGAATGATGTATCAGAGGTCACAGATGAAGCTGTTATATGAAATACATTCAGTGGATATGTTGTGCCATATTATTTTGGACAGAAATGCTACCAAATAAAAACATATAAAAATATTTGTCTGATGTGCCAGTGCTTCTGTTTTCAGTTTTGAGACATACATTTGGTCTATATGTATGAACAAATCATTCAGTGTGATATTTACTTTGTGTAACTGACTTTAATCATTCATTCATTCATTCATTCATTCATGCAGAGTATTTATGGATTCTTCTTTTATTCACTTACACATGAATCAGACAGTGAGGACCAGTGGTATGGGGAAACCCACTCGACAAAACTAACATGGACATCAGACACTGCTCTACACATTACAGTGTCACCAGTGAAAACAATGTCAATTAAAATGCATTTGTCTACACTCTCACAGTGGTAATCTAGGACAATCTATTGCCTTGGTGTGATGACCAGAAAGTCTACATTTAAAGGAGACTTCCGGTGTGATATTGACCTAAAGTATGTTGAAACATGATACCGAGTGTGAACGTATGTCTCATAGTTCACCTCGGCTTGTCCCCTGCACTCAGAAATCTGGCGCTAGTTAGCCAATGCTACCAACAGTGTTTTGTTGCGGTGCCTCGGGCATCGGCCTAGCCATGCAAATAAATCACTGTTTTACACCATTTACGAGCGAACGAACGAACAAACAGGTATGATAAGGGATCAGATTCCAAAAATAATTCCGTGGAAATGCATGGATTCCAGTTGCTGCTACTGGAAGAAACTGAATCCATGCATTTCCACTGAATTATTTTTGGAATCTGATCCCTTATCATACCTGTTCGACTTATCGTGACTGATCCCTTATCATACCTGCTCGACTTATCGTGACTAAATTCAAGATGGCGTTGAACGTCAAAATTCCCTAAGGTACTGTCTGTACAAATCGTCTTGTAAATAAACTACCAGTGCTTTTTCAAAGTTCTCCATGTCTCGTTTTAAATGTCAAGGCCCTCGGAAGTCTACCAATGAAGTATGGAGCTACTTTGAGCCTCGTAAATGGTGTAAAACAGTGATTTATTTGCATGGCTAGGCCGATGCCCGAGGCACCGCAACGAAACACTGTTGGTAGCATTAGCTAACTAGCGCCAGATTTCTGAGTGCAGCGGACAAGCCGAGGTGAGCTATGAGACATACGTTCACACTCTGTAACATGTTTCAACACACTTTAGGTCAAAATCACACCGGAATTATCCTTTAAGACACAGAACATTCAGTAATATGACACAATTCTTTCAAAATGGTTTCCAGACACTTCAAAAGAACATTCCAACCCTGTTGTACTTTACAAGAACCTGATCCAGAACAAACAAAAAAAAGGTTAATTCGATTAGATTTTCTTTTTTTAATATTAACCTTCTCTCACACTATCAGTATCAACATTATAGGAGTATGAAATTAGCTATAAAAGTTACAACTCATCTATCAGAGTGTATATAGGATAGAACAACATAAAACACGCTCTTGTCGTTTTTTTTCTTTTTCTACACATCCTCTCGCTCTCTCGGTTTACTGCTTGAGTGCTATAGGGCCTTAAACTCTGCACCGGATGATCTATGGGAGGAGGAGGAGGAGGAGGAGGGAAACGAAGCAGACTCTGTTTCAGTCAGCACTCCGCTGCGTCTCTCTAGTCCATCGGAGTGCGTTCCTTCTTCCTTCCGTCCCGTTTGGGCTTCCTGGAGTCTGGAGAAACACACAGGGAGGCAGGAGGATTAGGCTCCTCACAGAGGGCTGAGAGGACACAAGACAAGACGAGTAGGGCAAGCAAAGGCCTGAATAATGTTCTCACGATTCACATAACAAAAGTTGACAGCAAAGAGTTGCATAATGTAACAGAATCTAGTAGACATAGCTCTCTTATTATGATAACTCTGATGCCTGTGTAACAGAGGTAAAATGCAATGACCATTCCATGGTCAGAACAGTTTTCCCTCGCACACTCACAGTCACTCTCCTCAGCTATCTATTTGATTTTTTGCACAACATTCCACAAGAATGGACCTAGTCTAGTCACCAGTCTAGTTAGGAATTAAATAACACCACCTAAACCATTGCTTGTGTATGTCTGAGTATGTGTATTTGTATTTAATGAACAGGTGAGAGAAAATGAAAGAGAAAAAACAAAGACTCTATGCACCTGTTGCTTACACTGGAGCACATGGTGTCATGGGACTCGGCAGAATCAGATGTCAATTATCTAATCAACACCTGTTTGGAAATTAATCTCTGCGTCATCTGAAACAGGTTGCTGCTTGTTACAATGACTCCCCTCAACTTCAATTAGACAAACAACAAACATTGCAGCCTGGTGAGTTTTGGAGATGACTAATCTCGCTAGAAACTTTTAATGCCTGCCCTGATGTTGCCTTTGGAAGTAGGCGTAATTCCTTCCAATGGCTGAATTGTTTGGAAATGTATGTCTGCCAATGCAGTATGGTGTCAAATATGCTTTCAGTCATCTGAACAGCACCACGGAAAACCTGAGAAACTTCATTTCATTGCCCACGTACACAGCCATAATCATTGAATAATTGCAGCAAGATTGGTATTTTGTAATTTGTTACACATACGCTTGCAGACAGCTTGTGTACTTGATAGTCTGAAATATTTCCCAGAGTGCATGAGTGACATTGTGAGAACATACGGACGCCCACAGACACACTGTGCATGAACATTCACAAGGCCTCAGCAGACCTCTGATAAAGCCATCCAAACATATTCAACACACCTAAACTATATTAGCGTTGCTTTGCTGCGTCGCATAGTGTATCTAAACGACACACCGCTTCCATGGGCCAAAACAGCTGACTCAGCCTATTCCGCCTCGTTTTATTTCATTTCTCCCTGAGCCAGATGCTCAAATAAAATCGTTAGGCTCGGGAAACAGGAGCAGAGCGCCTTGGAAGACGCCCCTACCGCCTGCATCTGCAGGAGGAACCGCAGTAACCTGTGAACGCAGGAGATATTGGCGCTCTGCTCAATGTGATTTGCTTCTTTGGTCCCATTGGCATGTTTTGCAATAGCATCCTAGCTCAGCATATTCCCCATCTCTGCTGTGAGTGTTTCTATATATCTGTGTGTGTATACGGGTGTGTGCATCTGTCAATTTGTGTGTGTGTGTGTGTGTGGGTGTGTGTGGGTGTGTGAATGTTTCATGAGTGTAGGAGTATGGTTTCTGCTGTCAGGGCACAATATTCCTCTTCCCTGCTGCCTGCTGCCTGCTGCCTGGTCCCTCTTTTACTGAATGCATGCTCATTACTAGGATGCTGTGCTGCCTGTCAGATGTGGTGATCCGGTCTGGATTTCTCACCAAGGGAGAGAGAGAGAGAGAGAGAGAGAGAGAGAGAGAGAGAGAGAGAGAGAGAGGACACTGTAATTGAAGTGTATTAACCAGGGCCCTCCAGCAGTGACAACACTGTCACCTCAAAACACATACACACACATGCACATAAAAACACTCTCTCTCTCATGCACACACACTCTCACTCACAGACACAGGCAAACACCACACACACACACACACACACACATACAGTATATATATATATATATATATATATATTTACACACACACACACACACCACCTACACTAATACAACATGTTTCAGCTGTTTTCCCCAGTCCCTGAGAGCTCTCTGCTTATTTAGAGCCAGGACATCCACACGCAGGCAGGAGGGAAGTAAGAGACGAGATGAGAGGGAAACAAGACCAAAAACAAGAGGATGGAAGTGGAAGGGAATTGCTGTCTCTGTCGAGGTTTTTTTTTTCCTTTCTGTCACTTTTCTTTTTTTCTTTCGATCTTCCTTTCATTTGACTTGTTTTGCTGCACACTTTGTGCTCTGTCAGTCTTTCTCAGAAAACAAGAAAAACTAAAAGAAGAGGGCGGCCCCTCGAGGCTGATGTTGGCGTTGAGGCTCTCGTTCCTCTTTGTCTCCACCTGCATATTAGTGTGTGTGGGTCTAGTGCTGGGATGCAGTAGTCTGGGGAGACCTAATGTTATCTCTCTCACCGGCAGCAGGTGTTTAGAATGGCAGATATGCCCAGAGGAATGGTGACCCCAGGCCAAGGTAAGATAGGACCCATTTCCATCGCCACCATTTACCTACCCGTCTGATCAGAGCTTTGTGAGTCTGCCAACTGCTCTACACACACACACACACACAGACACACACACACACACACACACACACACACACAATCAATCAACACACACACACACACACACACACACACACACACACACACACACACAGACACACACACACACACACACACACACACACACACACACACACACACAATCAATCAACACACACACACACACACACACACATACACACACACACACACACACACACACACACAATCAATCAACACACACACACACACACACACACACACACACACAATCAATCAACACACACACACACACACACACACACACACACACATACACACACACACACACACACACACACACACACACACACACACAATCAATCAACACACACACACACACACACACACACACACACACACACACACACACACACACACACATACACACACACACACACACACACACACACACACACACACACCACACTACCACCACCACTGAAAAATCCTCTGTGGCTATCTGAGGCACCAAAGGCCCGTGCCTCCACCTCTGCCACTGCTTATCTCCCGGCTCCCAGCCATGGAAAATTGTATGCCTTGCTCACATGGCTAGACGCTAACCCGCTCCGACTGCTCACCACTCGATCATTTGCACACTCCCCAATGCGCTCACTCACTCATTCACCCTCTGATGAGTTCAGGCCTTAACTAACTCCTGACTGAACACTCTCTCAGTTTCTATTCTATCACTCTAACTCACTCACTCACTCACTCACTCACCCAGCTATTCCTGTGATAACTAAATCACTCGTTCATTCAAATACTCTTCCACTCTGTCAGTCAGACCATATCTTCCACTTCATATCCATTCCTTCATTCATTCATTTGTTCATTCATTTGTTCACCTTCACTCATTTTCTTCAGCCCTGAGTAATAATCCCCTCATGTTCCCCTCTTTCTCACTCATACTCTGATCTGATCTCTGGTGCCAAGTCATGTTCTTTGCTTTTCTATCACTCAAACAGTGGCTAGGACATTCACACCACACCTGCTCACTCATGCCCATAGTGTCTCTCCAGCATGTCGTGTCTAGTGTCAGTTACTCGTATGATCCTCAGTAGGTCAGTTACTGTAATGCCATTCAGATTCAGATTCATACTTTATTGTCCCCTGGCGGAAATTTATTGTCTCAGTCTATACTTCTATCTATCTATCTATCTATCTATAAAGCAAGAAGCGTCTGTGTGTCTGTCTGTCTGTATGTCTGTGGCACGCATATCTCGCTGACCGTTTGTCAGACTGATTTCAAACTTGGCAGGTGTCTTGCGGGCATGAGTAAGTGTAGGGCCAAATTTGATGTTGTTTGAATAAGAAATGCAAAAGATATTGTTAAATATATCGGTAAAAGAAGCACACATTGGCTTTCGCCGCTAGCCACTCCCCCTCCCACACAGCACTGTACTGTAAGCTACCAATGAGGATAGAAGCAGGGCTTTGGAAGAACTTCAGTGTAGGTTACACGGGTAAAAACTTAAGCGAGTGCAAGATGTGCAAGATGTCTGACCTCAACAATAAAGACCCCCTGTATGCGGTTTGTTTGCATAAAATGACTCCGCGGATTTTGCAACAACACACCAACACACACAGGTATGCAGTGGCTCTTCAAAATTAGGTAAAACATGATGTGCAATAAATAAACGGACACTTCGAATGGCCTAGGCTACTTTGGACTGTCTTTAGACTTCTTTAGACAATTGCAACTGCAAGGTCCTAAATTGAAACGAGCGATAATGGTCCCGAATTAAAGAATGTCTCAGAATGCCACACATGCAAAGCATAACCAGCGACAAGCAACGAGTGGCAGACAGAGTGTGATGTCACTTATAGGCCACCAGAGACTGTTTTTGTCACACCGCTGCAAATTTCATATGATGATGCATCATTCCACAAAATGGTTTGTTTTCTCTATCATCAAGTTATTCAATAGGCTGAGCATATAGCCTTGACTCAAAACAGCTGTTAGGATTATGTCATTTTGATTTGTAAAAAATGTCACATGCAGCCATGCTTAAATTCTGCTCACTTCACATTTATTATATTATTATATTATCTGTATTCATTATTGAATGCTTACCTGGAATTATGTTTTTCCTTATCATCCTATTTTTAAAGCAGGCCTACCTGCAGGCATGTAATTGGGCTACAGGAATAGCATGTTTAAACAGGCACTAAACCATTGCTACCTTCTAGTCAGATTGGAGAGAGCGGTGATTGCAGATGGGATAAAACTTTTACCAAAGCGTGTTTTCTTGTGGGTTATTTGCCTATATCTGATACCAGATGGGAGGAGTGTGAATTATGGTCTGTGCTTTGTGAGTGATGGCAGTGTCAACAAGGGCTGGTAGATTGGGAGTTGGGATTGAGGAGGCCAATTATTTTTGATCATGTGACAGTGATGTTCATAAGCTTATTTCTACTGTAACTGGGGAGCATGGTGAAGTAACAGAGGGCGCATGTTGTGTATATCCCTATCATACACACATTCAACCTTACAGTAATACCACATTCCATAATAAAGACCAGACGAAGGGTTTAACGTAAGTTCTCTTTTTACCAACGACAATTAGTTACACAGCTACATACTCAATGCGCATGTCTCAATTACATCAACGCCACCAATGCGCAGCAACCATACCATCAATACAACAAGAACATAAACACACACAGTGCATGAAACCACATACACAACAGCGCAATACATGAGAAGGGATTATCATTCAGTGATAACTACGATACGGAAGGAGCAGAAGAGGTTGAACAGAGAGGGTCAGTTTATCTTATGCCACTCAATAAGTCAGTTACTCTTATGCCACTCAATAAGTCAGTTTATCTTATGCCACTCAATAAGTCAGTTACTCTTATGCCACTCAATAAGTCACTCTTATGCCACTCAATTAAGTCAGTTACTCTTATGCCACTCAGGGGTCAGTTACTCTTATGCCACTCAGTGGGTCAGTTACTCTTATTCTACTCAATAGGTCAGTTACTATAACTATATATCTTTCAGTGGGTCATTTAATCACTCCTACAATCCCACAGGTACATGAGAGGTGCATGACATTTGTGACTCAGATCCCCCTCCCTTTATTTTCTCTATCATTTATTCTCTCTCTCTTTGTCTCTTACTCTCTCAGTCCATGAATCCTACTTTGCTCCCTCACTCCCTCTTCCCATACTTGTTTAGTCGCTCTGTCCATCTCTCATTCACATCTCACCCTTGTTCACACCCTTCCATGTGTGTTATTTATACCCCCCTGCGTGTAATATATTCCAACAGAAATCCTAATGCTTCTTAAATGCCTCCTTAGGCTACACAGCAAGGCTGTACCTGTTTTTAGACTGCCTTTGTCTCATCTGCATTCACACCCGACTTCAGTTCTTTTAAGTATTGCCGTTCCCTCAATAAATCATATCCCCTTCAGTATTCTCTCCCGCACACTCAGAGACGCCGATGTCTTTTGATTGAGAGAAGGAATCCATTTGGGTTACTAAAGTGGGCATGGGGTCTGCAAATAACCTCGTCTCTGCTCCTGAGAGTAGCTATATGCAGTAGAGGGCCGGGGCCAATGTGATTTATGGTTGGATCGTCATTTCTGTGCCAACTCTACTTCTGTCCACTTGCTCTGCCCACAGAAACATTCAACCTCTGCTGAGCCCCGTCGGCCAAACTTCGCTTGATCTCGCTGATACCAGCTTGACCACATACACGAGTTACATTTCAACACTCTGGCCAAACCTCCCGGCTGACAGCAGGCAAATTCATCTCAGCTCTCAGTACTGGTGTCATTTCATTGCGTTAATGGGATTGCTGTAATGATTTTTGTCTTGGTTTTGTTTTTCGCCATTTGGCTGTGTGATTGTGGCTATTGAGTTATGAAGACAAATTGTTAACAGACTGGGAAGTGGCAATAGGATCTGTAGTTCTCCAAAAATGATTGATCTGTCTTAAAAGGGGAAGGAAGTGTGTGTGTGTGTGTGTGTGTGTGTGTGTGTGTGTGTGTGTGTGTGTGTGTGTGTGTGTGTGTGTGTGAATTATTCAGCTCCAATTTTTGTAACAGGGGTCACCATAAATTAGTAATGCATTGTTGTCGTAAATATTGAAATACTGAACGTAATTCCCTTTGAAAAATCACTACTGATTTCAGCATGATGTTATTAATTTCGCATCAAACTGAATGGCGGAATAGCAGTTTTTCATGTTAACCAGAAAATTGGATACAAAATTAATCCAGCACTCTTTGATGGACCAAATTAGTTTTGAGTTTAACTATAACTATTATATCTGGGTGCAGTTTCTTATCAACAGTGAGTGAGTGACATATTAATTTGCAAGCAAATGCATGTAGCTTTGTGGTGTACCTACTGCATTGCCCCTCATACTTGATCTGCAGCTGTATTTTGGCCTGTATGTGCAGCCAATGGTAAGGCTGAATCTCTCTTGTCAAATGGAAAATGACAACAAGAACATGAAAAAAAAATCATTGTTGCTCTCTACGACGCAACACAATCAGTTCCTCCATTTTTGTTATTTAATTGGACCATTCTGAGAATGGAAACTATTGAAAAAAAAAACAATTTGCTCTCAACAATTAATAAACTTCCTCTGCTCTTTCCAAAGCTGCCAGACTGTCTGTTTGGGACTGATAAAATTATATTTTAGAAATACCTGCCATATTCCCCATGTGGATTTCAAGATATACGCAAATATTGTTTGCTTAACCCAGATAAACTTCTACTTCGCATTGCCGTCTAGAAAAAAGAGAAAATGAAAAAAAGAAGCTTCCAAATATTTTGGGATCAGGGAAGAGTTGCTGGCTCTCTCCTAGTGAAGGATTAACTCTGAATATTTAATGAGTCAGCAGCTATCCCACAATTAATTTGTGGGGGATTTAGGCACTGGCTCTGATGTAATCAGCTCAAGTCATTCTAAGAGTAGCTAGTTACGTGCTGTGCCCTTAAGAACTATACTCCCTGAAGCGTGTTTGTTTATGTGTGATTGAAAAAGATCTTCTATCTGCTTCTATCTGATATTATGATACTGTAGCATGGCATGAAGTATAAGATGATTAAGCCGTATTTGACAATCTTGAGTCCCTCACCTTGGAGCTTGGTCTTGGCTATCTTGCCACAGGGCTTGGTCGCGGTGACAGTGTTGGGGCAGGTGGCGTCCATGAGGGCGCGTTTGAGCACGCCTGTCCTGTTCTTCATCCCAGTGGTCATGTCACACTCGCCCCAGTTCTGGAAGTCATACTTGCACTCGCCTGTAGGGGGCAGGAGAAAGGAGGACACAGGGTAAACCACCAGACAATCACCCGTTTTTTTTTCTCTTTCTCTCTCTCTCTTTGTGTCTCTCTCTCTCTCTCTTTGTCTCTCTCTCTCTCTCTCTCTCTCTCTCTCTCTTTTTGTCTCTGTCTCTTTCTCTTTCAGGACATGGTCTTGATTTGAATTTCTCCCCATGCTCTGCCTATTGTCTGTTTCCCCCCACACTACATACAGGAATAAAATAGGAGCAATCAAGCAAAGAATTATATCTAATGACATATTTAAGACGGTGAAAATGTAATTACACCCGGACCCCCTCTAGCTGGCCATTATTGTGCATCATGAGAGGAGAGCGAGGAGGCAGCGCTCTGGTCAAACTCTTGCGCTTTGTCCTCGTCCTCCCCGCCATTAGGAGGACAATGGCTCTGGTGAGTCGGGCTGACCCAGGAAAATGGGCTTCGTCTCCCCGCGCTCATTAGGATTCGTGACCGTTTTTTGTACGGGCGTGCGCCTGAGTGTCCTCCTGCTTCGCGGTGGCGGCTGTTGCCACAGGCTGTGCGCTGGCCGCTCCCTCGATTTTAAATGGCCTCTTCTCTCTCCTCCAAAAAATACACACCTGCGTGCGTCTCCATGGGCCTCTGTCTGAAGTACCTGGGAGTCTGTGTGTGCATATCAGCCTGCCCACATTTTGCCCCCCCCCCCCCCCCCCACCCCACCATCTCTCTGTTGCTAGGCCACTCATACCCAGGGCTCCATGCATTCTTCATTCTTTTATTTCCTTCCTCTCCACTCTTCTATTCCTGCCATCCTTTTCTTCTCGCTTTTCTCTCTCTCTCTCTCCCCCGTGCTGCTCGCCTCCCTCTCCTGTGGACGTGTTGCTTTGCCGTAGCGGGCGGCGCACTTCCCTCTCGCTCGGCGGCGGCGGCCGGTGGAGGAGGCTGCTCCGCGCGTGGCCCCAGGAGGTGGGGAGCGTCGAGGCCGGAGCGCGTGCTGTGAGAAAAGAGGCTCGCTGGTGAGGACGAGGAGGTGACGGCCACTATTGTTCCCCACTGAACTCCGCGGGGAGTCCCTGGCACAACGCTGCGCTGCGCTGCTCGGATATCAAGAGAGCAGCAGGCCGGCACCTGTACGCCTGGTGGTGAGCGTGCCAGCCAGCCTGTCCCCTTCAGGGGAAGAGCAGCGGGCACTCTGCGCTCCATTTGCAACCAGTCATGCATGAGCATGCGTTCTGACACACATACACACACACACACACACAGACAAACACACACACACACACATCCACACACACAAACACACACACATATACACACACACACACATACACACACACAAATACACACACTCACTCACAGACAGACACACACATACACATAACACACTGATATACACACAGTTATGCATGCACATGCCCTATAGACACAATGGCACACATGCTCAGTAGTACCCACGCACACAGATTTGCACACGGGGGAATGCAGAGCATGGCTGACTCTTCCTGATACACACTGGCGCTGTCTCTCTGAGGACTGGCACGTAACCCGGCACACATCCGACACACACACACACACACACACACACACACACACACACACACAAATACACACAAATATACACTGGTGCTCTCTCTCCGGGGACTGGCACGCAACCCGGCACACATCGAATAACACCTGGAAATCCCATAACGTACGTGGGAGCGAGCCTTTAAAACACCCTCCCTGGTGGTCGGAACCCGACGGATCCCAAAATCAAAATCACTGAATGGTTATTGTGTGCCATCCTCCTTACTGGTGAAGGCATGCATAGAGCATTCAAAGCATACATTTCACCGACTCCCTTTCAATGTGTGTGTCTTGGGAGCTCGATGGTGTTTTAAGCCCCCAACGTCGTCTTCCAGGGAGCGCTGCCACCGCTGACTTAAAGGCATCTAATCCTAAACCTAACCCCAGCCCTAACCCTAACCTTAACCCATGCCTAACTCTAGTGCCTTCCAGGCAGCGCTGCCTTGAAGACAACATTGGGGGCATAAAATACCGTCTTGGGGCCGCTAGCACCATCCCTGCCTTGAGCTAACCTCCGAACTGCTTCTTCCAGTTGCAGGGAATCTTGCAGCGCTGCGACTTCATGTTCAGTTTGCAGTCGGTACCGGACCGGGTGCCCTCCCGGGTGCCCAGGCCGCAGTCGCCCTCGTTGGCCACACACACGCTCCACTGCCACTCCCCACAGTCCGACTTGCGCTCCCTCTTCCCTGTGGGAACAAATAGAGAGGTTTTTGTTCAAGCGTCACAGCAACGACACTGAAATGGCAAAAACTACTGCTTTAATCAGTGTTTTATATTACAGTTTTACATGAAAGTGTGTGCAAGGGGTAGGTGGTTTTATTATGGTAGGTTTTGTTATGCAAAGGTTTATTCACTATTCTGAATTGCATTGATGGAAGTGACATGCCCAGCATATGGATTTGCTGATGCACACCCAGCCCGAGACAGCGAGTGCGAACGAGCCTCACCTTGTTTGTCTGCTTTTCCGGCGTCCACCACTGCCACCGTCAGGACCAGGAGAGCCAACATGGCCGCCCATATCCAACACTTCTGTCCGTACATGCTGCACATAACAAATCACAACAACACCAGTCAATAGTACATCACACCTACCGTGGGTGGTCCGCATACAGTCCAGTGCTTTAAGTAGAACTGAAAGACACCACCTTGTAATCATCAACAACAACAACAACAACAATAACACATTGCATTTATATAGCACTTTTCAAGGCACCCACAATGAAGGGGGAACCTCACTAACCACCAAATAACCAATGTGTAGCACCCACCTGGGTGATGCATGGCAGCCATTATGCACCAGAATACTCGCCACACACCAGCTTGAGTGGAGAGTGAAGGAATAAATGAAGGAATGAATGAGGCAACTACACTGAGGAATGACTAGGGGGCCCGACTGAATGAGCCAGGATGGGAATTTAGCCAAGACGCCGGCAAACCCCCTACTCTTGTGCTCTTGACCACAATGAGTCAGGACCTCGGTTTGACGTTTCATCCGAGGGACGGCGTCCCCATCATTGTACATTGCAATGCATTGGGATTTCATTTCTTGGCCAGAGGCAAGATTGTCACCTACAAGCCAACCACCAACACCATTTCCATCTAAGAACTAATCAAGTCCACACCTGCTTAACCCTTAAAGGTGTAGGTTTTTGAACATTCTAAGTTCCGCAACAATTGAAGGTTCTAAAATTCTATGTTGAATTCAATGAACCCAGATATTCTTTAGAATGTTAATTTCCCAACATTCCCGTCACACCGGTGTGACGGTACTCCTTGAAGGGTTAACTTCAGTAATTCAACAGGCTATTCATTGGTCTGGCTGCTTGCTGCCTGCCCTTCATAGCCATTTGCCATATCTCAGGTTGTTGCATGTGACCTATCAGTTGGTCTGACACATGAGGCAGATTCTGATTATGACCACGGACCTGCGGGTGCCACAGCACTGCAGGTGCAGGGAGAGGCGACTGACAGCAGTCAGGAGATCAGTCAAGCCCTCCAGCTGAAATCAGGCTCCCAGGGGCCTCAGGGAGAAATGGTTAGAAGTCCAGGTCTGGTTTGAAATGGATGAGTATCTCATTGCTCTCCTCTCCTTCTCTCCTGTCCTCTTCTCTCTCTCTCTCTCCCTCTCTCTCTCTCTCTCTCTCTCTGCTCTCTCTCTCTCCCTCTCTCTCTCTCTCCCTCTCTCTCTCTCTCTCTCTCTCTGCTCTCTCTCTCTCTCCCTCTCTCTCTCTCTCTCTCTCTCTCTCTGCTCTCTTTCTTTCTCTCTTTTCTTTTTGCCTCCCTGCAGCCCTATAAAAAGAAGCCCCAGTGCAGCTGTTAATCACTCACTGAGCTCACTCCCAGAGTTTCTATTGCTGTATCCTCACCATTCTCCTCCTTCTTCCTTCTCCTACCCCCTCCCCTCCATTCATCATACTCTCTCTTTCCCTCACTCTCACCTTCTCTCTCTCTTTTTTTTCCCTCGCGTTCTTGGACATTAGAGACAGCATAAAGCACACAGAGCTCGTTGAGGGAGTGGACTCGGCGCAAGGCCTGAACAATTAGGAGCCATCTTGTTGCCCCTGCTGCTCAACTGTGCTCAAATTAGCGTCAAAGTGCAGTTTGCAGTGGAAATCATTTCTGTTTAAATTAATCAAGAGCCGCTCACTCACTCGCGTCCCTCCCCCTTTCTCCTTTCCTTTCTTTTTCCCAACACTTATGGAGCTGTATTTTTAAACCCTCGCATAAGTCCTTAGACGTTGCATAAGTCAACGCGCCCCATATCCATTAGTAATGTGCAGCGCGCAGAATGTGTAAGAAAGGCAAATGCATTTAAGGAAGAGCACACAACGCACCCCTACGCCACTCTCTTACCCCCACCCCCACCCCCAGCTCTATACCCCCACTTTTTATTATTAATTACCCGGCTATTATTAACAGCGCTTAGTGTACGCTGGCTGTCTCCGCTCAGAGTGCTGCTGCTCATTAGGGGAGGTATAATGAGCTCGGTCTGGGGTTTCGCTCTTCTTCCCGACTCTATTAGGCAGAACTTCTCTTCCTCCTGAATGCTCTCATTGCAAACTCTTTCTAAAAGTCCCTCTGAATGGCTCGACGCCACTGACAGGGTCGTCTTTATGTGAAATGGCTTTTAGAAGCCCAAGCTTTGAAATAAAAAATAACGACATAAGTGTCTGTAGCATTTGATATATACATTCAATCCAGCACCCCTTTTCATGAAGGGGGCCAGAGCTCAAAGCCCCCTTCTGCCGATTTCTTTTCAAAAGAGAAAATCTCTGGCTCAAAAAAAAATCAAATGAAAAAAAAAGACGGGGGGAAAAAAACCCCAAACCTGGTGGAACCTCTCAGAAATGCAGCTGTCACTTTCCCAGGCCAAGCCGAGCCCTGGTCCTCCAGCCATGGCATCTTTGTTTTTTGAGCCCAGCCGTTCAATGATTCATGAGCAAATACGGCTTCAGAGCGCAGGAGAGTCAGAGGCTGGACGGACAGCTCCTGCAGCGCGTGTGTTTGCAGGCCCCACTCTCTCTGGTCACTGAAGTCGGGGCAGCGATGCACAGGATCCCCTTTTTTTTATATTTCTACACCAGCCTAGCTGGACACAACACCATGCATAATGGAACATGTTTTTGGTGAGGAAACATAGACGTTTGACATGATAGTGCACCTCATGCATTTTTCATGGTTGCCTCTGACATGAAGGGCCAGGAGGAAAGCCCTAGGTGCTCCTATGAGACCTTTCTATGAGCTTTCTATGACATTTTACCTTTGTTTATTACCCCCTTTTCAATAGTTTCAGTGTCCATTAAACACTTTTGATGAGTTGAAGGGAATTGAAGGACTGAGAGCAGCTGTGAAATTGTGACAGGACATCAAAGCTCCTGTTTATTTTGTTAGAGAAAGCACAGTCGTGCTGAGAGAGCACCGGAAGACCCTGGTTGGGCGCTTGAGTCTCATCGATCTCCTAAAGAGTCGGCTCACGCGTCTGCTCACGTGGAGTGCCAAAACCGCACGGTATCCCGCTCAGCTGTTAACGGCGTGAGTCACCCGTGTCTAAATCTCTCGATGTGAGCTTGGGCTGCAGAGCCGCGGGGGGGGGGGCTCCTGGAGGGTGCCAGGTTCAAGACGTGAGGAGGGGTTGGCGGAGGCCTCCTGTTGCTAGCCATTAGATCCACCAGGGAAGCCATGGAAGTAGGAAAGTCGACAGACACAGCGGGGAGGCCAAAGTGAAGCTCCATTGAGTGGGCAGAAGCCGGAGCCGTTCATGGTTGAAAGAGCTCGAGAAGTCAGCAGTATGTTCCCCTGTATTGCCCCCATTGATCTATACAGGAGAGAGAGAGAGAGAGAGAGCAGTAACACCTCTCTGGGGTGGTGGCTGGGTGGCCCTGTCAGAGTTGTGAGTAGCTGAGTCGCGGGACTGGTGAGTTCATGCTGTCTCCTCACCATCCCACCCTCCCCAAACTCCTAGCCTCCTCATGCACAGGTCAACAACCCTCCTTACTCCATAAATGTTTCGCTGCAACCCTAGCATCAGACCTGGGTTGGCTCAGTACAGTGTATAAAAAAGAAAATCCATCTTTGTGTACAAGACATGCCTCGGGCAGCCTTTGATGCCAGTGATAACAAATGGGTGACTTACTGAGAGAGAAAGGGAGAGAGAGAGAGAGAGAGAGAGAGAGAGAGAGGGGGGGAGAAAGAGACCTTTCACTGAGCTGACACGTGTTTTCAAACAAAGCCACATAAGCCAGGCCTTCCTGTTGTTCAACTGGAAGAGCAGGAAGCCAACAACGTGGCAGTGGGGTCTGTGGCGTAGAGCATATATAGCTACTGATGGAGCTGATGGAGCATATATAGCTACTAATGGAGCATATAGCTACTAATGGAGCATATAGCTACTGATGGAGCATATATAGGTACTGATGGAGCATATATAGGTACTGATGGAGCATACAGCTACTGATGGAGCATACAGCTACTGATGGAGCATATAGCTATTGATGGAGCATATATAGGTACTGATGGAGCATATAGCTACTGATGGAGCATACAGCTACTGATGGAGCTGATGGAGCATATATAGCTACTGATGGAGCTGATGGAGCATATATAGCTACTGATGGAGCATACAGCTACTGATGGAGCATACAGCTACTGATGGAGCTGATGGAGCATATATAGCTACTGATGGAGCTGATGGAGCATATATAGGTACTGATGGAGCATACAGCTACTGATGGAGCATACAGCTACTGATGGAGCATATAGCTATTGATGGAGCATATATAGGTACTGATGGAGCATACAGCTACTGATGGAGCATACAGCTACTGATGGAGCTGATGGAGCATATATAGCTACTGATGGAGCATACAGCTACTGATGGAGCTGATGGAGCATATATAGCTACTGATGGAGCATATATAGCTACTGATGGAGCATATAGCTACTAATGGAGCATATAGCTACTGATGGAGCATACAGCTACTGATGGAGCATATAGCTATTGATGGAGCATATATAGGTACTGATGGAGCATATATAGGTACTGATGGAGCATACAGCTACTGATGGAGCATATATAGCTAATGATGGAGCATATAGCTACTAATGGAGCATATAGCTACTGATGGAGCATACAGCTACTGATGGAGCATATAGCTATTGATGGAGCATATATAGGTACTGATGGAGCATATATAGGTACTGATGGAGCATACAGCTACTGATGGAGCATATAGCTACTGATGGAGCATATATAGCTATTGATGGAGCATATAGCTACTGATGGAGCATATAGCTACTGATTGAGCTGATGGAGCATATATAGCTACTGATGGAGCATATAGCTACTGATGGAGCATATAGCTACTGATGGAGCATACAGTAAGTATAAAGCTACTGATGGAGCATATAGCTACTGATGGAGCATATATAGCTACTGATGGAGCATATAGCTACTGATGGAGCATACAGCTACTGATGGAGCTGATGGAGCATATATAGCTACTGATGGAGCATATAGCTACTGATGGAGCATATATAGCTACTGATGGAGCATATAGCTACTGATGGAGCATACAGCTACTGATGGAGCATATAGCTACTGATGGAGCATACAGCTACTGATGGAGCATACAGCTACTGATGGAGCTGATGGAGCATATATAGCTACTGATGGACCATATAGCTACTGATGGAGCATATATAGCTACTGATGGAGCATATAGCTACTGATGGAGCACATATAGCTACTGATGGAGCATACAGTATAAAGCTACTGATGGCAGACACACTTCAACTTCAAGGTCACTTGGGATAGGAACATCTGTTAAATGACAAATATAGGTCTACAATATGTGGGAAATGTAGAGGTTAAATGCTGTGGTGTCAGTTATGATTTGTCTAATCTTTCCAAACATGGAAAAATGACAGTTGTATAATGATGCACGGAATAAAAAAACATTGAGCCTCATCTGATCAAATAACTGACATGCAACAACTCTTCTCCTCTCTTGCGTGACGAGAAAATTCATACAAGGAGAATGCCTTTATCTTCCAATGACAGCCACG
>NC_055978.1:23751946-23756946 GCF_018492685.1 Alosa sapidissima | reverse complement strand
AATGCGAGTTTTCTCAACATTTTCAAAAGGGTGTCATTTGAATATTCCCTTTATTTATTTATTTTACTCTCAATTAACCACTCCCCATGGTAACATTGCCATTTAAAAGCCAGCATGGTTTGTGATCATTATGTATTATGCAATTTGTGCTTTAAACTTTTTTTTGTTTGGGCTTTTGTTGCTTTTTAAAATAAATGTTCTTGCTTGCCCTTTAGGGCCATTCCTACCAGTGACTTCCATTTCCCTGCGATAATGAAAGTATTCTTTGTTGTGAAATGTAATCTTGCTCTTTTTATTGATGTTGCAGTATCTTAAAATCATTCCTCATCATTCTGATCCCACCACTCTGTGTGTCTCTTTGCAGTTACAAAGTAATTACCCTGCAGATATATCAAAGCAAAGCAATCAAATGACAGGATTTCTCTACACCTCTAATGCACGCGCACGCACACACACACACACAAACACACACACACACACACACACACACACACACACACACACACACACACACACACACACACACACACACACACACACACACACACACACACACACACAAATGCACACAAACACACACACACACAAATACACACAAATACACACACTCACACATACAGTACACACACACATACACATAACACACTGATATACACACAGTTATGCATGCACATGCCCTATAGACACAATGGCACACATGCTCAGTAGTACCCACGCACACAGATTTGCACACGGGGGAATGCAGAGCATGGCTGACTCTTCCTGATACACGTTGGTGCTCTCTCTCTGAGGACTGGCACGCAACCCGGCACACATCCGACACACACACACACACACACACACACACACACACACACACACACACACACAAATACACACAAATACACACTGGTGCTCTCTCTCTGAGGACTGGCACGCAACCCGGCACACATCCGACACACACACACACACACACACACACACACACACACACACACACACACACACACACACAAAACTCATGTATGTCTTTGGCCAATCCTTGATCTTCATATGGATTTGCAGGAAAGAAAAGGAAGGGAAAAAAGAAAGTCAGTCAGAGAGAGAGAGAGAGAGAGAGAGAGAGAGAAGCCTTGCATAACCCCAGCCAACCAACTCTGACACATCAAAATGCATAGCCTTTTCCACAGAATGCAGACCAAATGCAACCAGCGCAGCTGAATCTACCAGTGGGAAGATAATGCTGCCAGCCACCTGTAACCCCAACCACTTTCACACCCATTTATACGGACACCTCAGCCTCGCCGCACAGCGCAGGCCACTGACCATCCCATCCCTTTCAATCCCGCTCCGACAGAAACGGTGAACGCTAGGAAAGAGCGAAGGACAGGAGGCGGAAAGAGAAAGATTGAGAGAGAGAGAGAGAGAGAGAGAGAGAGAGAAAGAAAACTGAGGGAAGAGTATCACAAATCTGCTGTTTTTCACACCCTTGCCCTTGCCTGAGCTTCCAGTGACTGAAAGTGGCTGTAATTACGCAGCAAGGACAGGATGCTGCTCCAGGAGCCTAGTCCGCTCTTCTCTGTCGGCTCGTCCTCGCTGGATATAAATAACTGGCTGGTTAAAACCATCTGACTCTAAGCGCCGCTAATACGTGCTCAGCGGAAGACTCCTGCCAACAAGTTTACAATGGCGTGCTTGGTCTGTCACTCCTCTCTGATGAGGTCTTTGTGCCTCATTTTACCCTTAAGAGGTTCAGTTCCATTTTTCATTAAATTTGACATTTACAAGTTTGCTGTTTGATTTTTGAGCTACTCTGTTGACTTAGCCACTTAAGGCAAAGTCCTTAAAAACGGCTTTGTTATCTCTTAACAGCCTGGAAATTAGTGGTAGCTAATGGACAGAAATCAACAACAACCCTCCATCTAAATACTTATTTTAATGGAACCTCTCGGTTTCAAATGTCTTCTCATTCATCCTCCTCATAGTTGGAGTATTCCACATTGGAACCAGGTGTGCAGAAAAAAAAGATTATGAGGATTTCAATAATACGCAACCTTTGAAATCTCTGTGCAGATCTGATTCCTTTTTGAATTGGATGATTGATGAAATGGGGTATGTGTCAAGTATTATTATACTAGTTTCTAGAGGAATCCTCAATATAACTGCTATCACACAGCAATCAAACAATATTATGCTGCATAGTTTTACAGACTCTTAAGCTCAGCAAACCTGCTCATAAGGAAAAGGTCTAAAAGTACTCTTTCAAAGTTTGGGGTCTAAACTCTTGGATTGTCATTCAGTCAATACTGTGAGAGAGCCCAATATCTGACAGACAGATTTAAAAAAGCATTCAGAGATATTGCGTCATATCTATTTTCTCCTTGAAAGATTTCACACTCAACTCAGGCCAATTCTTTCCCATCTGAGGGGATTATGTTGGGTTGCTTTGCAATATTCGCTGGATGAGAGACACATAGACTTCTCTCAAAGATATTTCTGAGCATTAAGTATGAATGAACTGTATGAGGCATTGACAGGCAGATGCAGGAGATTTGTTCACAGAACCATGGCAAATTAAGAGCGTGCTGCATAACTCAATGTCAGTATGAGGCTCTCATGCACCAAACACAGTGACCAAAATATACATGGATGCTGCTTTTGGCTTTTACCCACAATAGCGTTCTTAAATTTGTCCTCAAAACTGGATTCTTTCCTAGTGGCCTCTGAGAATGTGGGGGCAACACTAAAGATGAATAGAATATCTGGTGAAAGCGCTTTGATATGAATTAAGCTGCAAAATTGTGTTCTAAAATTGCAACAATGAATGTTCTTTCACTGAGTCTGCAAAAATGTAATCAACTACATCCCCCCTTTCCATCTCCATCTCATCTCCATTTGCAGCAGAGGTGAACATAATCAGTTTAATTTTTATTTATGAATCTAGTCCAAATGAGTGAAAACCATCAACTTTCCAAACCCCCTTTTTTACCCTGTATGCAATATCCTTGTTCAGTCTTTTGTCCTAATTCTATTTCATCTTTTTATGTCTGTGTCCACATTACTACATTGGAGCATCAATCTTAAAGTTTTTTTTTTTGGTGTCATTCAGGCTAAGATGCAGAACAGACAGAGAAGCCAAAACAAATACATACTGCCCTCTAGTGACAGACTGTGGTAATTGTTTGAAGGAGACATAATGAAGCTATATGACACCCCTAACTCACAGCACATACACACAGGCACATAGGCACATAGGCACACACACACACACACACACACACACACACACACACACACACACACAGAAGAACCATTTCTGGGTGCTGATTTTCATAACCATGGTAACCCTTAAAGAAAGAGGGTTTTGTCTGGCATGACTGCAAGCAGCCCTTGAATTGAATCACAATAAAGTGAGAACATGCAGGGTGGAGGGACTCACTACCCCCTTTTACCCCCCCCCCCCAAAAAAAGAAAAAAGGAACTTGAGCTTGGGCCACTCTAGAGGGTCCACATTTCTTTAGGGTCTGATTGTTCGTTTTCTTCCCTTTCGAGTACCCTCTCTTGAAATCATACATCATTACCTCATATGGAGTGGTGGAGGTGCACAGATGGTAGCGTGTTGCTTTAATCAAATGAATCTATTGTCTCTGAGTGGCCTCACCCACCAGTCCTTGTGGGAGGCAATGCCTGCATTGACCAATCAACCACTGCTTGATGCTGAGAGCCTCAAGGAATTCAGTGAGTGGGAGAAGGATCTAATATGGCAGCAGAGACCAGTGCCAGTTTTTTCTTCTTGTTTCCTTTTTCTTCTTTTCCATTTCTCACCAACACACTGTTTTGGCTCGTCACCTCTATCGCTCACTCCAGTGCCACAGAAATGTGGAGTCCCCTGGAAGGCACTCGCTTCATGAAGTATTTACACAAAGGGGGAAATAGCCTTAAGACAAGGATGAAGTGTCTCCTTTGTCCTCTCATAACAAACTGTGAACCTCAGACATATTTCAGCGCTTTGTTTACCTCGGCAGTTTGTGATAATGTCACTCATTTTCATTTTCGGTTGTGTGTGTGTGTGTGTTATTTTCACCTTCCACACTAAAGAAATCCCATCATCCCATCATTTCATAACCAGACTCAAGTAACCTCTCTCTCTCTCTCTTTCTCTCTTTTTTTTCTCTCTCTCTTTTTCTCTTTATCTACTTTCTCTCTCCTTCTGGAGAAATAAAATATGTCACCCACCAAAAATGTTTGGATGAAAGCTATTAGTTCTGGCTTAAAGAAATCACCTTGAAATAAAAACACAAACTTTTGTCAACCCATGTTTTTGGAACCATGAATGAGGGTCTCTGTAAATAGAGAATGTTGTCATGCAGATGGACAGCTCGTCAGCTCTGACCAGTGTACCTTTGGCTCAACTGGTGTTAGCTGGTAGGGAAAGTGTCATGGGTTTGATGCCCAGGGACAAAATGCAAAATCACACATGCTGACCTTAAAAGTACATATCAACATACATTGGTACAATATTGTAATTTGCTTGCAATAAAAGCTTCTCATGCATGTGAATGTAATAGCATCTCTTCCTCACACTTACTCCATGGCTGAAGACAATTGTGGGCAGCTGTGGCCCACTGGTTAGCACTCTGGACTTGTAACCGGAGGGTTGCCGGTTCGAGCCCTGACCAGTGGGCCGTGGCTGAAGTGCCCTTGAGCAAGGCACCTAACCCCTCACTGCTCCCTGAGCGCCGCCATTGTAGCAGGCAGCTCACTGCGCCGGGATTAGTGTGTGCTTTACCTCACTGTGTGCTGTTTGTGTTTCACTAATTCACCGATTGGGTTAAAAGCAGAGACCAAATTTCCCTCATGGGATCAAAAAAGTATATATACTTATACAAAGAAACTCCAGACAAACTGATGGTGTTGTAAAGAAGGGAGGGAGAGTCTGCAGCTTGGCTGGAGAGAGAGAGAGAGAGAGAGAAAAGAGATGAGCCTGTGGGCTTGGTGTCATTAGGCATTCATCGCTCCGT